>NC_068934.1:24133736-24436766 GCF_023091745.1 Budorcas taxicolor
TATCCTGGTGGCTCAGACGGTAAAAAATCATATACCATTTAGTAAAAAAAAAAAAACAAAAAAAAAACAGAAAATTTTGCCATTTGAAGCAACATAGATGGACTTGGAAAGGATTATGCTAAAAGTGAAATCAGTCGGATGGAAAAAAAAATACTGTAAGAAATGTAAATATCTTTATATTTTTGCCGTGGTCTCTTTGAAAGAGAATCTATAATTTTACATTGGGCATGTGTTCCTTAAAGGAAGAAACTGTGGCTTATTCATCTCTGTATCCTCAAAACTTAGCATAAAGTCTGGCAGGTAATAGTCACTCACTAAATGCTTGATGGATTGAATTGAAATGGATTTCACATTTGGTTTTGCTTTTAAAAGTTGCCTGCAAGGACAGACTTCCTCCCAGCCATGTCAGGTCCTGGACCAATCATCTTTCAACCTAGACTTCATGTTACAATTCCCTGGGGATAGAAATTATTCTCTAAGATGCACACATTGTTTTTGATCACTGGCTGTTTCGGCAGATCTAGAAACAAGGTCTTGAAATTAATCCATTCCTCCTCCTCTGGTCAAGAGACGTAACAGTTCACTAAATGGTTTTTAATAAAGACTAACATTTTAGCCACAGCAGGGCTCAGATCAATCAAAACTTTCAGCAAAAGCCACAGAGCCATATGGCTTATTACTCGGGCAATCTAATTCCATTTCCACAGCTCTTTTCATCTTGTCTACTAAATAGGAAGACCGACAGAACCATGAGTTTTGTCACACGTGAACTCTTTAATGCTGCCCATAGCAAGGTTCTCAATCCTAGTGAAAAGGACTTGATAAATCAATGACTGCCCCTAGGGGTTGGAAGCAGTACTCCTATGGGGGTGAGAATGCTTTCTCAACTTCTTCAAGAGAAACACACACAGTGTGCTAGAAATGGTAGAGACTTTGGAGCCAGGCAATTCTAGATAATAACCTTAGGCAACTGATAATCTCTGAAAGATGAGGATAACAACTACCTCGCTGACTTCTTATTTATAACTATGATAAATAAGGCAATAAGATGTATTAAATTGTCTATCAGAGAACTGGGGACATGCTAAGCATTAAATAAGTGATACTTTCTTTGTTTTCCCTTAGTTTCAGCTCCCAAAACCCCTATGGGGGATGAACTTCGGAAGAATGAACAGAGTGTGTCTGTTTTGTTCACTGCTGTCTCCCCAGTACCTAGCAGAATCCCTGGTATACAACAAATGCTCAATAACCATTTAATGAAATGAATTTTCTTACAAGTCTATTCTACCCACTTCCACTGAAACAAATCTTAGGTTATTCCCAGCTACATCGACACATTGATTCTCTCTCTCTCTCTCTCTCACTCACTCACACATATACACACACGCACACGCACACACCACACACCATTAACTCAGACCCAAAGCCCCAAACCAAGCTACTCATTTATTGTGAGCTTGTCTGTCAACCTCAGATGGGTTTAATGAATGGTTCATCTGGTTAAATCAAAAACGTCTATTTAACACGCTAGCAATTTTATGATTTGTAAAATACCTGATAAAAATACAATTGTATTTTAAATGCCTGGACTAACATCCATCTTCTCTAAGAAGGTTACAGGGAATATAAAAAGTCCACATTGTTTATGTGCCATCTGCAGCAACAGGAAGGAGACATCTCATGAATTTCACAAGAATAATTTAGAAAGGTCATACTGAGGTTCCAAGGGGTGACAGAAATGAAACTTACAGAAAACAAATCTGAATCAGGATCAGACTTTTCCATGAGTAAGTCTTATGTAAATACAGAAATCCCAAATCAGAGAAATCACTCAAAATATAATTAGGTAAAGCCCACGGGAATAGTTTTTAAAAAGAACACAAAGATATGAAATACCCTGTGCCTGAAATATTTCATTCTCATGCTCATTCCTACAAGGAAAAAAAGCTCTATAATTTCTTGTTTGCATACTTTTGTTTAATTAAAAAGAAACTCATTTGAGGGAATTCTCATTTTAAGGACCATCTTCACAATTGTCAATTGCACAGACAAAAGTTTGAGAATTCATAAGATGAAAATGCTAATAACTTTATATCTAAGAGTCCAGTATTTTAATGACTGATCAAGGTCAATATTATTACAAATTCTACTTTTGTCCTTTACTTCCTCCAAGCTCCAACCTGCCTAAGACCTTTCTGACAAGAAAACAAACACAGACTGAGTTTTTCACAAACATATCTGAAATGCTGTCTCTCAGCCAAAATTGCAGGCATCTTTGCTGGTTCGACATTTAGCATACGCTTCACTTTGAGCAATGGAGTTGGAACTTTAATCAATGTCAAGCAAAAACATACCACCTGTCGAATGGCTACACTGGGATCAATAGGCAGAGATGAGGGTTAATCAGGGGAGATTTGGGATCAGGAAATAGATTAAAAGAATAAATTCTCTCAATGACACCAAAGCTACCATTGCTGGGCAACGGATGCTTTGGAGCAAACAAAATGTACAAACTGCCTTTGCTAGAAAATACAGAACTGTGACAAGGCACATCAGGGCATCAGAAATAGAGCTGCTCACATCCTTCAGGAGGGTCTAAAATTAAGTGCTTCACCTTCAGGGAGGTGAGCGCAACATCCATATCCACCTCTACTATGTCAATCAAAATGCTAAGGTTGGGATCAGGAAGAGGCAACAGAAGACACTTAACTGGAACAAAGAAATCAGCCAGGCCTAATGGATGTGGGAAGATATTTCAATAAAGTGAGACCTACAGACACACCTACCTCTGTGTAACACTTTAACCTGAAACAGATGCTTGAGGATTTTTGCCCTAACACTATCTGTAACAGTTATCCCCATTTAACTGATACAGAAAGTAGGGAAGGTTAAGAACATTCATCAAAACTTCATCTCCATCATATAACTTTTACTGAGAGCTTCCTCTGTGCTAGGCATCAGGCTAAAGGAATTTTATATGCATATTATCTCATTTAATCCTTCAGGCAAGCATATAAGACAGAGATACTATAGACAGGCCATATTTCAGACATGAAAATCAAGATTAAGAGAAGTACAGTAACTTAAGCAAGATCATCACATGGGATGGAAGATCCACTTGACATTCACATATCACATGCACCATTAACATACAGCATGCAAACGGAAACATCACAACACACGTCCACACCACACTCCATATCGTACCTCGCACGCTCCATCGATGTGTACCATACACACCCTCCATATTTCACACATGTATCCCACAAAGAGCATACAAATGCAACATGCAGACAGGCACCACACACATACACACACTGTTCCCACCACATCTCACTCTACTTTCTGTCTGAAGAACACATCTTCAGAACGTGGTAAAGGTCTCTAGTTCTCAAGTCAAAGATATGGAGAAAAGTCTTAAGAAAAAGAAACAAACAACAACAAACAAGGCAGAATGCTCATCCCTCTAGACCATGGGTCCACAGCCTCGCTGTGTGACTGGGCCATGTGGTGTTCCATCTGAGGGCGCTAGGGGAAAATACCTAAGTCTGCGGTCTCACTCTAGGTCACTCCAATCGGAAATGTCTGGGTAGAAGGACAGAGTCCCGGGTCTAAGTATGTAAAGCACATCCACTTCAAATGATGTAGATGTGCAGCCAAGGTGGAGAAGGATGTCTTCTGCTCATCCAAGTACGCCTGCATCTCAGCATCCGCCTGCCCAGGCCACAAGGAAGGCCCATTCTGATCCATGTGCCAAGGCCACAGCCGGAGCTCACCCACCTGCTGCATCTCTGGCACCCTCCCCTCTCCTGGCCCCTCAGCAATTAGGGGAGATCTCTGAGAACAGGGTCAGGGGACCCTCTGAGTGGCAGCTTTCCAACTGGCTTAAAGCTTTAACACTGAACCAAAACACAAAACAGGAAGCAGTGAGTGACAGTCACAAGGTCAGAGCTCATAGCCTGGCTGCCCCCATGCCAGGCTGAGAAGCCACTTTCTTGCCTGCATTTTGGATAAGAGTTGCTGGATGCCTGACAACTGTGCAGCCATGGCTTTATAAGAGTAAGGCACAACCAGCCCTCGACAGCGCGTGAACCCCCCCATTTCTACTGACCACCAGCTTTCCTGCTTTTAATTCAAAAGGGCTCCTGCAGCCAGTCTCAAATCTGAGCACCCATTTCTGGGCCTCATTATGCTCCAGAGAAACTCATTCCCATGGCCACAGGAACTCTGCAAGCACCCTGCCCTCTGCCTGAAATACTCTCATCTCCTGTCTTGGCATAGCTGCTTCTTTCCAGTTTCTCAGCTCAAGGCCACCTCCTCCAAGAGGCCTTCCCTGACCACTTCATCTAACAAGGCCCTTGCCCCAAACATAGTCACTTGCAGATTTTTCCTGTCTTGTTCTCTTTTGGTACATATCACTAGCCAGTATTTTTTGACTTAAGGTTGTAATTATCCCTACCTGAAGTTGTCATATATGCAGTAACCAAATAAATCAGTTTATCTGTCTTCTCCTATCACCTAGAACAAACTCAGTCATGGAAAATCATTGCATCATGTCCACATCTTGGCACTTAGTAGGTACTCAATAAATATTTGACTAAATGAAAAAAACAAACAAGTGAATGAAAAGCAGGGCTTTTTTTTGTTGTTCAGTTCAGTTCAGTTCAGTCACTCAGTCGTGTCTGACTCTTTGCTACCCCATGAATTGCAGCACGCCAGGCCTCCCTGTCTATCACCAACTCCTGGAGTTCACTCAGACTCATATCCATCCAGTCACTGATGCCATCCAGCCATCTCATCCTCTGTTGTCCCCTTCTCCTCCTGCCCCCAATCCCTCCTTGCATCAGAGTCTTTTCCAATGAGTTAAATCTTCGTATGAGGTGGCCAAAGTACTGGAGTTTCAGCCTCAGTATCATTCCTTCCAAAGAACACCCAGGTATGATCTCCTTCAGCATGGACTGGTTGGATCTCCTTGCAGTCCAAGGGACTCTCAAGAGTCTTCTCCAACACCACAGTTCAAAAGCATCAATTCTTCGGCGCTCAGCTTTCTTCACAGTCCAACTCTCACATCCATACATGACTACTGGAAAAACCATAGCCTTGACTAGACAGACCTTAATCAGCAAAGTAATGTCTCTGCTTTTGAATATGCTATCTAGGTTGGTCATAACTTTTCTTCCAAGGAGTAAGTGTCTTTTAATTTCATGGCTGCAATCACCATCTGCAGTGATTTTGGAGCCCCCAAAAATAAACTTTGCCACTGTTTCCCCATGTATTTCCCATGAAGTGATGGGACCAGATGCCATGATTCAGGAAAGTCAAGACAGGAAATACAAACCTACCTACTGCAGTGGGAAAGAGTGCATTTAATACTAAGCTATGAACTGAAAATTCCTTAACAGTCAGGCCACCCACAAAGCAAACTCCAGGGGATACAAATCTGGAGCTCTTCCACTAATGCATTAAACTCTCCCTTCCACATGGACAACAGTCAGGCAGTGGGAACCTACTATATACACAGGGAGCTCATGTCTTTGCTCTCTGATGACATAGATAGGTGGGACGGCAGGGGGCAGGGAGGAAGTTACAAGGGGGAAGGGATATATATGTGTGTGTGTGTGTGTGTGTATATACACATATAGCTGACTCAGTTGCTTATACAGCAAAAACTAACACAACATTGTAAAGCAATTAGTACTCCAATAAAAAATAAATTAATAAAAAAAGTTCCCTTCCTAAGTCAAACCTAAAACAAAGAGTAAAAACTAGCACTGAAGTTTCAGGCGTCCCTGGTGCTCTGTTCTGTATGCTGTGGCTGGTGTGAGAAAGAGAAGGGATGGAAAAGAAGCAACAAAACCAAACAGACACACCAAGGATCAAGTCTTCATTTCTCCATGTGCAGGATTTATATTCCAGGACGGCAGTGTAGGCCCTGACCTAACACACTATTAAGGACATGTTATCAGAGGGCTCTATTACACACAAGAATTTTAAAAGGAAAACTTTCTGTTCAAATTCAGAGACCTCACAAGGCTTCTGTTTGGGTAGTTTCTCCACAGAAAGAAAAAACCTTCAGTGAAATTTACCCTGGTCCCCAATCCAATTTGCCAGCTCCTTATAGATGAATCGGTGTGAGAGGTGTGTGTGGGGTTGCTTCCTCTAATTAATTTTGATGGGTGAAAAGTGCACCAAAAGCCCAGAGGGAGAAGTTGAACTCATGCTGTTCATCAGCAGCTCAAGGAACTGATTGAAAGAAGACTCCAAAAGCCCACTTCAGTGAAATCCACCAAGAGCAGCCTGTTTAACTTACAGAAGTAAAACAGTCAGAGCCTGGTCCTTTCTTTCCATGAGTCTATCACCTGAAGGAAGACATGCTTTACTTGCTAAAACGCTACTATTCCTATTCTTGCAGTATCTTCCACCCGAAACACCTCTCTCCCTCTGTCACCCCTCCCCCCAAGATACCTACTAAAATCCCACTACCTGTGAGACGAGGGCCAGGTGGGGCTTTATAACCTCTCAGAAGATTACATTCTCCATATACATAACCACAACCAACTATGGAACATCCCTTTTGTTCTACAGTGGGTTTTGTCATGTGAGCAAAGGCAACATCGAAATTTTTTTTCCAAGTGGTTTATGCATTTATACGCCTTCACAAAGAGATTCTGAGTTCTTCGGTGACAGAGATGGTGTCCAGCCCTTTCCGTATTCTTTGCTGTCATACACACTTAAAACACTTGTCTACTGAGAAAGTAGACAGAGCTAGTTTGCCTCAAGGAGATCCAGTAGGTATGCATCCTTGTCAATAGGGGCCTTAGTGTGAACACTACTGTTTGTACATCTCAACTCTCCATTTGCATACGCTTGCTAGGGCCAAACTAATCCAAGCCAGCTACCTTTCTAAGGGGTCAGAGAAAGGGAAAGAACATGTGACATAAAGGCATTTAGAACCACACGCTGATTCACGTATGGAAACCGAGGGTTCAGACCGAGGAAGCCTAGGCCCCAGCTTGCGCCTGAGAAGCAAAGGGAAGATGATCGTGGATTTCCCCTAGGCTGTGCCAAAGTCGGCACTTGCCACCTGCCTCTGCAAGGATTACATCACTAGCCACGGCCACCGCTGACCTTCAATACCCTCTGAAAGGAGTCAGGGTGAAGATCAGGAATGAGGCCCTTTGCGCTCTAGGAAAAAAAAAAAAGAACCTGATAGAACAAGCCTTTTGATAGCTAGATATTTTCTGGAGGGGATTTTATGAGTCCAAATTCTTGCATTTCCTTTTATCTAGGAAAGCATTAAAATCATTAACAGTGATACCTGCTCCTTGTAACTAGCTGCAATCCTTTGCCCAAATGTGTGGTTGGCGGCACATACCCCTCTTTCACTAATATCATACACAGCACTGGCATTATCCCCTCCATCTTTGGAGCAGTTCCTCAGAGCTATCCAAAATGCTGTCTACCAAGCTACAGTCCTCATTTTGCCTCAAATAAAACTGAACTGACAACTTTCACACTGTGCCTTTTTTAGCTATTTATTTTTTCAGTTGACAACTGTAACTCCTAGGCCAGAATTTCTTTTAGCATATTCCAAGGAGTATTAATCCATGAAATGCTCCAGGAAAATAGATTTGGGGAATGCTCTACATTACATCTCCCACAGAGAGATGCAACTACTCCTTAGCAAAGGCTCTGAGAAACCTTTCAGGGAGTAAATCTATTCAGTTTTGTTCGGCTCTGCATTTCCCATACTCATTTAAGCATGGAAAACATTTTTTTCCCCCAAACTCTCAGCTATTAAATTCCCACAGAACTACTATTCCTCTAAGTAAAAGGTATTCTAAGTAAATTCCTTTATCACTGATTTTAGAAGCCCAATCCAGCATCAGGATCTCTTGGTACCATTAAGCAAGAAACAGTGCTTTTCCAGGCAATTAAGAGTTGTATTTTTCTCATTATTATCTTTCTTTACTATTCAGAATGGATACTGGTGGCTCTCCATTTTCCATCCATGCCCCTCACTCCCACCCTATTCTCATCCTTTCCTGCTCTGAGCTGAGTCACTTTGGGCATCCTCTGTTGGTAGCCTTCCAGTGGGAGGGCAGGGGCAGAAAGGTTGGGGTCATCTTCCAACAATCTTCCTGGTTGGTTTTGTTTTTTATGTTTTCATAGGAACAGCACCAGCCCCACAATTCCGGCTGTCTCTTGCCTCTGGCATCACTATTTCCTCCCCTCATCCCTCAGACCTAAGGATGGCAAAGTCTTCCCCTGATGCTATCACAGTGTGCCACCTTGATTTTGTGGATCCTGAATCCCACCAGCTGAGCTCGACACGATTTAGTGACTAAACAACAATGCCAACCCCACGCGGGCCTCTGTGAAGTAACCCAATCAATCAAGCTCTGGGCATGAATTGTTCTGTTTTTTGTACGTCTGTTTGTTTTCTGGCAGACCCTAATTGCTAGAGCAGGAAAGGAAACACATAGTAAGTAAATAAGTGTATTTGTCATTGTTCAGTCACTAAGTCATGTCCGGCTCTTTGTGACCTCAAGGACTGTAGCACACCAGGCTTACATGGTCTTCACTATCTCCCTGAGTTTGCTCAAACTCATTACCTTTGAGTTGGTGATGCCATCCAACCATCTCATCCTCTGTAGCACCCTTCTCCTCCTGCTTCAATCTTTCCCAGCATCAGGGTCTTTTTCAATGAGTCAGCTCTTTGCATTAGAAGGCCAAAGGATTAGAGATTCAGCACCAGTCCTTCCAGTGAAAATGCACGGTTGATTTCCTTTAGGACTGACTGGTTTGATCTCCATGTTGTCCAAGGGACTCTCAAGAGTCTTCTCCAGAAACACAGTTGAAAAGCATCAATTCTTCAGTGCTCAGCCTTCTTTATGGTCCATCTCTCACATCCGTACATGACTACTGGAAAAATCATAGCTTTGACTAGATGGACCTTTGTGAGCAAAGTGATGTCTCTGTTTTTTAATATACTGTCTAGGTTTGTCATAGCTTTTCTTCCAAGGAGCAAGCATCGGTTGCAGTCACGTCTGCAGTGATTTTGGAGCCCAAGAAAATAAAATCTGCTACTGATTCCATTTTTTTCCCCATTTCTTGCCATGAAGTGATGGGATTGGATGCCATGATCTTGTTTTTTTGAATGCTGAGTTGTTAAGCCAGCTTTTTCACTCTCCTCTTTCAGCTTCATCAAGAGGCTCTTTAGTTCCTCTTCAGTTTTTCCCATTAGAGTAGTGTCATCTGCATATCTGAGGTTGATATTTCTCCTGGCAATCTTCATTCCAGCTTATGCTTCACCCAGCCTGGCATTTTTGTATGATGTACTCTACACAGAATTTAAATAAGCTGGGTAACAATATACAGCCTTGACATATTCCTTTCCTAATTTTAAACCAGTTCATTGTTCTACATCCAGTTCTAACGTTGCTTCTTGACCTGCATATACATTTCTTAGGAAGCAGGTAAGGTGGTCTGGTATGTCCATCTCAAGAATTTTCAACAGTTTGTTGTGATCCACACAGTCAAAGCATTTAGCATATTCAATGAAGCAGAAAGAAATGTCTTTCTGGAATGTACTTGCTTTTTTCTATGATCCGATCGATATCGGCAATTTGATCACTGGTTCCTCTGCCTTTTCTAAATCCAACTTGTACATCTGGAAGTTCTCAGTTCACATACTATTGATGCCTAGCTCAAAGGATTGAAGGTTGAAGCCTACCCTGCTATCATGTGAAATGAGCACAGCTGTACATTAGTTTGAACATTCTTTGGCATTGCCCTTCTTTGGGATTGGAGTGAAATGGACCTTTTCCAGTTCCATAGCCACTGGTGAGTTTTCCAAATTTGCTGGCATACTGAGTGCAGCATCACAGCATCATCTTTTAGGGTCTGAAATAGCTCAACTGGAATTCCATCACCTCCACTAGCTGTGTTCATAGTAATGCTCCCTAAGGCCCACTTGACTTTACACTCCAGGATGTCTTGCTGTAGGTGAGTGACCACACCATCATGGTTATCCTGGTCACTAAGACATTTTTTGTACAGTTCTGTGTATAAGTGCCACCTCTTCTTAATCTGGTTCTTTTATGCCTTGCTGTTTCTGACCTTTATTGTGCCCACCTTTGCCTGAAATGTTCCCTTGGTATCTCAGATTTTCCCAAAGAGCTCTCTAGTCTTTCCCATTCTATTGGTTTCCTCTATTTCTCTGCATTGTTCACTTAAGAAAGCTTTCTCACCTCTCCTTGATATGTGTGTGTGTTTGTATATAATTTAATCCTTACCACCTTTAATGAGAAGCATTATTATCCCCATTATTTTGCAAATGAGTAGAATGAAACCAAAAGGCAATGGAATAGCCTACACAGCCCAAGAGAAGCAGAAGCAAATTCAGTCTGAGGGCAATCGGTCTGTCAAATACTTTCTGCGAACTCACTGCTACTTTGCTTTAGGCCTCAGGCTAAACTCTGGAGATAAAGGTGAGGAAAGGACATAACAAGGAGAGAAGAAACAGAGGTTGAGACCTCATGCTATGAAAGGAAAGTCTTTCCCCCTTGAAAGTCAATGTTGTAAAATAAGAACTGACTCACATCTGACTCCTGGTCCCCCTGGTCCACCACCCTGATCCTGGCATGGGCCCCAGGGAGCACAGTGTAGAGGGCAAGGTCCACCACCAAGGCCAAAGAAGAACCCCCACAGCCATCTCTTTACTGCTTCTGTCCTACTCAATGTGAAACACCTCATCAGGACCAAGTTTATTGGCTCTTGGGCTGTGTCCCTGACATAATGGACAATTAAGAGATGACAGCAGCCCCGCCAATCTGTGTATCCAAACGGTAATGTTGAAAATTTCTCTTCTGTTTCTGACATCTGGTTAGCATTAAGTATTACCAGCCCCCAACTCTGTATCTTAATTGTTTGGATTAACTCTTTTCCCCCACCCCACACCAATGCCATTTCAAACGATGAGAGTAGTAAAAAAAAAAAAAAAAAAGTATGACAGTAGTAACTATACACGGAGACATTAGTGAGGGCTGGATACCTGACCACATTCTGAAATTAAGCACTGGGCCTCTAGATGAAGCTTGTTGAGATTCAAAACGCAAGTCCAACACTTACTACCTAAAAAATTACTTAATTTATCTACGTTTTGTCATTTGAAAAAGGCTTCCCTGGTGGCTCAGAGGTTAAAGTGTCTGCCTGCAATGCGGGAGACCCGGGTTCAATCCCTGGGTCAGGAAGATCCTCTGGAGAAGGAAATGGCAGCCCACTCCAGTATTCTTGCCTGGAGAATCCAATGGATGGAGGAACCCGGTAGGCTACAGTCCACGGGGTCGCGAAGAGTCAGACATGACTGAGCGACTTCACTTTCACTTTTGTCATTTGAAAAATAGGGATGACACCTATTCATACAATTGTGACAATTCATAGAATTCATGACAATGAAACTTGGTATTCCAGATTAAGCACTGTCTCCTCTGCCTGGCACATAAGAAATGATGATGGTTGTGACAGTGATGAAACAGAACTACCAGAGCGCTTACAATGTACTGGCTTTTTTTCAAGTATTTTATATGTACTCATTCAATTATCCTTAAAACCCTGTATGGTAGGCATTATTATTCTTTTAAGTTCTGTGGCTGAGTAGACAAATTAAAATGATTTGGCCAAAGGGACATGCCAGTAAGCTATGGAGTGGGCATTCCTATCAGGTCTGCCTAATTCCAAAGCCTAGATGTAGAGCATCACAGACCAACATTTTACGGGAATCTGCCTTAATGGCCCAGTGGTCAAAGAATCTGCCTGCTATGCAGGAGTTGCAGCAGATGCAAGTTCAATCCCCGGGTCAGGAAGATCCCCTGGATCTTCCCCTGAAACAGCAACCCACTCCAGTACTCTTGCCTGGAGAATCCCATGGACAGAGAAGCCAGGTGCGCTACAGTCCATGGGTTCGCAAGAGTCAGACATGCCTGAGCATGCACACTCACAATGTCAAGGGAACCTCTGCTTCACCTCCAGGATTCAAGGTTTGTCATCCTTTCTCTGCCTCGCTCTCCAGTCACAGCACATTCTAATACTGAATCCTCTCTTCATACTTAGCATCCTGTTCAGGCCAGTTCTTCGGTGACTCTCCATCTTTGGATCAAGTTTAGGTCTTGAAATGGACATGTGGGGCTTCTGCCTGCTGTGACCGCTACCTTCACTTTCTGTCGTAGTCCTGAATCAGCCACACTTACAGCAGATTTCTGGGGTGAAATGGCCACTCTTCCTTGTACCTAGGAACCTTCCTGTGGGAATAAGGCCCCAGTGACACAGTAGGAAGGAAAACCACAGCCTAAGAGAGAGGATGTTACTGCCAACCAATAGAACCTGCATTCATTCTATCTTTCTACCTCAATAAACGCATAGATAAATTTGACAAATCTAAAACCGTAAAGCTTTCCTCGTGTTATTTGATAAGATCTTACTTTCTCCATTGTACTCTGCAACACAAAAATAGATGCAGGGATGTGAACATGATTTCAGATTTCACATATCTCAAATTACATGATTCAATCAAATGCAACTCTCCTTAGATTAAATACGCAAGAAAAACAGTGTGTGTGTATGCTCAGGCAGGTCCATCTCTTTTGCGACCCCATGGACTGTAGCCTGTCAGGCTCCTCTGTCCATGGAATTTTCCAGGCAAGAATACTGGAGAGGGCTTCCATTCCCTTCTCCAGGGTGATCTTCCTGACCCAGTTATTGAAACCATATATCTCCTGCATCTTCTGCGCTGGCAGGGGGATTAATTTCCACTGCTCCACATAGGAAGTCTAAGAAAAACAGTAGTTTAATTCTAATTTCCATTTAGCAGGAACTTATCCCAAAATGTTCCCTTTATCTTCCCTAGCATCATCCCCTTGACGCATTACATGACCCACCTGAGATTCCTATGGCCCCAGTGACTCCCTTCTTCAGTGGAATGTGATGCAAGCAATGACTTTAAGCTCTGAGACTAGGTCACAGGAAGCCTTACAGCTTCTACCCAGATGTCTTGGAACTCTTGCTCTTGGGACACTCCTTCTTGGAACCTAGAAGCCATCCTAGGGAAATCTACATGGAGAAACCATCTAAAGGAACTGGAGTCAACAGTCCCACCTGAGTTCCCAGCGGAGAGTCATGAGTGAGCCCCCTTGCAAACCCAGCCCAGATGTATCTTCAGATGCCTGTATTAAAAACCTGCCCAGCTGGACCCAATGAACCCACAGAACTGTGAGAGAGAACAATAATCTGTTTTAAGAAATTAAGTTTAGAAGAGCTTTGTATCAGAAAACTTTATCTCTTAGGGACATATCTTTAAATATTTACAGAAGAAATAATATACCTAGCATTTTCATTTAACCAATTGAGGTGGGGGAAAGAGTTGAATTAAACTTGCCCATGTGCTGCTAATTACTAAAAC
Organism: Budorcas taxicolor; assembly: GCF_023091745.1. Classification (NCBI taxonomy): domain Eukaryota; kingdom Metazoa; phylum Chordata; class Mammalia; order Artiodactyla; family Bovidae; genus Budorcas; species Budorcas taxicolor. The sequence continues at coordinate 24,147,196 of NC_068934.1, forward strand.
TGAAAGGTTGGATCATAAAAAACAACTATACTGCTGTATCTTCCTTATAGAATCCCTATTTCTTAAACTCCCAGTGAACCAGTAATGCTTCCCAGCTCTCACCATCCCTCCCATTCTCACTTGTACTCAGATGCCATTTTGAGATGTGATGCACTTTCTTCCCTTCAATCGAGACATGATGCTTTCCCCTTTCCTGCTTTTCTGAGTCTATTCCTTATTTACCTTCCTTTTTCCCAGTTTCTACTACTGGTGACCCCATGGTCCAGCTCCCTGCTCTCTGTCCTTACACTGGTTTAGACACAGACTTTCAGCTGGTCACAGAGCATCATAATTTTTTATCTTTCCAACATTCATCTTCTGCTTTATGTTGAAAGAGTGATGGCTATTTCAGTCTCCTTGTGACTGTATAGCAAACAACCTGTCTAGAAACAAGAGAATTCTTTGGAAAGAAGCATCAATTAACTGTAGCTTGGGACTCCTCAACCCCAGTGTCCACCTCGACTGGTCTACACCTCTCTATACAGCCACAGAAGTCCAAAACTTATGCTAGATTATGTAAATCCCAGCAGAGTGGGATTGAGGCACACAATTTGAATGAATTCACTAAGCCTATGGATAGTTTTACTGTCTGAGGTTGTCATTTTTGTTTCTTATGAAATAAACTTAGATGTTAAATTCAGGTCCTCCTTTAGTTCTTAAAAGAAGGAAACAATGGAAAAGGAAAAGCACTCAGAATATATGTTTGTAAAATCAGATATATTTCTTTGCCTTTTAAGAGGAGGAATGTAGAACTCAGTGAAAAACTTAACACATCAACATGAGATACTCTTGGTCTTACAAGTCCTCTGGCCAGGCTACCAGTGTGGATTTTCTGCTAGCCATTCACCCCACATCATGTCCCAACGTCCCATCATATCACTGGCTATTATCTCCCCTCCAGTCTCCTTTCTCGTTTTCCATCAACTCCAAATTGTTGCTTACTTCCATGGTCTACTACTATTCATCCTTTTCCCTCAATTCCACTTATTCAGTTCATTGAAATATTTTTCTAAGCAAAAATCCTTCTCTAAGAGGAATTCTCTGGCCAGCTCTTAAGATAATAAAAAATTTTCCCTGCTATACAACGTTTATTCAAAATTGTCCTCAAGCTCCAGTGAGCTGGGGCAAAATAATCTTCAACTCTGGGCCTTAATGGCCAAATACAGATTCAAGACGACAGCTGGTAAGGACATAAAGAGGGAGTCTGATGTAGAAACACATGCCTACAAGCCATTCTATAAATCCTTACCCAGACTCTCCAGTTCAGCCTGCATCCCACTCAAGGTGTCCTTTTGAAAATATTTGTTCATTGGTCTATTTCTCAACCTTATTTTACTTACATACAACTCAGGACCCAAAAGGAACCACAGTTAACTAAGATGCTAGAGACGGTTTTATTTATGTCAGACTGTGTTCCTTTGCCATGGGGCCTACATATCAGTTAGGATTAGGCTTCAAAAACAAAAAGCAGTGACTTGATTTTGAAGGCTTAAATACTGAAGCTTATTTCTCTCCCATTTAAAACGATTCAGAGGCAGGCAGTCCAAGAGCAAATGATATGCTGGTTCCAGGGTCTGCAGCATCCGAGCTCCTTCACTGTATCCAATTAAAGGTGGGAAAGACATGATGCAAGGGAAAGGCTGATGAAACAGACTCCAGGCTGAACTTCCAAAAACAATTCCTCAAAGCACACTCCAGAATTGTAACTGCTGCCTCTGCTGCAATGAGGAGGCTATAGAATAAGAGAGCTGCCACCATTCCAGAACCACTTCAGCTCTGCCAGGATGAGGAAGGTGTCAAATCAGAAAGGCTTCAGGAAAAGCTGGAAGCTGACACCCCTGCCTCTGCCATAATTTAAACCAGCAGTTTAGTTCGTAATCAAAGCCTCCAAGAATTCATCTGTTTGAGCAACCCTCAATCACACTTGGTCATGCTTGGAACCCTGACAATAAGGGAATTTGGGACATGTAGATCCTAGCATACCAGCCAACATAAAAGAGAAAGACCTTTTGTGGGGGTTGAATGGCTGTTGAGGCAAACCACTGTCTATCATCTATAGTCCATCATCACTCAATGCATTTTTATTGAGAGGAATGGGAAGACTCATCCTAACACGACATCTTCTGCTGACCAGCAGATAGTCTCAGCTGGCAGCATTTGAAAGGACGGAAAAGAGAAACAGGACTGGAATCTGGCTTCAGAATATTTAACCTTTGAGCCATGGCTATATTAAAAACTGACAGGAGAGTTACAGAAACAAAGAGAGAGAGAAGGAAACAGGAAATGGTGTGGATACCACTGGCTTCTGCACTGCTAGAGGCTGTGAATTTGCCCTCTGCTCTAACCTACTGTTCTGTTTTTTTATCACCTCCCTTATCATTTCTACTTGGATTTATGAGGTTCAAACACTACTATCCATTTATCTTCACAGATTTCTTATTCAAAATGCACTGAAGCATAATTTGTCTTTACCACATCTCTATGCAGTAGGGAGGGGCTGGTTTTTATTATCTGAGGCACAAAGAGGTTAACTGGCTCACCCAAGGTCACACAATGAAACACAAGGATAAAACACCCCCAGGGAAAGCCAACTCAATGGTAAGTGCGTCCAGAAGAAACCCTCCAGCTCTCAATGCATGCAGAGAGAAAGTCTACAGTTTGAGAGGGAGGGCAGAAGTAGCTTCAGACTGTGTCCTGAAGGGACAATTAACTGAATATCAAGGATTAAAATTTTTCTAGTGAGATTTTTATATCTTTTGAGCTTTGAGATCTCAAATTGGATTTTCAAGATCAGTTAGTTTAATCAAGCAAGATTTTTCTCTGTAAATGCATTATGTGCGCCTGCAATGGAAGTGCATGTGGGCACAAGATGAAATAAAATTTAGTCTCCAATTTCTCAAAACAATCAATTGACCATTTTTCATCTGTGAAAACTAAATCTTCCAAAGCACTTACTTTCCTTCTCTCTTGGGATGTAGGTAGACTACTTTGCAGGGTCTATAAAAAAATATAGCTATTCATGTATTTTCTCCAATATCAATAACAGAAAATTCTGATGCATAATCTGAAAAAAACTTAATCAGAGTCTGAAGATCTAGGTCACTGGTGTAACCTTGGAATAAGTTAACTTCTCTGGGCCTCAGTTTTTCATTCTTATAATAAGAAGGATAGCTCTATGATCACTAATCTCCCTTTGAACTTGAAAGTCTCCAATGCAGTACTTACAGAATTATATAGGAATGGTTTCACTAAAGAGCTGGTGATTTACTATAAATATTAATCTAAACAATTTAAAATTTCCTTTCTTTTTATAAAAATGATCTAAACAGGAAAAAATAACTGGATACATTTTACCATATGACAGCTTTAGGAGCTGGGGTTAACCTTCAGTTCAGTCACTCAGTTGTGTCCGACTCTGTGACCCATGAATTGCAGCACGCCAGGCCTCCCTGTCCATCACCAACTCCTGGAGTTCACTCAGACTTACGTCCGTCGAGTCAGTGATGCCATCCAGCCATCGCATCCTCTGTTGTCCCCTTCTCCTCCTGCCCCTAATCCCTCCCAGCATCAGAGTCTTTTCCAATGAGTCAACTCTTCGCATGAGGTGGCCAAAGTACTGGAGTTTCAGCTTTAGCATCATTCCTTCCAAAGAACACCCAGGTATGATCTCCTTCAGAGTGGACTGGTTGGATCTCCTTGTGGTCCAAGGGACTCTCAAGAGTCTTCTCCAACACCACAGTTCAAAAGCATCAATTCTTCGGCCCTCAGCCTTCTTCACAGTCCAACTCTCACATCCACACATGACCACAGGAAAAACCATAGCCTTGACTAGGCAGACCTTAGTCGGCAAAGTAATGTCTCTGCTTTTGAATATGCTATCTAGGTTGGTCATAACTTTCCTTCCAAGGAGTAAGCATCTTTTAATTTCATGGCTGCAATCACCATCTGCAGTGATTTTGGAGCCCAAGAAAATAAAGTCTGACACTGTTTCAACTGTTTCCCCATCTGTTTCCCATGAAGTGATGGGACCGGATGCCATGATCTTCATTTTCTGAATGTTGAGCTTTAAGCCAACTTTTTCACTCTCCTCTTTCACTTTCATCAAGAGGCTCTTTAGTTCCTCTTCACTTTCTGCCATAAGGGTGGTGTCATCTGTATATCTGAGGTTATTGATATTTCTCCCAGCAATCTTGATTCCAGCTTGTGTTTCTTCCAGCCCAGCATTTCTCATGATGTACTCTGCCTTAGGATTAATTAACTGTAGACTTTCAGCACTGTGGCTAAATCCTGGTCCAAAGCTGATGGTGGTCAGAAGAGATAACTACCCTAATACTCTTCCTAATACTTCTGAGTATTGAAATAACAATAAAAGCAACTTGAACATCAAATATTAAACCCCAATGTGTCTAAACATTCCCAATATTTTAGATATGTGGTTTCATTAAACCTTCACATCCGTGTTCCCACTTCATAGCATGTAGCTCATGAGTCCAATTCCATACTTAATTCCTCCAAAAGACCTAGACTTTGTGAAATAAGTGGTTTTGTCTTTTTCCAAAGGCTTTGTAGTTTTCCCTCTCTATCCATTTGCTTGACTCTCAACAGTATCCTGATTTTCACTGAGGTACCATATCACACACAAACACATGCACACAAGGAGTTTTGGGGAACCCCAAGTGCAACCTAGGCTCTTGAGATGAGCCTGTGACTAAAGCTAAGCTAATCACCATATCGCTGGCCAGCGTTCGGTGCAAGAGCAGACATGTGAGCTGGGGGCTTCTGGAAAAAAGGCTTCCTAGCACTTCTGAGGGAGTTTCTTGGAGACAACCCTCTGTCTGTCTCTTCAGACGTAAAAGAAAGTGTGCTATTGGCCCATCTTGGAATCATGATGAGATAATGAGATCCCAGGATGGTGACCAAGAAGTTGAAATCAGAGAAGTCAGAGCAGAGAGAAGGCCAAGAAAAGGAAAGGAACCAGGTCTTTGATGGCATCCCTGTGTTGCTGTGTCAAACCAGCCCCTCAAACTGCTTGACCCTGGACTTCTATGAGTATGAATCAGCAATTCCCTCCTATGGCTTAGTCTACTTTGAGCTGGACTTTTTGTTACCACTTACAACTGAATACATCTTTACTATCTACCACAGCACATAGACTACTCAATGGTCACAGTTATTGCTCACTTACAACATATCAAATATTTATCAAGTACCTCCTATATGCCAGACACTTTCTTAGCTGCCAGTATACAGCACAGAGATAAACTGATAAGAATCCTAACCTAATGGAGCTTATATTCTGGTGGGAGAACCAGACCATAAAGAAGGTAACTGAGTGAAATGTATAGCGTGGTGGATAGTGATGCATACTGAGGAGGAAAAGTACAATGGAGAAGGGGAAAAGGAAACACCAACAGGGTCTGAAATTTCTGAAAGTAGCCCAGGGAACTTTACGGAGATAAAGATTTTGGGAAGAGGCCTGAAGTAAGTGAAGGAGTGAACGAGGAAGATGTCAGAGGGAAGCACATTCCAGGCAGAGGAAAGAGGAAAGGCCCTAAATCCAGATGGGGACTGAATTGATAGTACCAGGTCACACCTCATCGGCCATGAGGGCACATTTGGAAAATAGCAGCTAAGAAAATGTATGAAACCAATCTATTACTTCCTAAAGAAGGTCTGGAAGGACTGATGTTGAAGCTGAAACTCCAATACTTGGGCCACCTGATGCAAATAGCTGACTCATTGGAAAAGACCCTGATGCTGGGAAAAATTGAAGGAGGGAGGAGAAGGGTATGACAGAGGATGAGATAGTTGGATGGCATCACCAACTCAATGGACATGAGTTTGGGTAAATTTCAGGAGTTGGTGATGGATAGGGAGGCCTGGCATGCTGCGGTTCATGGGGTCACAAAGAGTCAGACATGACTGAGTGACTGAACTGAAAGAAGGTCCTGTCCCCTATCTTAAGACAGTATTTTAAAGGGTGGAGGTATGATGGACTAGTTCTTTTCAGATTCAATAAGTGATATCCCCACCCTGGGCTTCTCAGGGTGTTCAGTGGTAAAGAACCTGCCTGCCAATGCAGTAGACACAGGTTCAATCCCCGAGTTGGGCTGATCCCCTGGAGAAGGAAATGGCTACCCTCTCCCAGGGATTTTGCAGTGAAAATCTCACAGACAGAGGAGCTGGGCAGGCTGCAGTCCATGGGGTCACAAAAGAGTCAGACATAACTTAGCAACTAAAAAACAACATCCTCACACCACCTAAAGGAGATAATTCACTAAAACTCCTTTAGAATTACAAACCCTCAGTATTTATGACCTCTATTATTTTTACATAATTAATCCAGTAAGGACAGTGGTTGACCATATTATCATTAGTCAACTGAAACACCGTCAAATACTACCTAGAATATGATGCATAGTGATTGAAGAGCCCTGACCTAAGACCACACAAAGAGCCCTGACAAAGACCATCCTTGCGCTGATGTATTGCCAAGAAAAAGGACCCTTCCATTGGCCATGTTTTCAGAGACCATCATACCTACCTAATGACAGTACATAACATTTTAGACTTTGTTGTTTGAATGTGATTTTGACATTGCTGAGCATTCACTGAGATTAAGCCTGCCTATTCATGGTGTTGAATTTAAAATTTTCTATGGTGACATCCTAAACTCAACATGTCTGAAGAAGCATTCACATCTCATTTTATTTTTAATATTTTTGCAACAAGCTAAGGGGCAGATTTTTGTTTTCAAGAGAAAATTTCACAACAGGCTCTCCACCCAAAACAACATTTAGGTCAAAACAAACTGTATACTCACTTTTAGCTCTCCTGATGATATGTCTCTGGGTAATAGACGATAAGCCTCTGCTTTTGCTCTGGCAGAGAAGCAGAATCTCTTTACAAATGCACAGGCTATCACCATGGAAATGAACACGAGGTAATAAATATATCATTCTGAGTGCCATCATATCTGGTAGGTGGGTAATGACAGCACTTTGCATTTAGAATCTTTTTGGTGATTTACAAGACATTAACTTATTAAGCCTCTTAATGCCCTAGGGAGGAGAAGGCTGGTTTTTATACCAGTTTTACAGATGGGGAGACTGAGAGAGCAATTATGAGATAGCCCCAAGAGCACAGAGGGAATAAGAATTAAATGCCACTCATGCAGAGCTTCCAATTTCAGATTTAGTTGCTCTAACCACACCATCAGGCTCCCTCCAACCTCACACAGCAAAACACCTTCGCAAAATAAAATGCTGACAAATGTGACAGAGAATAAAGTGAATACTATATTTCAAACGTCCCTCTGGGGGGGAAACCTTCCATTTCTATTTATATAATGTAGAACTGGTTTTTGTGGTCTGTGATAGAGAGGATGGAAAGTATGCTACAGAAAGTGTACTGAAGACAGGATGGTTTTAGTGCACAGCCAGGCACTGATCTCCACAAGCATGGCTATCATACTAGACCCCTCTCCCTGGCTCTGTCTTCTAACTCCTTCCAGTTGTACCATCAGCTTCCAAGCTCTCCCACGAAGCCAGCTCCTCTATCTATACTCTGCCTGGCCACAATGATGCCTGTCTCTTAAGCATCTTCAACCTCCTCCTCCCATATAACCTGCAAATGTTGTTCATCCTAAAAGCCAACTTGGGGCAGATAAGTATCTTTCTTTGTCTTTGTTATTTGAAAATCATTTCCACTTTACTTTTTAAGCATTTTATTTTGCACTGGGGTACAGTCAATTAACAATGTTGCAAGAGTTTCCGATCAACAGTGAAGGGACTCATCCATATGTATACATACACCCATTTTCCCCCAAACTCTGCTCTCATCCAGGCTGCCACATAAGATTGATCAGAGTTCCAAGTGCAAGACAGTGGGTCCTTGATGGTTATACACTTTAAATATAGTAGAGAGTATATATCCATCCCAAGCTCCTTAACTCTGTTCCCCCAATGTGTCCCCACTCCCCACCCCCAGCAACCACAAGTTCAGTCTCTAAGTCTGTGAGCCCCTTTCTGTTTTGGAAGTAAGTTCATTTGTATCATTTCTTTTTAGATTCCACAAGTAAGGGATGTCCTACAATATGTCTCCTCTCACTATCTTTCCCTTGACCTGGCTGTCCCTTTTCTCTACCATTCTTTCTAACCACTTGACTGCCAAAAGCCTTCATATTATCATCACTGTCCAACTTTCTATCAAAACGTCTCTTTTTAAATCCTGTTACTGGAGACGGCAGTGATTTTGTTATTTGGAAGATTGCCAATGACTTTCTTCTTGTCAAATATAATGGAATTTTCTGTTATCTTCCCACCCAACCCCCTCCCCAACCCCCAGCCTCTGGAGGATCTTCCAGAAATACTGCCAACCACCAACACTTTCATTCTTTTATTTCCATTTTATAATTGCTAAATTTTACTGCCACATTTACTGCTGTGTCCCTTCACAACCAAAGGCCTTCGTATGGGGTTCTCCTCTAGGTCCCTGGCCTTACACACTTTTCTCTGTATACTTTCTTACATACCAGTTCTCATACCTGTAAGCAGGTATGAGTCACATCTCTATCCCAAATACCTAACTCTCACATATAATCCAGTTTGATATTTCTATCAACAAGGTGAATAAGGTGAATGTACTTTATAAGGGAGATCTCCATTGCTTCCCTTCCTCTATATGTCTCATTCAGCTTTCTAAAAGTAGGACATACCAATCAAGTTACTGTCCAAGGTGTTAATTGGTCTGTGTTAATTGCAGGTAGAATTACATATCTAAAGATAGACCCAGTCAGCTTGCCTTGTCTTTACTTCTTTACTGGTGAGCAATGGACATTTTTGTCCATAAAGGAGAATTGGAGATATAACTGGATCTTGACTGGTGAAGAAGATGGCTTCACTTCAGCTTGTGGTTAAATTGCACGGTTGCCCTGGTGCACAATTACCTACACTGAAGAAAATGGACATGAAGAGATGATCAAAACATGATGATATGACTCTAAGCAATAGTAGAAGTTACAGTCATTGTCATCATCATCTGTGAGTTTTCACTGGCCACTCCTGAATCCTGATTTAGTCAAGGCTGTATATTGTCACCCTGCTTATGTAACTTCTATGCAGAGTACATCATGAGAAACGCTGGGCTGGAAGAAACACAAGCTGGAATCAAGATTGCTGGGAGAAATATCAATAACCTCAGATATGCAGATGACACCACTCTTATGGCAGAAAGTGAAGAGGAACTAAAAGTGAAAGAGAAGAGTGAAAAAGTTGGCTTAAAGCTCAACATTCAGAAAACGAAGATCATGGCATCCAGTCCCACCACTTCATGGGAAATAGATGGGGAAACAGTGGAAACAGTGTCAGACTTTATTTTGGGGGGCTCCAAAATCACTGCAGATGGTGACTGCAGCCATGAAATTAAAAGACTCCTTGAAGAAAAGTTATGACCAACCTAGATAGCATATTCAAAAGCAGAGATATTACTTTGCTGACTAAGGTCTGTCTAGTCAAGGCTGTGTTTTTCCAGTGGTCATGTATGGATGTGAGAGTTGGACTGTGAAGAAAGCTGAGCACCAAAGAATTGATGCTTTTGAACTGTGGTGTTGGAGAAGACTCTTGAGAGTCCCTTGGACTGCAAGGAGATCCAACCAGTCCATTCTAAAGGAGATCAGACCTGGAATTTCTTTGCAGGGAATGATGCTGAAGCTGAAACTCCAGTACTTTGGCCACCTCATGCGAAGAGTTGACTCATTGGAAAAGACTCTGATGCTGGGAGGGATTGGGGGCAGGAGGAGAAGGGGACGACAGAGGATGAGATGACTAGATGGCATCACGGACTTGATGGACATAAGTCTGAGTGAACTCCAGGAGTTGGTGATGGACAGGGAGGCCTGGCGTGCTGCAATACATGGGGTCACAAAGAGTCAGACACGACTGAGCGACTGAACTGAACTGAACACCGTTTTGCTTTAATAAATCCTGCTGACCAGACATGCCTCAATAAATATCATGTTGTTACAACAAATGTGACCCATACTGTTCAAATCCAGTATGAATCATTTTTTCCAACATTGCCATTCCCATTCATGGAAATGCCATCTTTCTATTGTCACAAAGTTCAAACACTAGAATTTTAAAATCATTTTCTTCCCTTTAATCTCCTTCATCCAACCTGCCACCAAGGCCACCAGCTTCATCCAGGCTCTGATGAACAAGTTTACTGTGCAATCCACGAACTAGTCTCTGAGCATTTAATCCCTCTTCTTCCCAGGTATACTACTGCTGGAGTGATCATCTAAATACCCAGTTCAGGAGTTTATAATGGTTCCTGACTACCTAATTATGGCTGACCTACTCTGGGAGACTTATATGCCCTGTACATGTAGCTCCTCAAAACTTTCTGGACATTCTTCCTAAATTTGTCTAATTCAATGAAACCATGAGCCATGCCATGTAGGGACACGCAAGATAGACGGGTCAAGGTGGAGAGTTCTGACAACACATGGTTCACTGAAGAAGGGAATGCCAAACCACTTCAGTATTCTTGCCTTGAGAATCCCATAAACAGTATGAAAAGGCAAAAAGATAGGACACTGAAAAATGAACTCCCCAGGTCAGTAGGTGCCCAATATGCTACTGGTGATCAGTGGAGAACAAACTCCAGAAAGAATGAAGAGACAAAGCCAAAGCAAAAACAATACCCAGTTGTGGATGTTACTGGTGATAGAGGCAAGGTCTGATGCTGTAAAGAGCAATATTGCCTAGGAACCTGGAATGTTAGGTCCATGAATCAAGGCAAACTAGAAGTGGTCAAATAGAGAGGGCAAGAGTGAACATCGACATTTTAGGAATCAGTGAACTAAAACAGACTGGAATGGGTGAACTTAACTCAGATGACCATTATATCTACTACTATGGGCAGGAATCCCTTAGAAGAAATGGAGTAGCCCTCATAGTTAACAAGAGTCCAAAATGCAGTACTTGGACACAATCTCAAAAACAACAGAATGATCTCTGTTCATTTCCAAGCCAAACCATTCAGTATCACAGTAATCCAAGTCTATGCCCTGACCAGTAATGCTGAAGAAGCCTAAGGGTTCTAGGAAGACATATAACACCTTCCAGAACGAAGACTCAAAAAAGATGTCCTTTTTGTTATAGGGGACTGGAATGCAAAAGTAGGACATCAAGAAATTCCTGGAGTAATGGGCAAATTTGGCCTTGGAGTACAGAATGAAGTAGAGCAAAGGCTAACAGAGTTTTGCCAAGAGAATGCACTGGTCATAGCAAACACACTCTTCCAGCAACACAAGAGCAGACTCTACACATGGATGTCACCAGATGGTCAATACTGAAATCAGATTGATTATATTCTTTGCAGCCAAAGATGGAGAAGCTCTACACGGTCAGCAAAAACAAGACCGGGAGCTGACTGTGGCTCAGATCATGAACTTATTATTGTGAAATTCAGATTTAAATTGAAGAAAGTAGGGAAAACCACTAGACCATTGAGTTATGACCTAAATCAAATCCCTTACAACTATACAGTGGAAGTGACAAAGAGATTAAAGGGATTTTATCTGATAGACAGAGTGCACGAAGAATATGGATGGAGGTTTGTGACATTGTACAGGAGGCAGTGATCAAGACCATCCCCAATAAAAAGAAATGCAAAAAGGCAAAATCGTTGACTGAGGAAGCTTTACAAACAACTATGAAAAGAAGAGAAGCAAAAGCAAAGAAGAAAAGGAAAGATATACCTATTATAATTCAGGGTTCCAAAGAATAGCAAGGAGAGATTTAAAAAGTCTTCCTCAGTGATCAATGCAAAGAAATAGAGGAAAACAATGCAATGGGAAAGACTAGAGATCTCTTCAAAAATTAGAGATACCAAGGGAACATTTCATGCTAAGATGGGCACAATAAAGGACAGAAATGGTATGGACCTAACAGAAGCAGAAGATATTAAGAAGAGGTGGAAAGAATACCCAGAAGAACTATACAAAAAAGATCTTCACAACCCAGAAAACCACGATGTTATGATCACTCACCTAGAGCCAGACATCCTGGAATGTGAAGTCAAGTGGGCCTTAGAAAGCATCACTATGAACAAAGCTAGTGGAGGTGATGGAACTCCAGTAGAGCTATTTCAAATCCTGAAAGATGATGCTGTGAAAGTGCTGCACTCAATACACCAGCATATTTGGAAAATTCAGCAGTGACCACAGGACTGCAAAATGTCAGTTTTCATTCCAATCCCAAAGAAAGGCAATGCCAAAGAATGCTCAAACTACCATACAATTGCATTCATCTCACAAACTACCAAAGTAATGCTCAAAATTCTCCAAGTGAGGCTTCAACAGTACATGAACTGAGAACTTCCAGATGTTCAAGCTGGATTTAGAAAAAGCATAGGAACCAGAGAGCAAATTACCAACATTTATTGGATCATATAAAAGGCAAGAGAGGTCCAGAAAAACATCTATTTCTGCTTTATGGACTAAGCCAAAGCCTTTGACTGTGTGGATCACAACAAACTGTAGAAAGTTCTTAAAGAGATTGGAATGCCAGACCACTTTACCTGCCTCCTAAGGAATCTGTATGCAGGTCAAGAAGCAACAGTTAGAACCAGACATGGAACAACAGACTGGTTCCAAATTGGGAAAGGAGTATGTCAAGGCTGTCTATTGTCACCCTGCTTATTTAACTAACACGCCAAATACATCATGTGAAATGCCAGGCTGGATGAAGCACAAGCTGGAATCAAGATTGCTGGGAGAAATATCAATAACCTCAGATATGCAGATGACACCACTTTAAGACAGAAAGCGAAGAAAAACTATTGAGCCTCTTGATGAAAGTGAAAGAGGAGAGTGAAAAAGTTGGCTTAAAGCTCAACATTCAGAAAACTAAGATCATGGCATCTGGTCCCCTCACTTCATGGCAAAGAAATGGGGAAACAATGGAAACAATGACAGACTTTATTTTCTTGGGCTCCAAAATCACTTCAGATGGTGACTGCAGCCATGAAATTAAAAGACACTTGTTCCTTAGAGGAAAAGCTATGACCGACCTAGACAGCATATTAAAAAGCAGAGATATTACTTTGCTGACAAAGGTCCATCTAGTCAAAGCTATGGTTTTTCCAGGAGTCATGCATGGATGTGAGAGCTGGATCATAAAGAAAGGTGAGTGCTAAAGAATTGATGCTTTTGAGCTGCGGTGTTGAAGAAGACTCTTAAGAGTCCATTGGATTGCAAGGAGATCAAATCAGTCAACCCTAAAGGAAATTAGTCTTGAATATTCATTGGAAGGACTGATGCTGAAGCTGAAGCTCCAATACTTTGACCATCTGATGTGAAGATCCGACTCATTAGAAAAGACTCTCCTCTCATGCTGGGAAAGATTGAAGACAGGAAGAGAAGGGGACAGCAGAGGATGAGATGGTTGGATGGCATCCGCGACTCGATGGTCATGAGCTTGAGCAAGCTCCAGGAGTCAGTGATGGACAGGGAAGCCTGGAGTGCTGCAGTCCATGGGGTCATAAAGAGTCAGACACGACTGAGTGATTGAAGTAGCTGAGCAGCACACTTGGGGACCGTGACAATATGACAACATCAGTTCTGTGCATTTGAAACACATAGTCTTTACCTTTCCTCTAGCTACAAGAACAAAACCAAATGATTGCAAAGCCCCAAAGACCATGCCACCAACTAGCAAGTACAAAATACTGACCTTCTTTCAAAACCCTGTGCTTGTTTAGGGACCAATCATGTAATATATTTGTTCTCAGCTTTAAAAAGTCAGGGCTGCAACATTCTTTTCTGAATTGTTTACCAACAGCAGGAGAAATGGAATACCACAGATGTAAAAATAAAGAAAAAAAGCAAGGCTCTTTCAGCTCCCTGGTTGCTTAGAGATATTTTCTGGCCCAGACTCCAGAGTTTCCACATATATCCTGTGGAATAAAATGTGGAGATCTTGTTAACAGTAAGGGGACATGAGAACTCAGTTCCTTGCATGCTGTGTTCAAATGCCCCTTCATGAACTCTGTTCCTTTAAAAGGGTATTGTCCTAGTAATGGCTAGGGCCATTAAAGCTTTGGCTTCTACTTAAAGGAAAAACACAGTCAGTCACTCCCCTTTTATCCAGTGGCCCAAATTCTATCATCTTTAAGTCTTGAGAAGAGAGTCATGACTCAGAGGTTATGAAAGGATTCTCTGCAGCATATAATGGCCATGACATCCATGTACTTCATTCCAACTTAAAATACTAGAGACACTCAGAGGGTAGAGAAGAGCCAATGGGAGTTAACTGATTTAACACGCCTCCTTATCTCACCCTGAGTCATGGAGGAGATGACTGTTCTGCCCATCCATTGATTCCACAGAGTGGAATCTTTTTTATTGCAGCGATCAGTGAGGCTTACTCCCCTCACCGCTCTCATCTCTTTGATTATTTGCCCCTTATCTGTGAGCCCTTTCCAGACCACCCCACATAAAACTGCGCCACTGCCCAACCTTGCACACTCATCTCCTTCCCTCACTTTATTTCTCCCCATAGTTCCCACCATCTGACATTCTATATAGTTCCCATTTATTGTTTGACTCCACTCAACTAAGGCTTCCCAGGTCGCCCTAGTGGTAAAGAAACTACCTGCCTTGTTAGATATGGGTTCGACCCCTGAGTTGGGAAGATCCCCTGGAGGAGGGCATGGCACCCCACTTCAGTATTCTTTCCTGGAGAATCCCATGGACAGAGGAGCCTGGCGGGCTGCAGTCCATTGGGTCACACAGTCGGACACACTAAAGTGACTTGGCACACACACACCACCCAACTAGAATGAAAGCTCCACTGATAGCTAGGCTTTTTCTGTTTTATTTGCTAATGTATCACAGCATCTAGAATGATACCTGACGCTCAGTTCAGTCAGTCGTGTCCGACTCTTTGTGACCCCATGAATCACAGCATGCCAGGCCTCCTTGTCCATCACCAACTCCCGGAGTTCACTCAAACTTACATCCATCGAGTTAGTGAGATTTCTCAAATAATAACTGTTTAATGACTAAAACAATGATTGAATAAATCATTGACAAAAACAGAATTTTGTGTCCAATATGTTAAAGAAGCAAGGAAAAGCATGGCAAATGTTATTTCTAGAGTTGACTTAGTAACAGGATGAGATCTGTCTCCAGTGGCATTTTTTTCCCAACTCTTCTTTTACTGTAGTAAAGTACATATAACATAAAATTCGCCATTATAGCCATTTGAAGTGTACAGTTTAGGGGTATTAAATATTACATTCACATTTTTGTGTAATCACTACTATCCAGCTTCAGAACTCTTTTTATCTTGTAAAAATAGCCTAAATACCCACTAAACAATAACTCCCCAGCCTGTAACAACCACCACCTTACTTTCTGTCTCTATAAATTTTGTAACTCGAGATTCCACATACAGTGGAATCATTTTATATTTGTCTTTTTGAGTCTGGCTTATTTCACCTAGTATAGTATTCCCTATGGTTCATCCATGTTTGTATCTGTCAGAATGTCCCTCCTTTTTAAGGCTGAATGGCACCCCATTGGATGCATAGACTTCATTTTCCTTATTCATTGATCCGTTGAGGGACAGTCGGGTTGCTTTCACATTTTAGCTAAGGTAACTAATGCCACTCACTATAAACATGCACAAATATCCCTTCAAGACCCTGCTTTCAATTATTTGGGGTATAAACTCAGAAGTGGAATGGCTGGATCCTATGATTTTATGACCAACCTAGATAGCATATTCAAATGCAGAGACATTACTTTGCCGAATAAGGTCCGTCTAGTCAAGGCTGTGGTTTTTCCTGTGGTCCTGTATGGATGTGAGAGTTGGACTGTGAAGAAGGCTGAGCGCCGAAGAATTGATGCTTTTGAAATGTGTTATTGGAGAAGACTCTTGAGAGTCCCTTGGACTGCAAGGAGATCCAACCAGTCCACTCTGAAGGAGATCAACCCTGGGATTTCTTTGGAAGGAATGATACTAAAGCTGAAACTCCAGTACTCTGGCTACCTCATGCGAAGAGTTGACTCATTGGAAAAGACTCTGATGCTGGGAGGAGGAGAAGGGGACAACAGAGGATGAGATGGCTGGATGGCATCACCGACTCCCTGGACGTGAGTCTGAGTGAACTCCGGGAGTTGGTGATGGACAGGGAGGCCTGGCGTGCTGCGATTCATGGGGTCACAAAGAGTCGGACATGACTGAGCGACTGAACTGAACTGATGATTTTTAAATCTATTTTTAATTTCTTGAGAGACTATCAAACTGGTTTCTACACTGGCCACACCATTTTACATTCTCCCTGACAGTATACAAGATTTCCAAATTTCTCTATATTCTCACCAGTACTTATTTCTTTTTTAAGTCACTTTTGACCTTCCATCCCTCATTAAAATCATCATTTGTGCAGGTCGGCGGTAAATAATAACACATATTCATGAAGCAAATATGAATAGGAAAGAAAAATGAAATGAAATAACTATAATAACACACCTGAGAGTATAGAGTCAAGAGAAAAAATGAGATGAGAAAAGAGATAAAATTAAACATGTCCACATAGCATTGGAGCAAAAACAAAACTCCAGCAGTTTTGAGAGGTAAGCACAGTTACATGTCAGTGCTGTTTTGTAACTTGTTGGTTTTCTAAATCCTAAAAATAGAGAGAGGGCATCATTCTCTGGCCTCCCTCGTGGGCTTGGCTCTGAAGGTGTGAGTTGCTTGAACCTATTCTAAAAAAAGATGGTGTGCTTGAGGCTAAGAGAAGTGTGACAGCCTATATCTTCATTTGATCCCCTCTGCTGCACTGTCTACAGCCATGCAGACCATACCCTCTCTGGCCAGACAGGACCGGCCTCTGCATGCCCCTCTCACATTAATAGGCAGGGATGCTGTTTCTGGACAGTGCCACAGTTTTCATATAACCAAGTCAAACGGACTTGGCATGAAGAAAATAATTCTCTTAACGAGAAAATATCCTAAGGTTTTGGAGAATTGAAAAGCAAGCTCTCTCTAGACACATTTCCTCAACAGTTCATACAAATTAAGAATCAAATGAGCATAATTTGAAGGTATTTTCTGGTACCTTATATAAATATGTAAAATACATCTCATAAACAAGGTAGCAGCTTGCTGGATGCCTCTGTGCGGTTACAAAGTGTTCTCAATGCAAAATAATTATGCAAGGTCCTGATACCTTCAAAATATGTGCTAACATTACACAGTACTTTAGGGTCCTTTTTTTCCCGGAAATGTCCTTTAAGAAATAACACTTGAGAATCACTGATCCCTTCCCCCTGCATGATCCCTTGTTGCTGCTGCTAAGTCGCATCAATCATGTCCGACTCTGTGTGACCCCAGAGATGGCAGCCCACCAGGCTCCCCCGTCCCTGGGATTCTCCAGGCAAGAACACTGGAGTGGTTTGCCATTTCCTTCTCCAATGCATGAAAGTGAAAAGTGAAAGTGAAGTCGCTCAGTCGTGCCTGACTCTTAGCGACCCCATGGACTGCAGCCTACCAGGCTCCTTCGTCCATGGGATTTTCCAGGCAAGAGTACTGGAGTGGGTTGCCATTGCCTTCTCCGCAAGATCCCTTAAGCATGTATATTTACATGCTTGGGGCTGGTTTGAGCTTTGCTCTGTGACTCATTCTTCATACAAGCTCAGGCGAAAACAATGACCACCATCCACTGTAATAGAGGAAGAAAAGACCCATGCATATGATAGACCTCTATGAATTCAGAGTAGCAAGTGGATCTCCATACTTCTCCAATGTGGCAAAAGTTATAATGATACAAAGGCTTCCCAGGTGGTGCCAGTGGTAAAGAACCTGCCTGTCCATGCAGAAGATTTAAGAATTGAGGGATCAGTCCCTGGGATAGGAAGATCTCCTGGAGAAGGGCACAGGGCAACTCACTCCAGTATTCTTGCCTAGAGAATCCCATGGACAGAGGAGCCTGGTGGGCTAGGGTCCATAAGGGTCACAAAGAGTCAGACATGACTGAAGCATCTTAGCAAAGCCCGTAATAGTGCATCTGGAGAAGAGGATATTTTGCAGACATGAAGAGCTCTGTTTTTTAAGTAACTTCACTAAGTCAGACAGTGCTCATGAAATAAGTAGAAGCAATTAAAATTTTAACTGGTAGCTGCATGGTGATTTTCACAATGTAGAATACAGATGTAGGAATAGAAAATTTCAGATGGGTTTAAATTATGGTTTTTAATTTCTTCTTATTCCTCTGAATTTGTTCATTCCATAATTATTATCATAATTACAAATAATCTTTTATTAATTTTATTAAACTTGCTGCTGTCTTTACACATCTCTCTGTATGCTACAAATTCTCTCTAAGGACGTTTCTCAACCATCAAAGACCCCATCCTTGAGTCCAACCTAGACCAAGCTTCTGACTGTCCATCTTTATCCTGATAGCAATTTCTCCTGTGGCTGCCCCTAAGAACTAGCCAGATGCCAGCCAGCAGAGCTGATAAATGCCAAAGGTGCTCACAGGTTAGGGGACTTCCTTACTCAGGGAATGAACTTAAATATTTCAAAGGATCTTTCAAAACAGACTCAAAAGCTCTGGTCTACAGTAACTTACAAATGAATCACTCCAGAGATGCTATTTTTTAAAAAAAAATCAAGGAATTGTATTCCTCGTTAATTATAAACCATAGTGAATCTACTTTTTGCTCCTCTCAACCCGTCGGCCCAAAGCATCTGTCTGTAGGCTTCTGTTCCCAGGGAATCTGGACACTGTCTACAGAGACTGAGCTTCTAAAGAGAAGCAGCTCTCCAGACATATTTCAAGGAGCCATGGTGCCCCTGGACATGCTTTGAGAGCCACCTGGTAAGGAGAAGGGGATTTGCTGATCAGGTCTTAGGGCTTCAGTACTAACCATCATCTCAAAATCAGTTATTGGGTGGGGTTATTTCACATGTTTAAACCTTAAAACCCAACCTTCTCTCTTGGTGTTACAACGTGAGTCACAGGGCACAGAAGGCAACACTCTGAGATCCCAAAGCTTATAAAGGGCAGAGCTGTGGGATACATAAGATTCTCTAGGCCCCAAGCCCCAGATTCTATCTGTCACTCTAATAGTGGTTGATGTTTATTGAGCCTCAGAAGTCTATATTGCATGAGGATTTAGAAGGCATCTGTAAAAGAGCTCTGATGGAGGTTGCACCTGAGTCTCTGAAGTTAGAAGGCATTCCTATCAAGCCCTATTCCACTTTCCTGAGGTCTGTAGCTATGAACCATTCCCTAACTTCTTGCATCCTAAGTTAAGAGTCCTGACCCGTGAAATAGTGATAGTAGTAGCTAACGGTTACTGAATATTTGCTCTGTGCTTAGCTCTCTCCCAACCACTTTAGAAGTATTATCTCATTTACTTCTCACAGGAGTCTGAGAGAAAGGTATGTCCATTTCCCCAAAGTTGATTCAAAGTTGATTCAAGTTGATTCAGTTCATGCTACTGATAATGCCTAAAGTTGGAGAAGGAACCCAGGTTTGTCTGACTCAGAGCCTTCTGTTTTTCCCACTTCCACCCAGGTCACCTCCATGACATAAATGGAGATGGATCCTTGCCTAAGGCACCATGCCTACTATTTCTTCTTAATTCTCTTATGCCATCTCCCACCGAACATCAAAACCAAACCAACTCCCATTGGAAAACATATTGTCTACCATGTAGTAATTATACTCCCCCTTTTTTTCCCCAGAGCCAGTGATCCTGCATTACCCACACCTCACAATTTAGCACTCAGCTCTATGCCCTATAAAATTATTCTCCTGAAATGTTAAATGCATGCCCCCAAAGAGACCATCAATTGGGCTTCCTAGGTGACTCAGTGGTAAAAAAATTCACCTGCAAATGCAGGAGACACATGTTTGATCCCTGGGTTGGGAAGATCCCCTGGAGAAAGAAATGGCAATCCACTCCAGTATTCTTGCCTGGGAAACCTCATGGACAAAGGAGCTTTGCTGGCCCCAGTCCATTGGGTCATGAACAGTCAGACACAGCTGAGCATGCACACCTGCAAAGAGCTCATAATTTCCTAGGGGTCAAGAACCATACCTGAAAGAATCACAGAATTAGAAACTTAGTAGCTTGTGTGATTATCTCTTTCTAAAAAATAAAAGAGAGCTGAACTCTCTCCAAAAGAATTCTTATTTGTAATCCCATTCCTCTGACTGAAAACTATTCTGCTAGTTAATGCCTGATCTTTCAATGTCCAAAGGAAAATGGTGAGACAGTGGTACTCATTCAGTGAGCAGGTGTCAAGCACAGACCTAGAATCTATGTTGTCTGATTCTCTATGTTGCCAATGATTATTTTTATATGGAAATCCTGGGATTTTTCTCTCAGTATCTATCTTTGACTTGGCCACAATTCAGAGTGAGGCAGGAAGAAAATGGACCAACTACCTGGAATCTGGAAATCCTGACAGAAGAGCTTAAGAAAAATACATGATAGTATACATGTTTCAGCACCATTCTCCCAAATCATCCCACCCTCTCCCTCTCCCACAGAGTCCAAAAGACTGTTCTTTACATCTGTGTCTTTTACGCTGTCTCGCATACAGGGTTATCATCACCATCTTTCTAAATTCCAAAACCAATACAGTATGCTTGGGGCTGGTGCACTGGGATGACCCAGAGAGATGATATGGGGAGGGTGGTGGGAGGGGGGTTCAGGGTTGGGAACTCATGTACACCTGTGGCAGATTCATGTCAATGTATGGCAAAACCAATACAGTATTGTAAAGCAAAAAATAAAAAATAAATAAATAAAGGGGAAAAAAACGAAAAATACAAAAGGTAGGACCTGGCTATCAGCCCACCTGCTATGACCCACATAGGAGGAAAATGACATCATAACTGCAAGTGTCCTTCAAATGCCATATCCAATCAAATTACCCAGCAAATCCATTGCTTTTAATCCCTTTATTTCAGGCTCCTTACCTAGGTCACTACAGATGAAAAGCATTAGCACAATCAAGTCTAAAACATTTTTAAATTTGATTTAGTAAGATGACTGAATATTTTGGAGGAAAAAACTTGATGTCATCTTTATCTAGTGTTTTCCATTTTCTAATATTTTAATAACATGTTTCTGATATTAAAAGCATAATACAGATTCACTGCATTTCATTCCATTTCATGTAAAAATTGGAAGACATGTAAAGTATAAAAAGTGTAAAAAGATATCACATATAGACTTCCACTCACAGATACTCTGTTACATTACATACTTACCTGGGGGAATACTCCCTGCTTTTGTTTCTGTATATCCATATACAATTTTTATGCATTTATTATTTTGATTGGAAAATACTATACATACTGGTTGGAATTTCATATTACATAATAAGAATTTTCCATTGACACTGAATTGTCTTCTAGACACTATTTTAAGATCTGTTGAAGTCATATATGAATACATGGAATTTATTCAATCAAACATTTATTAGTTCCTATTTAGGCTCCTTCTACTTTCTTTTTTTATAAATAATAAGTAGAATAAATAGCCACAATGAAAATCTCACATAAATAACACTGATTTTATCTTTAGAATAAGTTGCTATAAATAAATATTTCCAGCCCTTTTGATACATACTGTCAAATTATCCTAAGGCAAGTTTGTATCAATGTATATTGTTATAGCAACATATGAAAAGGTGCCTGACTCCTCAGCTATCTCCAAAAATGTGTAAATGACACATATATAAATAAATATAATATCTATCCATATATCTACACAGAGATATACATATAAACTAAGTATGTTGTTTTGTTCAGTTGCTAAGTCGTGTCTGACTCTTGGCGACCCCAAGGACTAGGGCCCACCAGGCTCCTCTGTCCATGAATCCCAGGCAAGAATACTAGAGTGGGTTGCCATTTCCTTCTTCAGGGGATCTTCCCAACCCAAGGATCGAAACCACATCTCCTGCAGTGGTAGGTAGGTTCTTTACCACTGAGCCACCAGGGAAACGGCAAATGTAGTATGGTGGCAGTCTAGTCACTAAGTCATGTCTGACTCTTGCGACTCCATGGACTGTAACCCGACAGGCTCCTCTGCCCATGGGATTCTCCAGGAAAGAATACTGGAGTGGGTTGCCATTTCCTTCTCCAGGGGATCCTCCCAACCCAGAAAACGAATGCAGGTCTCCTGCATTGCAGGCAGATTCTCTACCAACTGAGCTATGAGGGAAGCCCCTATAAATTTAGCAGAACTAGCATCTAATTGCTGGAGAAGGCAATGGCACCCCTCTCCAGTATTCTTGCCTGGAAAATCCCATGGACGGTGGAGCCTGGTGGGCTGCCATCTATGGGGTCGCACAGAGTCGGACATGACTGAAGTGACTTAGCAGCAGCAGCCGCAGCATCTAATTGCATTTATTTCAATTGCTTCTATGACTGAAATAGTTTTCAAGGCTTTCAATATACTCTAAAAGATGCTGTCAGTTGCCTATACAATTGTGGATCTATACATATGCACAAATATTATCTCCTTCCTTGACAATAAAACTGAAGTATTATAAAGGAATACTTGGGCTTTATTTATCCTGAGGTGGACCTGCACTACACCTCAGGGATAAATCTTGATTAAAGTTACTTCTACTTGCTTTTTCTAATGCATAATTTAGTGTTAGTTTTTCAATCATGTCTGACTCTTCACAATATCATGGACTGTAGCCCAGCAGGTTCCTATGTCCATGGAATTCTCCAGGCAAGAATAGTGTAGTGGATTGCCATTTCCTTCTCCAGGCGATCTCGACCCAGGGATCAAACCTGGGTCTCCCACATTAGAGGGATATTCTTTACCATCTGAGCCACCAGGGAGAAAGAGAAAACTCTTGTGGAGAAGACTCTTGAGAGTCCCTTGGACAGCAAGGAGATTAAACCAGTCAATCTTAAAGGAAATCAACCCTGAATATTCACTGGAAGGACTTATGCTGAAGCTCCAATACTTTGGCAACTTGATGCAAAGAGCAACTCATTGGAAAAGACCCTGATGCTTGGAAGGATTGAGGGCAGGAAGAGAAGGGGGGCAGCAGAGGATGAAATGGTTGGATGGCATCACCGAATCAATGGACATGAGTCTGAGCAAGCTCTGGAAGATGTTAAAGGACAGGGAAGCCTGGTGTGCTGTAGTCCATGGAGTCACAAAGAGTTGGACATGTCTTAGTGACTGAACAACAATAAAGCAAAATTTATTAAAACAGTATTTTAAAATATTTCAGCCAAGGAGATCTGCTAGGGATGGACTTTTGACAAAGTTATCCTTGGTCTTAACGAAGAACTCTAGGAAGGAAATCATCTTTGGGGATATCGTTAAGTCAAGATCTGACATGTAGGGTTGTTTCAGCCATCCTGAAGCCTTGAAGAGAGCTAGCTCAAGTTTCAAAGTATCAGGATGAAAATAACAAAGTAAAAGTTGGAAACAATCTAGGAAACTGAGGATGTCACGGAAGCTAAATATACTAATTCTGGAAACACTGTCTTGGACTATTTTTTGTGGGAATAAATTTATCATTTAAGCCAATAGAGTTGGGTTTTTCTTGTTTGCTTTTATTATTTAAGCTAAAATAATCTGAACCAATATACTTACACTGTCTATCTTTCAACAACTCTGTGAAGATACACAGAGGATACTGATAAGGAGGCAGAGAACTTAAATGGTTTTCCAATTTACATAGTAAAATTTTAAAAATGGCACTGTTAAAGGTTACATCAGTAGAATTTATATATTAATTCATACACTAGATTTTAACCATGAAAACTTAGAGCTTTCATTTTGGCCCAAGAACAAATAATGTATATTTTCAATAATCTGACATAAAGGAAACATAATCCAAAGATACTTCACTATATCTTAAAAAAGTACGGGAAGAACTAAACATATGCATTTACCAAGTCTTTAAGATGGAAACAAAGAACATATGAGAGCTTGACGGGTTATTAAACAGAAATGTCCATCCGTTGTGTCAGCTCAAATGTGGATATGACCAGGGCTTCAAGGCTGGCCTCAACAGTGATGTAAATGCATGTTGTCATTGAGTCACTAAGTCTTTTGTGACCCCATGGACTGTAGCCTGCCAAGTTCCTCTGGCCATGGAATTTCCCAGGCAAGAACACTGGAGTAGGTTGCCATTTCCTTCTCCAGGGGATCTCCTGACCCAGGGATCAAACCCTCTTCTATTTGGCAGGCAGATTCTTTACTACCACTTGGGTATGGTTGGATGGCATCACCGACTCGATGGACATGGGTTTGAGTGAACTCCGGGAGTTAGTGATGGACAGGGTGGCCTGGAGCGCTGCAGTTCATGGGGTCGCAAAAATTCGGACACGACTGAGTGACTGAACTGAACTGATTGTTAATAAATATCTGGTTTCTAGCTTCTCCAGGACACATGTGGAAAACTAAAATTGGTGTGGAAAATCAAACATTCACTCTATTAACCCCATTTGGAGGGGTCTCTTAATTTCTCCTGTTTTCTCCTTTTGTTGACTGTTTTTCACATGTGATGGGCAGAGAAGTCCCATTGCAAATCCATATGTGCACATAAAGTAGCTTGCTATAATTCCATTTTGACTTAGTTAATGGTTGTGAACTCCTATTTTTCTGAGCTAGTGGGTGTGGAAATGTTGTCTCAGTCATTTTGAGGATTCTTTTCTTTCAGCTGGTGGTGTCATGGTTCTAGAAGATTCCAAGTGACCCTGACACTGGCAGAGAGATCAGTCTGGTCCTGGGCCTGTGGAACACACAGGAGATGAACATCACCATGGAGATGGTTTATCTTTAAGGAGACGGTTTATCTTTAAGGAGATGGTTCCGTTTATCTTTAAGGGCTCTTTGCAGTATCACAACAGTCAGGAAACAGTTGAAGATTCAGATCCTACCCATGAGGCCCACTTGAAGAGCATCCCACAGCCTCATTCTCTCCAGAATCTCACATTCCAAAAGGCAGCCTTGGAGGTAGAGCCCTTCTCTTCAGAAACTGCTCAAGTCTCTGCTTGAATTACCTTCAACCACCAAGTCACCCACTACCCATTCAAAGCAATCCTTTTCTAGTCTACAATTCAGAGGGCAAGTTTCCTTGTTGATTCCCCCCGCCCGCATTTCCTCTCCAAACTCCAACCCTCTGTGCTCTACAAAAGCAGGAGCTGTCAACCTTGACTGCATGTTAGAATCACTTGGACATTAGAAAAACAAAAAACACTGAAGCCAAGTCACAACTCTAGACCAAAGGAAAACCATAACCCCAAGGGGTAAATCTCAGGTTATCAACTTTTAAAAATTCATGTCCTAAGTGATTCTAACCTAAGGTGAGGGTTGAGAACCTCTGCCCTAACGACTTAGAATTTGGGGATCCTGCTGTGCTAGTTTTACATACTTCCTCTGGAGGGAGAGGAGGGGGACAACAACATCTGTTTAAATAAAGGGAAGAAAAAAAAAGAATATGCAGGACAAATCAAAAGACAAATGTTTCACAGAGAAGCATCAGAGTTTTTAAGTGGGTTTTGAAATATCCAAAGGTACAAGTCTTATTTTGACTTTTCTTATTCAATATGTCAATAAATGTAGTCTTTTATCTTTATTAGAAAGATTGGCCTTCTAAAGCATTTGACAGAGCATTTCCTATTAAAGTAAAAGTAGTCTACTAATCCATGACTGGGATTTTATTCTTATATCTGTATCTCCTCTTGCTGTTTCTGCTTTAGATGCTCAGTCTTATCCAACTCTTAACAACCCCACTGACTGTAGCCCGCCAGGCTCCTCTGTCCATGGGATTTTCCATGCAAGGATACTGCAGTGGGTTGCCATCTCCTCCTCCAGGGGATCTTCCTGACCCAGGGATCAAACCCACATCTCTTGAATTTTGCAGGCAAATTCTTTACCACTGAGCCACCAGGGAAGCTCCTATCTCAACTGAGAGGCAAATAATTAGTAACTTGCACCAGCTATGATCCCAGATAGGCAAAAGTAAACAAGAACAGTATGTCCAAAACAAGCACATACTATGTGCTGGAAATATGGGGATAATCAGTGTGTAATTCACTACTGTGCTCAATCAAGGAGGAAGATTTTCTACTTCAGCTACATTTCCCATGACTTTGTTCATTGAAAAATTACCAGGTATCTCAATATTTGAAATGATCTGTATTTCATTAATCTTAGTAAGAAAATAGTTTCCCAGAGAACTACTCTAAAATTTCTAACCTTTATATATTTTAAATTGTTTTCTCACTTTTGATTATATGGAACTAAATTTAAACCATTAACTCAATAGACTATTACATCTAACTTTCAATTTACTTGATTTCAAACATATTTCCTGTAATCTCCCTTCCAAATATATCAAAGAGTATTTTAATTATTTTGATATTTTTAAATATTTTTAAAAATATTTTGATATTTTTAAATATTTTTAAAAATATTTTGATATTTTTAAATATTTTTAAAAATATTTTGATATTTTTAAATATTTTTAAAAATATTTTGATATTTTTAATATCAAAGAATATTTTTAAAAATATTTTGATATTTTTAATATCAAAGAATATTTTTAAAAATCTCTCAGCAAGGTGATGGAAATCACATGTGATACTTGTTATTTCACTTCTCTTTATTTCTTACCTTTTTGGAAGGTTTTTGGCATAAAAATGAATGCTTACCCATTATTGTCAAGTACCTGTCTTATTGCTGCATGCTTTGATCGTAAATCACAAGTCTCCTCCCTTAAAGTTGCCTGAACATTCAATGATAATGTCTTATCAAACAACCTAAACACAGGGAATTTTAACTGGGGTAAATGAATATCAGGAACCAATAAATCAAGCAGCTTGACCATTGCAAAAATCAAAGGATCCAGGGAAGAGAAAACCACCCACCCCCAACCTCAATTTTAGACACTTCTCCCACTTCAAAATTCATAAAAGAACAAGAGCAAATCAGGGATCTCTTACAGAACAGAAAGGGATTTAGAATCACACACAAATTCCAAGGTCAAAAACTTTCCCAGTGTCAAAGACCCAATGCTTTCAATTTTACCAGTGAAAACTCTCCTAGAAAAAAGTATGGAGCCTAACACAAACTACACAGTTATGTCAGGGAACCCCCAGCTCCCCCCACCCTCCACCAGTAATGACTGAGTTATATCACATTTTAAAGTTCTAGATATTTATTTTCAATGTTGACTCCTCAGAACTTTTAATATCGCATGAGATATGACTTTTTCACTTCTAACCAGAAAAAAGTCAGACAGAGGTAACATTTCTTCTCTGTTTGATATACTGTCTTTATTTCCAGCATCATTGTATCTCTTGCCTGTGGTGCAGCCTTTGCCAAAGGACTGTTGTTACAGCATAGAACTGGGAAAGTGAATTCTGGGGTCCCTTCTCTGGAATTTGTCAAGGGCCATCACTGTAGGATGTGAAATACCCAATACTTACACCTCAACTCTTCTAAGACTTTGAAGGACTGATTTGATAAACTTGGAACATTGTTGATGGAGAATGCATATTTGAGTTTTCTCCTTTGAAGATATTGCCACACTAACCATGAACTTCCAGGCAAAGAGGTCATTTGTCAGTCATCTCTTTGGTCATATTTCCTAATACTCATGATAGACAATAACTGTATATTGGACATACAAATGAATAAATGAAAGAGTGAATGAATGAGTGAATCATTCATTCAATAAATCAATGTATCACTAAAGCTCATACATCTTCTTTAATTTTAAGATCACTAATTTTTGATCAAGTGCAGATTTTCAATAGGACTACTAACTTCTAAAATGTTAGCACCTGAGGAAATGACAATCCAAGAAAAATTAAAGAGTAAAAAATGACCCAATGTACCTGGAAAGCCAACTGAGAAGTGGCAGCAGATACTTATTGACTTGGGACAGAGACTAGAATGATCTTTGGAAATAAGAATGTCAATAATGAGAAATGCCATGTCAGGTGAACAGAAGGATGTCTTCAAGCCTGTGAATTTCTCCTAGCAATTTTTCTTCCAGGAAACAGAGCATCTGAAAAGACATCTTGCAGTGGCATACATTTACTATACATCTCATTTATTGCAGAGGATTATAACTGCTTGGGGGAAGAAGTCTTCTTTCCCAATAAAGAAATGGCAGAGATTAGATGTGGGGACCTGCTCTGTCTTGAAGAATCAAAAGCATATTTAGCCTAACAGACTTATTTTCAGTACACAAAGGTGAATGTCAGAGTCTAGCTGACTACGAAGGTGTCTAATGGAGGCTCTTGAGTCTGGTCTAGAGGAGAAATGACCACAAGGAGAAAGCTTATCTCTCAGCTCTCCTCATTCCCATCAATGTTCCTCCAAAATAAATTTAGAAAAACAATAGAGTTCTCTCTCATACATGTCAATATGAAATCCTATTAAATATCTATGTGTAGATGTCAAGTTGAATATATGATTCAGAAGCTCATGAGAAATTTTGGACTCTGAGGGAGAGGGAGAGGGTGGGATGATTTGGGAGAATGGCATTGAAACATGTATACTATCATGTAAGAAACGAATCGCCTGTCTATGTCCGATGCAGGATGCAGGATGCTTGGGGCTGGTGCACGGGGATGACCCAGAGAGATGTTATGGGGAGGGAGGTGGGAGGGGGGGTTCATGTTTGGGAACGCATGTACACCCGTGGTGGATTCATGTCAATGTATGGCAAAACCAATACAGTATTGTAAAGTAAAATAAAGTAAAAATAAAAATTAAAAAAAATTAATAAAAAAAGATTGGAAATGGACAGAAATTTAGGAGTTATTGACAGAGATGCTATAATGTTGTAATATTGAATTGCAGACATCTAAAAAGATTATATAGATAATAGGAGAAAAGGTTCTAGGGCAGAGCTCTATAGTACTTTAACCTTTTAGATATCAGCAGAGGAAGAAGAATAGCCAGGAACACTGGGCAGGAGGCAACAGTGACATAGAAAGAAAATCAGGAAACGTATTATCTCAAAGGTCAAAAAAAATGATGTGTTTAAATAAGGAAAATGTAGTCCGCTCTGCTAAATGCTGCTGAGAGGTCACAAAGATAAGATTAGATTGAGCAAAACGGGGCTCATGGTTGACCTTGATAAACACACTCTGCTGAATGGTGAGACTGGAGGACTTAATGGGAGGGGTTGAAGAGGAGATGTGAAGGAAGTATATGCAATGGAGACAACAACCACTGACAAATCAACTAGGAGGTGAAAAGAAACTGAAAAATGGGCAGTAGATAAAAAAATCCAGGAGCAATGTAAGATTTCTTTTTTAAAGAAAGAGATCTTATCCTCAATCCTATGATCTATGGAGAAAAGTCCAAAGCCCTCATCGAGATTTTTGACACTCCTGAGAGGAGGCCATGGTGACTATGATGCATGTATGTCTGTTTAAATGCACTCTGGGCATCAAGGAAAGGACAGGAAGAGTTACCTCTGCCTCTGAGTTCATGCTGTCCTTCATATACATATATGTACCATTTCTGCTGTCTGCCATGTTAACTTAAATTTCTTTAGGGTGGGAAGGGAGAGGTTCACCTTTAAGCGGCAGATTTTGCTGAAGGTTAGAGGGTCAATGAGGAAGACTCACGTTGCATATTACATAGCAAAACCACCACCACAAGTCACCTCACATTAAATATTCCTACACTGAAAAATCCTTTCAGCCATCCTTTCACTGGGTGGTTTTCACTGGCCTCTGTACTCTACGGCAGGCACCTCCAACCTCCGGGATCTGATGCCTGACAATGTGAGGTGCAGCTAATGCAATAATAATAGAAATAAAATGCACAATAAATGTAATGCACTTGAATCATCCCCAAACCATTCCCAATCAGTTCATGGAAAAATTGTCTTTCATAAAACTGGTCTCTGGTGCCAAATAGCCAGGGGATCACTGCTCCATCGCACCCAGCCTTTGGCTCTCTGGCTGGTTTCTGTCTCCTCTTTTTTTCTCTCTTTTGTTCCAACTTTTCTATTCTGTCTCAGACAAAACATACACACAAACAAAGCAAAATATGTGTGTATACATTTTTTCCTGCAGCACTATGTTTTTCTAGAGGGGGAATGGAGTACCCACTGATACCCATACCCTTGCCTTTTACTCCGAACAACACAGCTCTCTTTCTAAAAATAACTCTGGGGCTAGTTCCTAAAAAATAATACATTTTCCATCTTCATCCATGTCTTTAACAGGCTTTCAATAAGTACCAGCTCTTGCCTTCCTCCTTCCATGACAAAGTAAGAGCAGAGGTGTTATGGATTCTCATATAATTTCCACCCAGCAGTGCCTTAATTAGGTCTGGGCTGCATGATAAGGTGCAGCTGTGATGGGAGGTGATTTGCTGCCTCTGCCTAATGTCAGAACTAACGTAAGTCAGGACCACGTATAGACCAATGAGAAAAAAGTAATAGTCATCTAGAACATCACAGATTTTTCAATTGTTTATTGACAGGTCCACAAGAGTTTTGCCCCCTTAAAATGTTTATGTCTCAGCATAATATTTACCAAATCTTTTTCTCTCCAGGGATTTTTTTTAATAAGAAAATCATGTAAAAGACAGACAAATGAGACGTGACCAACTGTGGGAATCAGAAATCTCATCAATCTGAAATCACTAGTCCTTTTAGACAAAGAACAGTAACTTTAAAATATTATTAATACAACAAACAAGAGTAAAAGTATTTGGAGATAAAAATCATACTTCTCAAACTTTCGTAACTTTTTGTACTTTTGGAAAGGTCATTAGAAATAAAAAATATTTAGAAATGAGTACCATTCCATTGTGAATGAAGAAATCATTGTTAATATACCAAAGTCATTAGGACCAAGAGAAAGATACAAGAGTCAGAGAAATACATAACCATGACTGAAATCTTATATTCAAAGAGCCCTTTCTTTGTAGTTACAGATTGGGCATTTAAACACATTTCATCCGAAAGAAGATGGAATCAGAACCTTCTTACATCCTGGCCAACTGACTGCTCATGTCTCCATATTCATGACTTAAATGCTAATGGAACCTCAAACCAAATGCCCACAAGCTAGCACTGCTCACACATAAGCACCAACCACAATGCCTGGCATTCCAGTTTAGGGCTGACAGCCCAGTGTGATGAAGGGAGAAGAGAGGAGAAACTAACAATATGTCAGTGAGAAGTTTTGAGTGACCCCCCCATAGACCCAATCCCACCCACCAGGCACTCTTCTACACTTTAAATTTAAGCTCTTGTCCTTCCCGGTGAAAACAAAGTACATTTTCTCATATACAAAAACATTTCACCATGATGAAAGGGGAATAGTTTGATACTTTTCTCTTTTTGGAAAAGGAATCTCTAAGTCCTTCAGTGTTACCATAGGCAACTGAGACTTCAAATTCAAACCATATACGAATGTATGTGTGCACACATACCGAGGCAGACATAACAAGAGTGGAAATAAATTATGCAGACTTAAATTCTCATTTTTTTCAAAAAACTTGATGGCAAGATAATTAAAGAGGAGAATTAGCTTGGTAAAAATAGTATTAGTGTACTTGGGGCTAAATGAAACAACACAGATAAGATGTAGAGAAGGATTGAATCAGAAAAGCAACATTGCTTATTAGTACTCACCTGTACAAGAGAAGTCATCCACACGAATGTATCCTGGGACACAGTCACAGCGATATAACCCAGGCAGGTTGACACATACAGTGTTGGCATGACAGTAATGCATCTTAGCTGCACACTCATCGATATCTGAAGAAGAAAAAAAAAAAGAAGCAATAACACAATTAGATGAATGACTGAACTAATTTAATCTTACAATGAAATTTAAAAAGATGAATGCCCGTGGAAGTCAAGAGAAAAAGCAAGATGAATTAGCACAAAATCTTAAGCGCAAATTTCAGCTGGTGTAGAAGATTCCATCTAATGCTGAAAATCTTTTGAGAAAGATGCATGGTGGGATACAACAGTGAAGAACTCAAGAAGCATGAAGACTGAATCTATTATTAATCCTTCACCAAAAAAGATGCTTGATTTAAATGTCCCAAATCAAGGAGTTCTGTGTCTAGGCATTGACACCAATGAATATTTATTAGGTGTCCACTGTACACAGTGTGGCTTTCATCAGAGAGACCAAGAGAATTCAGCCCCTCTCTGCTTGTTTTCCTTACTAATACATGCTTTAATCCATCTGGTACAAAATGATGGTGGAACCACTTTCTCCCATGTTGTACTATGAATACAGACAGCAACTGCTGTCTAATGAAAATTAATGTCTTCCATCGCTTGACCTGGAGATGCATCCATGTCACAGAATAATGAGATGATTCAACAAAAAAAGATCTTTTTCTCTTTGGAATGGAGATCAGAGCATCACCTTCTGTCTCATAAAAAGTTCAAGATAAGAATTAAGATAGCCTACAACCATAAGCATAGAGTTTAGTCTTTTCTAGAGTTTATGTTTTAAAAAATGGGTTTACATTCATTTCACTCAGACTGCTAATGTGTGATGGCCTGGGAGAGGGAAGAATTAAAAAAAAATGTGGGAATCCAAAATAGCCAATACGAGCTCTAGCTCCAGTCTGGTCAATTAGAAGCAGATGACCCTCATCATAAGGGTTACTTCTCAACCTACTGCTCTGTATCTTTCAATGTCCCATCTAATCTACCCACATACAATTCCATGAGTGAAGTACAGCAAGCACTGCCATCATTCTAAAGTCTAGACTGAGGCTTAGAGAAGTTAAATGTCTGGCACTAAGTCATCCTGTAAGAACACACTATATCCACAATTTGAAATCAAAAGTCCAACTCTTACTTATACAATCTACCTATGGTTTTTCCAGTGGTCATGTATGGATGTAAGAGTTGGACTGTGAAGAAAGCTGAGCGCCAAAGAATTGATGCTTTTGAACTGTGGTGTTGGAGAAGACTCTTGAGAGTCCCTTGGACTGCAAGGAGATCCAACCAGTCCATTCTGAAGGGGATCAGCCCTGGGATTTCTTTGGAGGGGATGATGCTGAAGTAGAAACTCCAGTACTTTGGCCACCTCATGTGAAGAGTTGACTCATTGAAAAAGACCCTGATGCTAGGAGGGATTGGGGGCAGGAGAAGAAGGGGATGACAGAGGATGAGATGGCTGGATGGTATCACTGACTCGATGGACATGAGTCTGAGTGAACTCCGGGAGGTGGTGATGGACAGGGAGGCCTGGCGTGCTGTGATTCATGGGGTCTCAAAGAGTCAGACACGACTGATCAACTGAACTGACTGACTGACTGACCTCATGAAAGCACTCTGAGAATGATAACTAGTCAAATGTGGCATTACTACTAAGATAATCACTGAAATCCTAGTAATCTTCATGCATAGACACTACATCGAACCACTGAAAACTCATTTATTTACTTTAAAAATAAATGTAGATGGATTTATTTCCTAAATAAAACACCCCAAAATAATATCAGATTCGTTTCAGTACTAAAGATCTGTTAACCTATACTTGAAAGTTAACTGAGGCTCTGAAAGAAGACACAGTCAGCAAGACTTCCATAAATTTAAGAAACAAACATCAAAACCTAGTGAAAGAATTCAGACAATCAATAACTCTACATGTGCAGTATCATGAACTTTCAAAATAAATGGCCAATAGGAGTATAAAAATTGTATAATAATATGAGTACATCAAGCTTGGGTGTGGAAGGGACTCTCCCAAAAATTTGGGATAGGATAGTAACTGCATGAAATCATTAGAGGTGCTTCAGATCTTTCTGGCACTCAAGGCAATAGAATTCTTAAATAAGTTGGTTCCTTGCATCATTAAAGCATTTTGCTTTACAGAAGAGTGAATATCACAAAAGTCAAGAGGAAAAGTGTTTCAAAAAAGGAATGATGGTCAGTTTTGTCACCTGATGCTGAAAAAGTTGAAAAAGATAGAGACAGAATTAACGTTTTGATTTGGCAAGAAGTTCCTTGCTGCCCTTGAGCTGTTAAGAGAAGTTTGGGGAAAGTGAAGTCAATTAAAGAAAGAAGGAAAGATGAAGGAGACAGAAAAACAAGGCAAACTTTTTGAGGCATTTTGCCATCAACAGAAGAAAAACTGTAGTAGCTCTAGGGAGACTCCGTGTTGAAAGAGAGTCTTGTTTAAAGATTGTTCTAGAAAAGATCACAGAATATTTACACACGGTTGGACACGATTCAACACTAGTGAAGAAAACTGACATTACAAAAGAGACAGCAGGGATTTCCGTGATAGACCGTTGGTTAAGACTTTGTCTTCCAATGCAGGGGATGTAGGTTCAATCCCTGGTCAGGGACGTAAGACCCCACATGCCTCAAGGCCAAAAAATCAAAACATAAACAGACATAATATTGCAACAAACTCAATAAAGACAAAAAGAATGGGAGCAGATTTCTGCAGGAGCAAAGTCTTGGAGGAGACAAGAGGAGTTGAGTTCCAGTCCACAGATGGAGCACGTCATTTTTCCAACAAAAATGAAACTAACAGATTAGGGGTTGGTATATTTGGTGGTGGAAAGATGAAGTAGTGCTCCTTTGCTTGTTTTTTTTTTTATTTTCTCAGTGAAGTGAGAGAGTAACATCTGAGAATTAGTAGAAGGAAGTGGTACTAGATGTATAAAGAGAGGGGAAAAGGTATGAAGTCATCATTTTGGGAAAATGAGGTCGTTCAGTCATGTCAGACTCTTTGCGACCCCATGGACAGTATCCTACCAGGCTCCTTCGTCCATGAGGTTTTCCAGGCAAGAACACTGGAGTGGGTTGCCATTTCCTTCTCCAGGAGATCTTCCCGACCCAGGGACTGAACCCAGGTCTCCCGCATTGTAGGCAGAGACTTTACCATCTGAGCCACCAGGAAAGTGGAAAGAAGGAAACAATTTACTAGAGAGTATAGCAGGTGGCTACAGAGGTGCATGTGACCTGTGACTATAAATGCTAAGTGAGAGCAGTCAGCGTGGCCATGTGCTTCACTCCAGATGCACGCGATACTTGGGGAAGGGGCAGGGTGGTGGGAAAGAGGCGTACTAAAAGATGAGTTTTTGAACAAACAGGATAGATTAAAATGAGAAACAAGGGAACTGATGTTGCAAGAAAAGAGCTGATGATCATGAGATGCCAGGAAATCGCAGTTATTAAGCAAAGAGCTGAGGACAGCAAGAGGGAGTTGAAATGCACTGCCCAGATCAAAGCTAAAGAACTTGTTCCCGAGCTGCTGGAAGTACTGCCTGCTCTAAAAATCTTCAACTGTTAGCCTTTGAGGAAAACTGTCCTTGACTTACGTGAGCTGCCTCACCCTTAGTCACACCCCCACCCTGAGGACAACCTTCACTGAAGGATGGTTCTCCTTAACAGTAACTCAAGATAATTGTGAAAGACTATACCGGGTTCTCACACATTAGTAAAGTAATGCTCAAAATTCTCCCAGTCAGGCTTCAGCAATACGTGAACCGGGAACTTCCTGATGTTCAAGCTGGTTTTAGAAAAGGCAGAAGAACCAGAGATAAAATTGCCAACATCTGCTGGGTCATTGAAAAAGCAAGAGAGTTCCAGAAAAACATCTATTTCAGTTTTATTGACTATGCCAAAGCCTTTGACTGTGTGGATCACAATAAACTGGAAAATTCTTCAAGACATGGGAATACCAGACCACCTGACCTCTTGAGAAACCTGTATGCAGGTCAGGAAGCAACAGTTAGAACTGGACATGGAACAACAGACTGGTTCCAAATCGGGAAAGGAGTACGTCAAGGCTGTATATTGTCACCCTGCTTATTTAACTTTTATGCAGGGTACATTGTGAGAAACGCTGGGCTGGAAGAAGCACAAGCTGGAATCAAGATTGCCAGGAGAAATATCAATAACCTCAGATATGCAGATGACACCACCCTTATGGCAGAAAGTGAAGAGGAACTAAAAAGCCTCTTGATGAAAATGAAAGAGGAGAGTGAAAAAGTTGGTTTAAAGCTCAATATTCAGAAAACTAAGATCATGGCATCCAGTCCCATCACTTCATGGGAAATAGATGGGGAAACAGTGGAAACAGTATCAGACTTTATCTATTTGGGCTCCAAAATCACTGCAGATGGTGACTGGAGCCATGAAATTAAAAGACACTTACTCCTTGGAAGGAAAGTTATTACCAACCTAGATAGCATATTCAAAAGCAGAGACATTACTTTGCCAACAAATGTCCGTCTAGTCAAGGCTATGGTTTATCCAGTGGTCATGTATGGATGCGAGAGTTGGACTGTGAAGAAAGCTGAGTGCCAAAGAACTGATGCTTTTGAACTGTGGTGTTGGAGAAGACTCTTGAGAGTCCCTTGGACTGCAAGGAGATTCAACCGGTCCATTCTAAAGGAGATCAGCCCTGGGTGTTCTTTGGAAGGAATGATGCTAAAGCTGAAACTCCAGTACTTTAGCCACCTCATACGAAGAGTTGACTCTTTGGAAAAGACCCTGATGCTGGGAGGGATTGGGGGCAAGAGGAAAAGGGGATGACAGAGGATGAGATGGCTGGATGGCATCACCGACTCGGACATGAGTTTGAGTGAACTCTGGGAGATGGTGATGGACAGGGAGGCCTGGCGTGCTGCGATTCATGGGGTCGCAAAGAGTTGGACACGACTGAGTGACTGAACTGAACTGAACTGAACTGATATCAGGTTCACAGCACTCAATGAGATTCAGCTAACCCCTCCCTCTGTGCAATTCTGTATCTTTCCCTTCCCCCACAGGCATTCCATCCCTATTAAGTTTCCTGCATGTCAGCCTCCATCTCAGAGTTTGCTTCCCAGGGAACCCTAACTTCAGTAGGATTCCTGAGGGAGGCAGAAATGATTCCAGTGTGAGTACTACACTGTGTGAGCTGGAAAGGCAGAAGATGGAGTTATAGAGTTACGTGCTTGACACTAAGATTTCAAAGGTGATTTAGTTGTTGCTGATTACAAGATCTTTTATTTGACTATGTGAGAGTGGAAAAATAGATCATTGTAAGTGAGGGGTTGAGAGACCAAGAAAAGCCAGATATAAGAGGGGGCTGGTCTGCATTAGCACATTTTATCCAGTATATTACCAGATTTCCTCCTTCCTGAGCAAATAATTTTCAACTGTACTTTCCCATCCTTTTCCAAGCATGAATCTGAGAAGCCTACCACCTTGAGATAGAAAGATTAAGCGCCAGCATCAGACTTAACACGTTTCCTTCTTCCTGTCTTGGAAATTACGAAGCACAGAAATGGAAGCTCTTTCAGCCTGCGTCCCTGAGTGAGGAGCAGATCAGCAGACCAGCATGATGGGCGTGTTTGTGCATGACCTAGAAATATGCTTTTGTTAATTTAAGCCATTGAGCCTACCCTGACCAGTGCAGAGAACGACCATGAGAAGCACTGCGATGGAGATCATTAAATCTGATCTTGAAAGATGAACAGAAATTCAGCTTTGAGAATGGAGACGAGGAAACAGAAGGGAAACTGAAGAGCCTAAACGTTTTGTCTTTGCAGAGTTATAAACAGAGAGGACCATTTAGTCTGTACTCAAAGAACACTAATTAGCCCTCTACTATGCTTTTACAGGCAGAGTGGTGAATAAAACACCACCATAGACCTCACAGCCTGGCAAGATACTGAGCAGAACTTACATGTTCTACCAATAATGTGAGATCATTTAACGGGGATTTGACCTAGTCTAAGAAGTTGAGAGATGGATTCTCTATAGAAGTGACTGTTCATCCAAGACCTGAAATAGCAATGAAACAGGTAAAGGGGAGAAAAATAACATACCAGAGAGAGAAGAATGAAAAGAATTCATTAGAGGAGGGCACTTTGTCTATTTGAAGACAAACTGGAAAGAAGAGCTTGGGCCACCCCTGCTGGGCTCTGGAGGCCATATGAAGGAGCCTGGGCTTAAAATCATGGTGGTGACAAAGTCCAATTTCTTTTTTAAAATATAGCTTGGCTGCAGTGAAGAGAATAGATTGGAGCAGGGCGAGCTGAAGGCTAAATCACGCTGGTATTTTACTCAGAGAGGCAGCTACAGTGAACTCATTCTATACTGCTAGGATGCCTAGCCATTTTTTTAAGACGAGGAACTAGTCAGGACTTGCCTTAGAGGCAATGCAGTCTTCAGCCTATGGGCCACAGCTGCCAATCAGGCCACTGAGGAGAATAAATGTTTCTCTGTTATGGACCCCTGTCAGCTCCTCCCACAGAGAAACTCCTAGCCCATTTCCCTCAGGCCACTGCATAACTATTGAGAGGCAGCAGCCTCGTCTGGATTTGAAGAAGTTACTCAGCCATAATGAGTTTATTTTGATTCTAACAACCAAGCTATCACCTTGTTTCACAGGATGCCAAGCCCTGAACAGAAATATTTTCAAAAACCAGAAAGAGGATGTTAGGAAATGCCAGGGAGAATTCCCCACATAGGTTTATCCAACCCTTGCTCTATGTGAGCCATGCCCACAGCACAACCCTGCTGCTCTGCTGATATGTCACTGAGTTCATTTCATTTTCAATTCATACCATTGGTAATTCCAGCCTTGGCATATCTCGATTTCCTGGTGAAAGTGTTCATTGCTCAGTCATGTCCGACTCTTTGTGACCCCATGGACTGTAGCCAGCCAGGCTCCTCTGTCCATGGGATTCTCCAAGCAAGACTATTAGAGTGGGTAGCCATTCCCTTCTCCTGGAGATCTTCCTGACTCAGGGACTGAACCCAGGGAAGCCCACAAAAAGAACAAAATAAGGCAGAAAATTTGACAAAAGTACCAGAAAATTAAACTGTCACTACTTTATCTTTGTTGCTTATCTTCTATCATACAAACATCAGATATAAAAATCACTTCCTGGTAAAAATGGTGGTAGGGAGACAAAGTAAAGTGTTAAGAGGCATGGGTTGGGTCCTTTGAGACAAGAGGATGGAAGAAAGAAAAGAATTGACAACTGCCCTGGTTTCAGCATGGGGACAAGAGACAGGAGAAACACATCTGCCTAAGAAAGACTGCCTCTCCAAACTCAGGGAAAGGCACAACCCTGCAGACAGTTTCAAGAGAGCTCAAGAGTGCTCCACAAGCAAATCTGATTATACAGAAAATCAAAACACAATCAATGTCTTTAGAGAGCTGGGATATCTTGAGAAAATCCTGAGAAAGAGCAAACAACTGAGATTTTTCAAAATGAGCCTAGGACAAATGCTTTTTGTTCACAGACAAAAGATACTAAAAGGTTATAAAATTACCAAATCAAGAAAAATAAATAAACAGAATTCCCCAATTAAAGAACGAGCTGATGCTCAGAGAGAGAAACTGAGTGAGCCCAAAGCAACGAGGGTTTTAAATATAAGCCTGAAAAGAAATCTGACCATAGCTCAGGTGGTGATGGAGTTTTGCCTAAAGCAGGTCCCTCTCTCAAGCAGTGGTCCTTCCTTCTCTGATATTTACCCAGAGCCAGGAGGCAAGATGGAGAAGGCAATGGCAACTCACTCCAGTTCTCTTGCCTGGCAAATCCCACTGGGCGGAGGAGCCTGGTAGACTGTAGTCCATGGGGTCACGAAGAGTCGGACACGACTGAGTGACTTCACTTTCACACATTAGAGAAGGAGATGGCAACCCACTCGTGTTCTTGCCTGGAGAATCCCAGGGATGGGGGAGCCTTGTGGGCTGCCGCCTACTGGGTCGCACAGGGTTGGACATGACTGAAGCGACTTAGCAGCAGCAGCAGCAGCAGCAGCAGGCAAGAAGAAGCTGTGTCTGAGACTGAACCTCAAAGGAGAAGTTGAACACACTCAATGTCAGGCTAAACCTAAAGGTCTAGATCAGTCTAGCAAGATTTTCTAAGAACCACAGCTAAGTTAGCTACTGGAAGGTTGAATGCATCAAAATTTTAAAAATACATCATTAGGCACAGGATGATATGAAAATGAAAAAGAGGCTAATAGTTCCTAACCTCATAATGTAAAACTAGGAACAGCCCCTGACACCTGGTTAATATATTCAAAATCTGTCATTTCTACATATCAGAAACTATGTTAGGCACCCCACAGGTAGCACTGCAGCACCCCATTTATTCCATTTGACACTTCCTATAGGAGATAGAGATCGTATGTCATGATAAGGAAATTGAGGCTCAGAGGTTTTGAGATCACTTGTACAAAGCATAAAGTCCGTAAGCCTAAGACCCTGGGTTTGAACCCACAGTCTCACTTCACATGTGGCATTGTTCTCCCTGGGCCAGTTCTAGCTCTCTGTAAATTTTCGAGCCTATAATTATGTTAGACACGCCTGGTGCTGCCGTGAAATGTATAGAAACAGGCGGATCTCCAAATTGAACGTCATTGTGCATCCTGTTCACGACATTTGTTCTGTATGATGCTCCCTGTTAAAATGGGAAAGCTGTACTCTGCATGACTATTCCTGCGGGTCTTTTACATTAAACCCTAACTCTTTCAAACTTTAGACTCCAGTAACCCAGGACCCCAAAACAGGCGGTAGAATTCTGCTCTGAGCTGGAACCCTTGATTCAACCTTAACTCAGGATGCTTAAGACTGTTGAAGGCCCCCTCTAGTATTAGAAATAGTGACAGAGGGGCCTGGATCTTCTATTAAATACTGTTAAAGAAACATCTCTAAACCCCACTGTGGTATATATCAGCTCCAGTATAATGGGGCTCAAATTGTGATTTATTCTTAGAGATTGCTTGTCACCTTTGAAATATTAGCACTCATCTTCTGAGGTAATAAAAGTACATGATTTATGTCCCTCCCCAGGAAAGTGAAGCAGTTTGTTTTTGTTTTTAAAAGGTATACTTATGGACTTTCAAATGAAATTTGATGTGACATAATGCCTCTTCACAAATCACCAGCCTCCATCTGTACAAGACTGCTCAGAACAAACAGAGCTGAATTTGGCATCATCATCATTAAATTAGAGTGTTGGGCTTGGGTAGCAAAAATAGAAGCAAATGCAAAGGATTTTCTAAATAAAACAGTGTGATCTACTCAGACTTGCTGCCTAAGAACTTCCTAGAAAAAGGCAACCCAGAGAGGGTTAGATGCAGTGGGTTGGGCAAGGGGGGTCCACTCCCTATGAGCATATAAAAATGAAACAGAGTGAAGAAAGAAAATCAATATTTATTGAGACAGGGTGAGTCTCATTTCATTATCCCCAACCATCCAATGGCTTGGCATCAGAAATGACAGGGAGAGAGCCTATGATGTCATCCTGGGTCTCTGTGACTTCAGGAGCAAACTTGTTCCACTCTGTTGAACCACACGCACTAAACTGACAGCCAAGAGCCAAGCTCTCTTCTTGCTCTTTTTATTCGTTAACTCTAGCACTGGGCACTTCTCTAGACATCAGTGTTTCCATTTATGAAATGACCAGTTGGACCAGAGAGCATCTAAAGACTTCCCCGATTCTAAAATTATTGACTCATTCAGGTGTTTCTGTCCTCACAATGCATCATAAATCCCATCTCCAAAACGTTTTATTTTGGGCCACCACTTTTCCTCCTATTTCTATGAGCTTGAAAATGTTCCAGATGCCTTTTCCAAGAGACAAGTCCTGGAAAATACTAGTAAGATGACCTGAACCTTCACACAGCCCCTTGGTGCCTGTTTCAACTGAGTTGGCATGTCCCCAGAAAATGAAGAACAGCCATATCTAGGTACAGATATTCCAACAAAAGCACAGCTCTGGAAAAGCCCTCCAGGAACTAGTACGATTACTTGCAGAGCAATTCTACCAGACTTTAATCTCCTGACTTTTCAGAAATCATGAGTTATAAAAGCATGGTAGCGCTGGCATTGATATGAGGTCTATGAATATGCTCCCATCTGTGTCATACTGAACATTTTTTTAAATGAGGGCCTACATGATCTCTGATTTGAACTTAGAAAACTCCAGTGAAGCAGACAAGATATGAATTATTATGACCTTTTTCAGATGAGAAAATAAAGTCCTTGAAAAGAATTCTGACTTGCCCAAGGGTAGACAGATAATCACTGAGCTAGTAACAGAATCAAGGCCTTCTAACTCTGGAATTAGTGTTTTATCCAGTGTTCCATGTAATTCTCTATAACTATTGTTTTCTTCCTAAAGCAAGAGTAGAGAAATTAAATGCCTGTAGAATCTAGAAATATAAACCAAATGAAGAAGAACCTAGGTAGAAGATATATGTAAAATGTAAAATATGTACATTAAGTACATATGTAAAATATATGTAACATGTAAGATATGTCCCATCCAAAAAAAATAAGGTATATATTATATCTCCTAAAATATTAATCAATCCTCTTCTTTCTCTATCTTCCATCCCTGTCTCTATCAATCTCTTTCATTTCCCTACTTTCAAGAACAAAGAAATGGTTCTCTCTTATAAGGTAAAAAAACACAGTGCAAGACCAGCATTACACGAAAAATGAAACTAAACCCCAATGGCAGAAAGACAACAGAAAGAATGTGAACTGTCATCTTCACTTTACAGAGGAGAAATCAGGGCCATAGGAAAGGACAGTCAATTGTCTAAGGTCATATACCAATGGTACCTGGACTGCCAGGATGTGAATTCAGGCAGCAAGGCTCCAAAGTCTGCTCATCGCTTTATAGTATCTCCT
Source organism: Budorcas taxicolor (assembly GCF_023091745.1). Lineage (NCBI taxonomy): Eukaryota > Metazoa > Chordata > Mammalia > Artiodactyla > Bovidae > Budorcas > Budorcas taxicolor. The sequence continues at coordinate 24,189,928 of NC_068934.1, forward strand.
CCAGTGACTGTGGGCCAGACCTCTGATATTTCTAGAGAACTAACATTGTTGTTGCTATTCAGTTGCTAAGTCATGTTCATGGGGTCGTGAAGAGTCAGACACAGCTGAGCGACTGAACTGACTGTATGACTGAAGTCATGTTCAACTCTTTGAGAGCCCAAGGACTGTAGCATGCCTGGCTTCCCTGTCCTTTAGTATTTCCCAGAGTCTGCTCAAGCATTAATTGAACTTTTTAAAATAATGGCTCCATTTTTTTTTTAAATATTTTGAAGCAAGCAAAACACATCTGCCTATGAGATTCAAGCCACAAATGCCTGTGTCTTGAAGCATATGATCCCAAGTAGCTTGGGGAAGAGGTGGGGGAAGTGAGAGAGATGGGGGTGGAGGAGGAGAGAGTGAGAGAGGAGGTGAATAGAAGGAAGAATGGAAGGGGCAAGGAAGGAAGACTAGGAAGGAAGGAAGACTAGGGAGGAGAAGGGAAAGGGCATGAGAGGAAGTAAAGAGAATGTAGGAAGGCAAAGAAAAGAGGAAGTGAGCGGAGGGGAGGGAGGAGAAGGGAAGGGAGGGAAGGGCAAGGGAAGCGAAAAATAAGACAATTTCAAGAGGTATCTAGATAACTTCTCTGAACTTAGTTGTGTTCCCTGCACAAATTACTCATATATTTATATACCAACCTCCACTGTGACAGCATTTGGAGATGGACCCCTTGCAGAGAAATTATGTTTAGATGAGATCATGAAAGTGGTGCCCTCCTGATGAGATGAGTATCCCTTTAAGAAAAAATGTGAAAAAGTAGGGTTGGCATCACCAATTCAATGGACATGAACTTGGGTAAACTCCAGGAGATGATGAGGGACAGGGAAGCCTGGCATGCAGCAGTCCATGGGGTCACAAAGAGCTGTACACGACTTGGAGACTGAATAACAACATGAAAAAGCATGCCCCTCTTGCTCCACCATATGATGCCACAGGGAGAAGGTAGCCATCTGCAAGTCAGAAAGAGAGCCCTCGGCAGAACCCAACCCTGATCTCAGACCTCAAGCCTCCAGAACTGTGAATAAATTTCCATTGTTTAAGCCATTCAGTCAATGACATTTTGTTATGACAGCCCCCACGGACTGATACAATAACCCTTTAAATTATCTCTGTTGCCTGGTGAGATGAATTTTTACATCATCTTCTAAGATATGTGTCAAACAAACATGCTTCCTGCCAGATCAAATATCTGCATGTTAAAAATTCAAATACCCTTTTGGTCATCCCATGTACAGTAAAGAACTCTTTTCATACAAGGTTAAATATATCATAAGGTAGAAGTTAGATCGTTGCATTTTCTGACATTTTAAAGGTGTTTTCCATATATACCTATGTCAGATATTTGCAAGTTCATGCTAAGATGTTTTTTCCCCTGCTGAGTTCAATTTCAGAATCAAATACTGTCATAAAGTAACACATCTCTTTGTGCCAAGGGGAATCACAGCATACCAATTTTTAGCTGACATCAGAAAAACACTGTAAGATACCACTCTATGACTTTTTTCCCCAGCCTGGTAATTCTGACCTTCAAGAGGGTGTACCAAGTGATGCTGAGCATCTACAAGAAAGAAGCATACTGAAAGAAAGGTGACTAATTCAGTTTCAGCTGTAGGCTGTGCCCAGACTACATGAATCCATCAATTTCTGAACCCTACACTTCAGCCAACGGTACCAACAAAACCAGGGAGTGCTTCCAAAGAGGTCTGAGGTGTCGTCAAGTGTTGTAAGTCAGTTATGGAAGCTATGAAGATCTTGTGCCTTCCCTACCACAGGGAAAGGAAATTCCAGAGCTACTAAGAGACTGCTAGGTTCCAGAGGCAGTCAAGATCCCAAAGCTCACTGGGATGCGGTCCTCGTCTTCTGGCTTTTATGCTAAGTGAAAACAGCCAGACCATACAGAACCGGTCCCAGTCCAGTAGAGAGGCAGTCACCTGAACATGACTTACAAGAAAAAGAAGTGGCTAATTCCATCAAAAACGACCGAGGAAGAATTCACCAAAAATATATCTGTGGTGAATCTTGAGAAGGCAAGAGGATGCCTTCGTAAGTGCTGATGGCCTTCCCTTATCACTTTGATTTAACTGGGTGGCAATTCTTTTTCCCTCAGCTTTATGAAGACATAATTGATATATAACATTGTATAAGCTTAAGGTATACAATGTGTAAATTTGATGCACTCATCATTGCAAAAATGAGCACCATCACTGCCTTGGCTGACACCTCCTTTAGGCCACATAATTATCATTTTTTTGTAGAGACAAGATTTAAAATCTATTTTCTTAGCAATTTCCAAATACATACTATTGTTAACTATAGTCACCATACTGCACATTAGATCCCAAGGATTTATTCATTTTATAACTAAGAAGTTTGTACTCTCTATCAAAAGATGACTGAATAAAGATGTGAGTGTTCACACACACACACAGGAATATTATTTAGCCATAGGCAGGAAGTCCTACCATTTGTGACCACATGGATGAACTGTGGCATGGATGAACTGTGGGAGTATTATGCTAAGTAAAATAAGAACTTCTATCTCAGACAGAGAGACAAATATCACATGATACCATTTATATGTGGGATCTAAAAAACCAGCCTCATAGAAATTGATAGAGTGGTGATTAGCAGGGGCTGGCTGAAAATTGGGGGAAATGGAGAGATTCTGGGCAACTGTTCTCTGCTTTACAAAGATAAAGGAAAGTCAGGTAAGAGTGAATGAAATGGAAGAGTGCAATACCACTAACAAAGCATCTATTAATACATCCTTTAGTTGCCAACTAATCTTTTAATTATTGGCTGCATTTATTGATCATTACTCTGTGCCAAATGTAGTTACCAAGCACTGGGCCTGTATAATCCATTTCATCCTCACAAGTACCATACAGATAGGTATATATTAATATTTTTATTTTACAAAGGCACGCAAGGTTATTAGACAACCAGAAGATGACCTCAGAGAATTTGAACCCCTGGCATCTATTCTGCCACTCTACAGGGCAACCTTAGCTTTCCCTTTCTCACCAAGATTATTCACTTTCCTTGATTAATTAAATAGCAATTCCCTATAGTCACAGTCGGTCAAATTATTCATTCACCGCTTTTCCCATGTAGTCAAAATAAAGTGCAAAGGTTTTAGTCATTTGAAGATAAATGATTTGGTGCCGGAGGTTCAGATCTGATTCACTACAGCATCAAGTTAACTAGTGATTAATTACCAGGCTCTGAATTCCACAAACAAACTGGAGACTGTGGATCTGTGAGCAGGTCATTAATGAACATTTATGGAACTGGGGTTCCATAAAACCAGTTCCTTATAATGAACCAGCACCTGTGTAATGAATGAAAATCAGCTGAATGTCCTCAGGAAGAACAGGTACTTCACTCTGGACTTCCCCCCATGGGAAGAGATTCCTTCAATGAAACAATATTTTTGAAATGAAACCAATATTATTCACCACTCCAAATTTTTACACATCAGACTGAATCCATTTTCTCTATATGAAACATGAACTATGAAACCCAAAATGATAAAGTGTTTCAACTGGTTCTTAAAATCACCAAGTCCAGAACCCTATGAAAACTACAAAAATAAATGGATGAGGAGAAAAGAAGAAAAAATCCCACAGAATAATGAATCATAATCCACTTTCTTCTGATAACAAAATCCAAATATACAATGAAAACACCATTCAAAAGAAAGGAAATGGAAGAGAATCAGATTTCCATTCAGTGCACTGGTCTTGAACTATTTTTCCTTTTTTAATTTTAAAAATTTACTTATTTTTAACAAGAGGATAATTGTTCTACAATATTATATTAATTTCTACCATTTGAAATATTTTTAAGTGGAAAAACCTTTTAAAAGTAATAACAGCTAACATTTTCAAAAAAACTAAGATTATGGCATCCGGTCCCATCACTTCATGGCAAATAGATGGGGAAACAATGGAAACAATGACAGGTTTTATTTTCTTGGACTCCAAAATCACTGCAGATTATGATTTCAACCATGAAATTAAAAGACACTTGTTTCTTGGAAGAAAAGTTTTAACCAACATAGACAGCATATTAAAAAGCAGAGACATTACTTTGACAACAAAGGTCCAGCTAGTCAAGTCTATGGTTTTTCCTGTGGTCATGTATGGATGTGAGTGTTGGACCATAAAGAAAACTGAGCACCAAAGAATTGATGGTTTTGAACTGCGGTGTTGGAGAAGACTCTTGAGAGTCCCTTGGACTGCAAGGAGTTCCAACCAGTCCATCCTAAAGGAAATCAGTCCTGAATAGTCACTGGAAGGACTGATGATGAAGCTGAAGCTCCAATCCTTTGGCCACCTGATGCAAAGAACTGACTCACTGGAAAAGACCCTGATGCTGGCAAAGGTTGAGGGCAGGAGGAGAAGGGGATGACAGGATGAGATGGTTGAATGGCATCACTGACTCTATGGATACGAGTTTGAGCAAGCTCTGGGAGTTGGTGTTGGACAGGGAGGCCTGGCGTGCTGTACTCCATGGTGTTGCAAAGAGTCAGACACCAGAGTGACTGAACTAAACTGAACAGTTTCTAAGTAGCAGGCACAAGGCTATGTTTATTAACTCATTTAATTCTCATAATAACCCTTTGAAGTAGGTTTTCAGTATTTCCAAGTCAGCAGATGAGGAAACCGAGGGATGGAGCACTAAGGAACTTACCCAAGGTCACCCAGCAAGGAGTGGGCAGAGCTGGCACGCAAGTCCAGGAACACCTGGCTCCCAATGCAGCACTTTAACTCCACACCCTCACTCGCAGCCAGGGTGATATCACTTACAAGGGGATGAAAAACTGGCTCTTGGCGGAGTGGAAAAAAAATCTTAGCTATTTTAAAAGTTTGTGATTCTCCAAAGGGCCACAGCACAGGAGCAGATATATAGTATACCTCTGGTATTAAACTTTCATGAGAAAATGATAAGGAAAAAATGTCTAAAAGACACCTTAGGGGGCTGACAATAAAAACACAGTGAACACACATTGCCCTATACTGAACTGTCTCCATTCAGAAATAACATCTAACTTAAAAGTTCAATATAAAAAACAGAATTAAACCCTACATCAAATTTAAAAGCTTCTGTACAGCAAAGGAAGCCATCAACAAAATGAAAAGGCAATCTGCTGAACAGGAGAAAATATTTGCAAATCATAAAACTAATAAGGGCTTAATATGCAAAATATACAATAACTCATAGAGTTCAATAAAGTCAAAAAATCTGATTTAAAAAAATAGATCTGAAGAGACATTTTTCCAAAGAAGATATACAAATGGACAAGAGTTCCATGAAAGGTACTCAACATCCCTAATCATCAGGGAAATGTGAATCAAAGCACACTGAGCAATCACCGCACGAGTGTCAGAAGGGCTATCTTCCAAAACACAGGAGAAAACAGAACAAACAAAAACAAGTGGAGAGGGGCAAACCCTTCCCCATTATTGATGGGAATGTAAACTGGTGCAGCCACTGTGGAAAACACTAGGAAGGTCCCTTTCAAAATTCAAATTAGAACCACCATCAGTTCACTTTAGTTGCTCAGTCGTGTCCGACTCTTTGTGACCCCATGAATTGCAGCACACCAGTCCTCCCTGTCCATCACCAACTCCCGGAGTTCACTCAGACTCACGTCCATCGAGTCCGTGATGCCATCCTGCCATCTCATCCTCTGTCGTCCCCTTCTCCTTCTGCCCCCAATCCCTCCCAGCATCAGAGTCTTTTCCAATGATTCAGCAATTCCACTTCTGAGTATTTATCCAAAGGAAATAAAAATCACTGTCTCAGAAAGGTATACACATTCCTAAGTTTACTGAAGCATTATTTACAACAGCCAAGACATGGAAACAAGTGTTCATCAATAGATAAAAGGATAAAGAAAACGTGATACATACAAATACACACAGAGTAATATTATTCAGCTAGAAAGAAGCAGAAAGCTTTGCCCTATGTGACAACATGGATGAGGGACTTCAAAGCCATTATGCTAAATAAGTCAGACGGAGAAAGAAAATACAATATGATCTCACTTGTATATGGAATCTGAAATAAAAATCCAAACTCATAGAACAGGTCAGTGGTTGCCAGAGAGGAAGGGATGGAAAAAATTGTGGGTAAAGAGGTCAGACTTCTGGTCATAAGACAAATTAAGTCTTCAAGAAAAGTATACAACATAGTATAGTCAACAACCCTGTATTGCTATAAAGAAAAGATTTAAGCAGACTTGCTATGGTAAGAGGAGGATTAGGCATTGGTTGGGATGAAAAAGAAAAAGAACCATCTACCTTTCAGCAGTGAATAAGGCTGCAATGAACTCTGGTGTACAAGTATCTGTTCAAGTATCTGGTTTCAACAACTTTAGGTAGAAATCTAGGAGAGGAATTGTGGGGCCATCTGGTAATTAGAAAAGACTCCGATGCTGGGATAGACTGAAGGCAGGAGGAGAAGGGGACGACAGAGGATGAGATGGTTGGATGACATCACCAACTCGATGGACATGAGTTTGAACAAGCTCTAGGAGTTGGTGATGGACAGGGAAGCCTGGCGTGCTGCAGTCCATGAGATGGCAAAGAATCAGACACAGCTAAACAACTGGTAATTCTATGCTGAGGTTTTTGAGGAACCAATGAACTGTTTTCCTGCACCAAACAGTTTTGGCTGCACTGAGATGAGAGGTTTACCAGGGGCTAGGAGGAGAGAGGGAGGACAGAGGAATCATAGCTTAATGGTTAGAGTTCTGCTACGTGATGACAAAGTTTTATAAGTGGATAGTAGTGATGATTGCACCACATTGTGAATGCAATTCACACCATGAAATGTACACCCTAAAACGGTTAAAATGCCCAGTGTTATGTCAAAGAAAATGTTAAAAAAAAATATTTAACACAATTTGTAAAACAATGTAATTTTGTATGGTATGGGAATATCAATAAAGCTGTTTGAAAAAAGGGGGAAGAAGGACAATCGCAAACCTGTATTCCTCCTTTCTCAGGAGAGACAAAACCGGCTAAGCCCCCGAGCAGCTGAATGTCTCAGAGCTAGAAAGCAAGCCATGTGGCTGATCTGAGTTGAAAGCCCAGCTTCACTACGGCCGAGAGTTACTCTGCACAGTTACCGACGGTCTCTGAACTGGGCTCCCACACCTGAGGAGAACAGTGTTCTCGGGCAGGTTTGGTGAGATGGCATGAGTGATACACTCGTGCACCCTCTCCAGTATCTTGGACCTTGATAATATCTTTGGCTGTTTCTTCTCACTTTTTTGGCTTCAAAGCCACCATTCTTGACAAGCTGCTAGGTCTGGCTCTCCTCTCTAGGCAGCCCTGGGGGAATCCAAGCCAAAGGGAGGAGGCTTCAAGTCAGCATCCTCTGCCTTCCAGTGGCTCCTCCATTAAACCAGCCAATGCCCCTTGACTTGTTCATCCAAAGATGAGAAGAGGCAGTCACGCCCTTCCTCCTGGCCCTGCAGCTCCCCACGCCCCATCACCACAGCAGGGCTGTCACCCCCTGCTCAGGCTAACTCACTTTTCTTTTCCTCCTGAGGGCAGCTCCTGGGACTACATGATGGCGTGGACAGTCAATCTGCTTGATGTGGGGGTGGGGGTGGGTGGGTGTGTGATGTAATGCCTTTTTCCAATAACCTGAAAAATTAATATGTCTAAGTTTAAATATTTTTTAATTTTTTTTTAATCGTGGCATATAGGGTCTTATTTCTTTGACCAGGGATCAAACCTATGCCCCTTGTGGTGGAAGCATGGAGTCTTAACCACTGACTGCCAGGGAAGTTCAAAAATTTTTAAGCTGAAAACTTCAGAACTTAAGACTTTTTAGTTGAAACCTCCTTTAAGAAGAGCAGATTGCTCACTGAATAAAAGGCTGATACCAAAGATGAATTGGTCTTCCTACCTTACAAAAATGAACTTAATCTTAGAAAAATAAATTTTAAATATTCACAATATAATAATAATAACTAGCTCTGTGAGGTTAAAATCCCTCCTTTTAGAGATACATCTGTGTGTGCTTTGCTGCTTCAGTCATGTCCAACTCTTTGCAACCCTATGGACTGTAGCCCGCCAGGCTCCTCTGTCCATGGGATTCTCCAGGCAAGAATGCTGGAGTGGGTTGCCATGTTCTCCTCCAAGGAATCTTCCTGACCCAGGGCTCTAACTCACATCTCCTGCATCTCCTGCATTAGAGGCGGATTCTTTACCGCTGAGCTACTAGGGAAGCCCTTATACATGAGGTCTAATTCAAAGATATGCCTCAGAGTTGTAACCAAGGTTTAAAATTTTAAAATACAACCCCCTCCACAGAATAAAGAGAAAGGGGGATGGAGATGGAATTGGGAGGCACTGTTTATCAAATGTGGATCTAAAAACGCTTACCGAGGAGAAAAGCTGGAGGAAGAAAGAAGGCCAGAGCTCAATCAATGACAGACCCCTCCTCCTCGGGGTCTTACACACTATAGTCACTGGAGCACCTAATTTAAGGTGACACTGCTTTTACGTGGTGGCTCAGATGGTAAAGAATCTGCCTGCAATGCAAGAGACCTAGGTTCAATCCCTGGGTCAGGAAGATTCCCCTGAAGAAGGGAATGGCAACTCACTCCAGTACTCTGGCCTGGAGAATTCCATGGACAGAGGCCACCATCCATGGGGTCGCAAAGAGTTGGATATGACTGAGCAACTTTCATTTCCACCAAGGCTCTCTAAAAAGACTCATTAAAAATGACTAGTGGCTGGGAGGGAGATTCAAGAGGGAACGGACATATGTACACCTCTGGTTAATTCATGTTGATATATGGCAAAAATCAAACCAATATTGTAAAGCAATCATCAATCAATTAAAAATAAATTTGAAAAAAAAAAGACTACTGATCTTTCCAAGAACTGCAGCACTATTCCAGGTGGGCGGACAGGGTAGGGTGGGTGTTTTCTCTGTAGGTTCCTGAGGGTGAAAGTGCTTCCCTCTGCCCCAGTCCAGTCCTAGGGTACTCAGTTTGCCTTCAGAAGCTCAAGGGGCCAGGAACTCTGATGAGTGGTGTGGTGACAGAGGTGAGACCAGCTTGTGCAGGGTGTCCACAGTGAATAAGAGAAGACCAAAGCATAAACAAGGAAGGATGCTGAGGTTGAAGGCACTTTGAAGGAAATATGCCTGGAGCAGCCACAAGGAGGTCATGAGCAATTTTCTCCCGCAAAGCGCAAGATATGAGCTATCATAAAAGAAACGTTCACACAATTGATAATGGAAAAGGTAAGAAAGGAAAAGGACAGGAAACCCTGCCAGAAGGATTACCAAGAGGAAAGGCCCGGGACGTGAAGGAGACACATTGTGAACGTGAATTCACAGAACTGAAAGGGCGTGAAGAAACCAAACAGAACTAAGGAAAGCAGGAGGAAGGTGAGGACAGGTCAGACAGGACAGGCCTTGCACACCACACTCGGGGTCGGCACTTCAGTCCTGAATTAAGAGGGGACTAAGCTCTATGTGAAGACACAAGCTGCTTGAAACAGGAATTTTTTGAGCAAGAAAAGTTGACAATTTATTTCATTCTTAAAGAAAATATTAATGAGCTATATACATCTATTGTGAATGGTGATTACAGACTGCTTAGTTCACTGTTATAGATCAGTAAATGAATAAATAGAGTAACAGAATTATTAGTGTTTTAACGTAGGGAATAACATGATCACTGACACATTTTTAAAAGATCATTCTGTATTACTCAACCATAAAAATGAATTCATTTGCTCAGATCTAGTGAGATGGATGAAACTAGAGCCTGTTATACAGAGTGAAGTGAGTCAAGAAGAGAAAAACAAATGCCATATATTAACACATATGTATGGAAACTAGAAAAATGGCATTGACGAACAGGGCAGGAATAGAAATGGAGACGTGAAGAACAGACTTGCAGACACAGCTGGAGAAGGAGAGGATGGGACTAATTGAGAGAGTAGCATTGAAACATACATTACCCCATATAGAACAGATAGATAGTTGATGGGAAGTTGCTGATTAAGGCAGGAAGTTCAACCCAGTACTCTGCAACAACACAGAGAGACGGGATGGGGTGACGGGTGGGAGGGAGGCCACAAAGGGAGGAGACATATGTATACTTATGGCTGATTCATGTTACACTATGGCAGAAACAAACACAACATTGTAAAGCAATTATCCTCCAATTAAAAATCATTAAAAAAATATTCTGGAAATGTGTAGAAGGTGACGCTGGCAGGAGAGCATCAATGACCACACTGAGAACAGCACCAGGAATTTCCCTGGTGGTCCAGTGGTTGAGAATCTGCCTTCTAATGCAGGGACACGGGTTCAATCCCTTTTAGGGGAACTAACATCCCACATGCCATGGGGCAAATAAGCCCTAGCTCCAGGGTCTCCGAATCACAACTAGAGAGCCCGTGTGACGCAGCAAAAGATCCCGCAGCTGCAAGGAAGAAATTGTGAGCCGCAACTAAGACCCGATGCAGCCAAAGAAATAGACATTAAAAATATACACTAAAAGAACAGCACCTTTAGGACTGAGGGTCGAAGTCTGGCTGCAGTAGTTGGTAAGTGGAGAAAGAATGTGCACAAGCTTGAGACTGAAAGATCAACCACTCAGGAATAGGAGCTGATGGTTTTAAGGCAGAGTGTAATGAAGTGGTATGGGAGCGAAGGTGACTGTGCTCCCAAAGATAAAAATCTTCAAGGCAAGTCTTTTTCCCAGAATGAGGACACAGGTCAGCATGGAGACGAAGCCATAGCAGCTAGGTATCCAAGGCTTCCATGAGTGAGGGGCAGTGGCTGGGAGACGTGTCACCAACAGCAGCTAGGAGGGAGAGCAGGTGTCAGGAGAGACGGCTAGGGTTTCAAAATAGAAAAGGTTTTGTTGTGGAGAAGAAACAAGTGACTCTAGATGCAGCAAAGCTATCTTGGAGAAGCTGATGTCACCGCTGGCCTCCAAGGCACACAAGGTACAAGAAAATACAGCCTGCACTTAGACAGCTGTAGGAGGGCTAATCCCCAGAGGAATTCCTGGAGGTGGAGCGATGGGAGGACGTCATTCTGTAAAGAGTTTGAGGATGCGGTAAGATGGGAGGAAAACACGGTGCGATGGGAGGAAAAAGCAGACAGAAAGAAGAATCAGCTCAAAGGACACACAAACTAGGACTGGAAGGAGAGTATAGCGGACAACTGACCGGAAGACTTGGCAGCTCCTGCGGTGGGTAAAGACGATGCAGATAGAGGCAGTGTGGCTCAGCAAGCCCAGGGGATGCTCTCAGGCATGTTCAGCCACCAAGCACATCCCTTGCTGGGGACCAAATTAAATGCTGGGGAGTTCTTTGGGGCCACAGGAGAGGCAAAAACTAGAGGTGACTGCATCATGATAGCCACACAAACCCCCAAGATGAGACTACACGGGTTGTGAAAGGGCATCTGTGGGTTACAGGATAACCACCACAGTTTATCATCTAGGCTCTGGAGCTGGGGCCCTGCTTTCAGTGGTGTGATCTGTTGCTGCTTTGAATGAGTTCACGAGAGAGGACTATGGTCATATCTTCCCAAATCCACAGTCAGCGGCTCCCTTGTGGCTGCTTAGTGGTTGTACTTAAACTATGGACATCAATAAACTCTACACACCAGGCCCCCTGCTCCCCAGCTCCCTGAACCAACATTAAACATTGACCAGCACACCACTGGCGCCTTGTCCTGTTCTCTGAACTCATGAGAAACAAGATTCATGCCTCAGACTCCAAGGTGCCTCTTCTCTAGTCTGATCTCACCAGGTCACCCTCAAGAGAACCACCAGCCTGCCTAGACTTCTATACTGAGTCTTTTCTAGTTCCATCTTTGCTTTTAGTAACCCTCACACTAGACCTACTCTTGGGCCTCCCAGGTCTCAAACCCCCACACTGACTGCCCACCACCAAGCTACCAGCTATCAGGTCTCTGCAGGATAAACAGTAATGACAGACAAATATATCTAAATGTAGACTCTCCTTCTATATCTTGCTATGTGACCTTTCCTACAAAATGATTATTTTATAGAAATAAACAAATTGGGTTGTTTCTTAAGAATTGATTGAGTACATAAATTGCCTAGAGTTGTGCCTGAAATGCAGACAGGTCTCGGGTTTTTCCCATTTTCTCTAGGAAGCTGACATCATTATCACCGTTGTCATCATCATTATTATTGATGGGACACAGTACTTCTGTGTGCCAGAAGTCTTCTCAGCTGCTCTTTACACTATTATTGACTCATTTAATTGTTGCTAGGACCATATGCAATAGTACCATTATTTACGCTATTTCCCTATGTGGAAAACTAAGGCCCAGAAGAGTTAAGTAACTTGCCTAAGATCACACAGCTAACACCTACTAGAGCCAGGATCCAAAGCCATGCAACTAGCTTCAGAGGGCTCACTCTTCCTGCTGAGTTATCTTCCCAGTAGTCTCCAGTCTCTTACTTCTCTCCTGCTCCCCATGGATATTTCTAGTCTGCCGAACTTGTCAATAAAACCTAAGGCACTACTGCCCAAAACCCTGAACCAGAGTCTTAGACTTGAACCAAAAGAATGATAAAACTACTCCATAAATATTATAGGTAAACAAGCAGAAACAAAACAAACCACCTCACCTTGGAATATACAATGCCACCTCTCAAGCTGTTCCCTTAACTTGGGATGTTCTGCTCACCGGTACTGTTACTTTTTAACGTTTATGCATTGTTTAAGTTACCTTCCATTCAGCTATTACAAAACATTAGCCCTATTCCCCATGCTGTACAGCACACGCAGAAGTTTGTGCATCCAACACCCGCCCCCACATCCCATTAGCAAACAGATGCTCATCTTACAGAGCCCATCTCAAGTTTCACTCCACAAAAATCCCTGCATTTCATTCTCTCTCTTTCCACTGACTCCCCACTGATGTCCTGTAAATACCCCAAGAATCACTCTATCTCCTCAACTTCCAGAAACTTAACTTTTGTAAATTTACATTATATTGTCATTATTCTGTATCATCGACTCCCTTTCTGCAATGGCTTTTTTTTTTTCTTCCAAACAGAGAAGGTATCTTAGGGACATTTCCATATCCTTAAAACCCATGACACATAGCACCTTCTATCAAATATGGGTGAAATAACACTTCAAAATAAGTGATGGATGACAAATAACTGACTGAATAAATTGTCAGCAAAGAGTAAGACCTATGAAGAACATCTTAAATAGCAAAATAAAATTCAGAGTCAGACATGGGGTCAGATAAGAACTGGTCTTACAATGATCACTTTTTCTACTGCCTGGAACACTCATGAAAAGATTGTTTAAAACCTTTGCCCTCTAGGGACAGGATCAGTTCAAGATAACGGTATAGGAAGAGCCTAAACTCTCCTCCTCCCAAGGATACACATTTATGGCTACATGGGAACAACTTCCTCTGAAAAAGACCCAAAATCTAGTTGCACAACAAAAGATAAAAGGGCCGCTCAAGATGGGCCACAGAGGCAGAGATGCGGTCTCACCAGTAACCCCAAATCAGGAGAAACCTCACAAATACGAACTTTCTCCTGCAACTGGAACAAGGGGTTCATGCCCTCCATTAGGCATTAACACTTGGAACCTGCACCAGAGAGCCTGCCTGAACCCCGAAGGGCTGTAGGATACTGAGATTTCATTCACAAGGCACTGGCATGCAGATGGATCCATCCTGAGACCCAGCACCAAAGAAGAAGTTTAGAAAGAGCCTAGACCATATGTGAAGACTCATTTGCCAATCTTCAGGCACCTGCCAGAGGGCCAGAGGCCTGCTGGGGCTCTCTCTGGGGACTAACACAGCAGTAGGCTCCATATCTGTACTCTCTCGTTATATACTTTGTCAGAACTGGCTGGCAAGCACATCACAGCACCACCCGTGGCCCTACTAAAGCCAGTGAGCTTGCCCTGACCCTATACTCTCACACAGCCTTGCTGAAGCCAGTGGGTACTCCCTGACCCACCTCTCTTCCACTAAACCCAACCAGCATGCCCTACCCCTGCAGTCTCCCACTGCCTCACCAAAAGAGAGGGGCATACCCCAGCCAGCATTCTCCACCTGCCTTGCTAAAGCCAACAGGCAAACCTGGCCCTGTTATTCTCCTGCTGCCCAGAGAAAGCTAGCAAACTCGTCCCAGCAATGTCCTGGCCCTGTGCACTTCCTCTGACTTGACAAGGCCAATGGACACACACAGCTCACATAGGAGACCCCCTTCAGCATGCCAGGCTCTGGTGGTCAGGGGGACTTATATTTCTAGGTCTCATGGGAATGAAATAACTGCAGGGCATTTCTGGCAGGCGATCACACCCAGGGTGATGACAGCAGACTGAAATACACACCCAGTTTTCATGTGGAGGAAAAAACGATAACAAAAAACTGAAAAGCTCCAGCTGTCCTGGAGCTTCAGCCTGCAGGTCAGGTCTCAGGTTTGCCACACATCAAGAGGCTAGAGACGAGGGACATGATCTTTGCACTTACCGTGGCCTCGATACAGCTCGCCAGAACCTCCCAGAAAGGAGCTTATAAACTCATCCAGAGCCCCAGTTTTTTCAACTATTGACCCAAGGGGACACACGTAGACTGCTTTGTCTGGAGGCTAGCAGGGTTCACAATTCCAGGCCACAAGACTGTATATATTTGCATATTTTAAAAGCAGCTGCCTGAGGACCTGGCTTCTAGTCTGCCTGAAACTAGGCACTGATTGAGATCCCACCCTTTGGAACACTAGCGCACCCTCAACACCTGGCACTTGTAAAGAATAAATAAGGCTGCTGAGATAATCACAAGGGTTGGAAAAGCAACCAAGAGCTAGGGCGAGGTTGAAGAGCAGGTGCACCTCCTACACAAGGCCACTCCTTCAAGACTCATAGAGGTAGCTGCTTTGACTAACCTGCGTTAGTCACTCAGTCGTGTTCAACTCTTTGTGACCCCATGGACTATAGTCCACCAGGATCCTCTGTCCATGAAATTCTCCAGGCAAGAATACCGTTGTGGGTTGCTATTTCCTTCTCTGGGGATCTTCCTGACCCAGGGATTGAACCTGGGTTTCCCGTATTGCAGGCAGCCATACCTACTGAGCTATCAGGGAAGCCTGTGTTGCTTTACACATAGAAATAAACACAGAAAGGGAAGAAAAATAAATAAAATTTTAAAAAAACAGAGGGATATACTCCAAATGAAAGAACAAGATAAAACCTCAGGGAAAAAAAGCTTGATGAAACAAAGATCAGTAATTTACCTGATAAAAATTTCAAAAGTAATGGTCATAAAGATGCTTGCCAAACTTACAAGAATAGACGAATTCAGTAAGAACTTCAACAAAGAGAGAGAGAAAAAAAGTTAAGTACTAAACAGAAGTCATAGAGCTGAAGAAAGTAACTGAACTGATTTTCCACTAGAAGGGTTTAACTATATGAAGCAGGAGGAAAGATAAGTGATCTGGAAAGAGGCTGTGGAACTCATCCAAGCAGAGCAGCAAAATAAAAAAAGAATTATAAAAAGTGAAGATAGCTTAAGGGACCTACAGAACAACATCAAGCAGAATAACATGCATGATAGGGGTCTGAGAAAGAAAAGTAAGAGGCAGAAAACTTATTTGACAAAATAATGCCTATAAACTTCCTTAATCAGAGAAAGGAAAAACACATTAAGATCTAGAAATCTCAGAGAGTTCCAAACAAGAGGAAACCACAGAGATCCACTGCAAGACCACCGTGAAATGAAATGGTTACTGCTCTACTCTCTACCAGTAAACAAGCCTTTTCCAAATGCAAATATCTGAGCCCAGATGAAACAAAGCCAGTTATTTGGAATCCATCAGCTGCTTCCTCTCAATAAGCCCTGAGGAGCTGCAGGATGTGAGAAGCTGTCATGCACCACACTAGCCATCTATTACATGTACTACTAAACAAGCAGTTAGTATATGAACAATAAAAAAAGACGATTGGCCCCAGATAGCTAGATGCATGTGAAGGAAATTATTTCAACCAGTCCAGATGCTTACATCTTGCCAAACTTTGTTGTTGCTCAGTCACTCAGTCATGTCTGATTCTACAACCCACTGGACTACAGCACACAGACTTCCCACTCCTTCACAATCTTCCAGAGCTTGCTCAAACTCATGTCCACTGAATCACTGATGCTCTCCAGCCATCTCATCCTATGTTATACCCTTCTCCTCCTGCCTTCAATCCTTCCCAGCATCAGAGTCTTTACCAATGAGTCGGTTCTTCACATCAGGTGGCCAAAGGCTTGGAGGTTCACCTTCAGCATCAGTCCTTCCAATGAATCAACCTAAAGGTTGATTTCCTTTAAGACTGAGTGGTTTGAACTCCTTGCAGTCTAAGGGACTCTCAAGAGTTTGCTCCAGCACTGCAGTTTGAAAGCATCAGTTCTTAGGTGCTCAGCCTTCTTCAGGCTTCCCTGGTGGCTCAGACGGTAAAGCGTCTGCCTGCAATGTGGGAGACCCGGGTTCAATTCCTGGGTCGGGAAGATCCCCTGGAAAAGGAAATGGCAATCCACTCCAGCACTCTTGCCCGGAAAATCCCATGGACGGAGGAACCTGATAGGCTACAGTCTATGGGGTCGCAAAGAGTCAGACATGACTGAGCGACTTCACTTCACTTCAGCCTTCTTTATGGTCAAATGGTCACATCTGTACGTGACTACTGGAAAAACCATAGCCTTCACTATACGGACCTTTGTCAGCAAAGTGATGTCTGCTTTTAATATGCTGTGCAGGTTTGTTGTAGCTTTTCGTACAGGAGCAAACATCTTTTAATTTCATGGCGGCAGTCACCATCCACAGTGATTTTGGAGCCCAAGAAAATAAATTCTGTCACTGTTTCCATTGTTTCCCAATCTAATTGCCAGGTATTTATGGGACCAGACGCCATGACCTTAGTGTTTTGAATGTTGAGTTTTAAGCCGGCTTTTTCACTCTTCTCTTCACTATCATCAAGCAGCTCTTTGGTTCCTCTTTGCTATATGCCATTAGGGTGGTGGTATCTGCATATCTGAGGTTACTGATATTTCTCCCAGGAATCTTGATTCCAGGTTCAGCTTCATCCAGCCTGACGTTTCACATGTACTCTTTCCATACATAGAACATTGCTAAATCTCTTCCCATAAGAGATTTACTTTTCTCTTCACAAATCCCCTGGAGAAGGAAATGGCAACCCACTCCAGCAATCCTGCCTGGAGAATTCCATGAACAGAGGAGCCTGGCAGGCTACAGTCCATGGGGTTGCAAAGAGTCAGGCATGACTGAGCCACTATCACTTTTAATATTCAGATTACCTGCCCCTTGCTGCAAACTTGTATATAGCTTGACTCCTCCCCTTCCTCCTCAGAGTCAGCTCACTTAGGGTCACCTGAGATACTATCTCCCAGGCTTAAGCTCAGTCCTAACAATCCTACAGAATAAAACTTAACTCTAAACTTCCAGGTTGCGTGTATTTTTTTAGGTGATACCATCACTTAAAATGTCAAGCTTAAAGATAAAGAATCTTAAAAGCAGTAAGAAAAAGCTTGTTATTTACAAGAGAATATCTTTAAGGCTATGAGAAGATTTTTCAGCCAAAACTTTGCAGGCCAGAAGGCAAGTACATGATACAGTCAGGGTCTGAAAGGAAAACAAACAAACAAACTTCTAACCAAGAATTCTCTAACTAGAAAGTTATAAACCACAATTAAAGGGAGATAGTGTTTCCCAGATGAGCAAAAATTAAAGTTCATCACCACTAAGCCAACCTTAAGAAATGTTAAAGAGACTTTCTTAAGGTGAAAAGAACACTAATTAGAAACAAGAAAACACACAAAAGTAAAAATCTCACTGCAACCCCATGGACTGTAGCCCACCAGGCTCTTCTGTCCATGGTGATTCTCCAGACAAGAATATTAGAGTGTGTTGCCATGCTCTCCTCCAAGGGATTTTCCCAACCCAGGGATTGAACACACAGGTCTCCCACATTGTAGGCAGATTCTTTACCATATGAGCAAGAAGGGAAGCCTCAAAATCTCACAGGTAGAGAAAAATATATAGTAAGCATTGTAGACTAATATGTTTAAATTCTAGTATGAAGGTTAAAAGGAAAAAGTAGTAAAAAAATAATCTATAAGTATAATAATTAAGGGATACACAAAATAAAAAGATGTAAAATAAGGCATAAAAAACATAAAAAGTTGAAGGGGCAGTAAAAATGTAGTGTTTAGAATGCATTCAAACTTACCTTGCTATCAACATAAAATAGACTGTACTACAATATATACAGGCTCTCATTTGTGAGTCTCATGATAACCACAAAGAAAAAACTTATAGCAGATAAACCAAAGATAATGAGAAAGGAATCTAACCATTACAATAAAAGTCATCAACCCTGGGCAGAGATGGAGATGGTGGACTAAAAGCACCTGGAGCTCACCTCCTCCCACTACTGCCATCAGAACAATTCATCTACGTGCGGAAAAATTCTCCTGGAAAATCAAAGTACTGGCAGAAGATTTCATAAGATAAAAGCTGCAAAAAAGATAGCCATACAACTAGGTAGGAGAACAGAAATTTAAAAAGGAATTAGGACAGGACCTATGCCCCTGGGAGGAAGCTGTGAAAGAGGAAAGGGTCCCTCACCCTGGGAATCCCCTTCACCAGCTGGGAGATCAGTTGAAATACACAGAGGCTCAGAGGAGAGAGTAGCAGCTGGTTTCTAGAAAAGAGGACAGAGAGGACAGCACAGACACTCCCGGCCAGTGCCCTGCACTCCCTATGGGTGTGCTGGCCCACATGGGGGCTCGGTGCTGAAGGCTGGGCTTCAGCCAGCAGACCCAGAGAGAGAACTGGGGTTGTCTGCACAGAGACAGCCCAAAGAACCAGAGTGTAGTATGGTTGCAACTACCAGGGGCATGTGCAGAACAGAGGTGGGGTCCACTGTGGAAGCTCTATCGTAACGCGCAAGTCAAAAGGAGGGGCAAGGCTTACTGGCTGAAGTCTGGGAGCCGCAAGCACCACTGGATTACTCACAAAGGTGGTACTGAAATCTGAGCCAAGTTCCACAGCTGTGTGACTTTGGCGAATTTACATTTCATGGGTTCCCTTGTGGCTCAGGTGATAAAGAATCTGCCTGCAATGCAGAAGACCTGGGTTTGATCCATGGGTTGGGAAGATCCACTGGAGAAGGGAAAGGCTGCCCACTTCAGTATTCTGGCCTGGAGATTTCCATGGAGAGTGGAATCCATGGGGTCGCACACAACTGAGCGACTTTCACTTTCACTTTTTCACTTTCACATGGCTGGTGGCATTGTAAGTGCAGCTTCTGCGGGACATTCAAGTGTCTTATTGGCTCTCGTATGGTTGGGGCAAGTCTGATATTAGCAGGGGCTATAAGAGAATACTATGAACAATTACATGCCAAAAAATTGGACAACCTAGAAGAAATGGACAAATTTCTAGAAACATACAGCCCACCAAAACTCAATCAAGAAGAAACAGATAATTTGAACAGATTGGTCACTAGAAGTGAAACAGAATAAGTAATAATAATTTAAAAAAAAAAAAAAAAACCCTCCTTGCAAACAAAAGTCCAGGACCAGATTGCTTCACTGAGGAATTCTACAAAACATACAAAGAACTTATACCAACCTTTCTCAAAATATTATATAGCAGGGAACACTTCAAAAGGCATTCTATGAAGCAACCATCACCCTGATACCAAAACCAGACAAAGACACTACCAAAATAGAAAATTACAGACTAATCCTGAAGAACATGGATGTGAAAATCCTCAACAAAATGATAGTAAACTAAATTCAGCAAGACATTAAAAGAGTCATACATCAAATCTAGTGATGTTTTTCCCAGGGAAGCAAGAAAAGATCAACATCGACAAATCAATCAGCATGATAGATCACATTAACAAAATGAAGGATAAAAAATTTATGATTATCTCAACAGAGCAGAAAAAGCATTTCACAAAATTTGACATCCATTTATGATAAAAACTCTCCACTTTGTTGGGAAAATATGTACCTAAACACAGCAAAATCTATATGTGACAAGTCCAGAGCTAATATACTCCATGGTGAAAAGTTAAAACTTTACCTCTAGAGTCAGGAAAAAAAAAGGATGCCCATCATACCACTTTTATTCAACATAGTATGGGAGGTCCTAATCAGAGCAATTAGGAAAAGCAAAGAAATAAAAAGCATCCAAATTGGAGAGAAAGAAGTAAAACTGCCAGTATTGTGAACAGCATGATCTTATGTAAAAAGAAAACTGAAGACTCCACCAACAGACTTTTTAAACTAAACTGATTCTTCCATATTTTTTTCTTTCTCATTTTTATAATTGTAATTTTTTAAACCTATTATATTTTTCTACATTTATTCCTTTGATTTTTCTACTGTTCTTTTTCCCTTGCAGTTAATCTTTAATGTATATAAATCTTCATCTACCTCTATTTAACTTTGCGTATCTATTCTTTCTTTCTTTTCTTTCCTTTCCTCTCAACATATTTCTTAGTTTTGTTTTCATTGCTTTATTCCCCACTTGTCACCTTGCTTTATTTTGTTTTCCAGTTTGTGCTTAGTTAGTTTTGTTCTTAATTGGTAAGTATAATTTTTGATTTCCTTTGTTCCCTGGGTAACTTTACTGTATTTTTGTTGGACCATTTTGACTTTGCTTGTGGATGTATATGTATATGTGTATATTCCATTATTTTAATTATTATTTGCCTGATTTTGTAACTGCCATTTGTCTGGGGTTCATCTTTGGTTTCTCTTTTTTGGATGTTTGTTTTAATCTCACTTAATGCCATAACAAACCACTTGTGGGATCTTCGTTCCTGACCAGAGATCAAGCCCTGAGCCTTTGGAGTGGGAGCACTGACTCCAAGACCCTAGACTACCAGAGAACTAACCCTAGGGATTATCAAATAGTGAGAACTCACACCAAGGAAACCACTTGAATGCAAGACCTGGCATCACCCAACCACCAGTACCACCTTGTGCAGGACACCTCATCTAAACAACAAACAAAACAAAAACAAAAATCCAATCATCAGCAGACAGGTTTACCAACTCACTCAGCCTTGCCCAGTAGAGGAAAAACAAACAAAGACTCAGCATAAACCTCACTCTACACGAAGCTTACACAAACAACGGGGCCAACCTTAGGAGGGCAGAAAACAAAAGGAAAAAAGAGTTCGACCTTTTTCAAGGAAAGAATTCAACTTTCGTTGAAGACTGGGAAAGTTCAGTTCAGTTGCTCAGTCCTGTCTGACTCTTTGCGACCCCATTAATCACAGCACGCCAGGCCTCCCTGTCCATCACCAACTCCTGGAGTTCACTCAAACTCACGTCCATCAAGTCGGTGATGCTATCCAGCCATCTCATCCTCTGTCGTCCCCTTCTCCTCCTGCCCCCAATCCCTCCCAGCTTAGGAGGGCAGAAAACAAAAGGAAAAAAGAGTTCAACCTTTTTCAGGGAAAGAATTCAACTTTCCTTAAGACTGGGAAAAGGAGACCTCAAACACAATAAGTTAAAAAAAAAAAATAATGGAAAGGCAGAGAAATACTACACACATGAAGAAACAAACTAAAAACACAAGAAGTCAAAATAAATGAAGAGGAAATAGGCAAACTACCTGAAAAAGAATTCAGAAAAATGATAGTAAAGATAATCAAAAACCTTGAAAACAAAATGGAGAAAATGTAAGAAACAATTAACAAAGACCTAGAATTAAAGAATAAACATACAGAGACAAACAACACAATTACTGAAATTAAAAATGCTCTAGAAGTAATCAATAGCTAAATATCTAAAGCAGAAGAACAAACTTCAGTAAATTTAAGAAAATTGAAATTGTATCAAGCATCTTCTCTGACCACAACACTATGAGAGAAGACATCAATTATAAGAAAAAACCTGTAAGAAACACAAACACATGGAGATTAAACAACACATTTCTAAATAACCACATGTTACTGAAGAAATCAGAAGGGAAATCAAAAAATTTCTAGAAACAAAAGACAATGAAAACACGACAACTCAAAACCTATGGGATGCAGCAAAAGCAGTTGTAGGAGGGAAGTTTATAGCAATACAATCCTACCTCAAGGAACTAGAAAAACACTGAATAGGCAACCTTATGTTACACCTAAAACAACTGGAAAAAGAAAAGCAAAAATACCCCAAAATTAGTAGAAGGAAAGAAATCATAAAGATCTGAGCAGAAACAAATGAAAAAGAAATGAAAGAAACGATAGTAAAGATTAATAAAACTAAAAGCTGGTTCTTTGAAAGATAAACAAAACTGGCAAACCTTTAGCTAGACTTGCCACGAACAAAAGAGAGAAGAATCAAATCCACAAAATTAGAAATGAAAAAGGAGAGGTTACAACAGACAATGCAGAAATACAAGGGATTATAAGAGGTTATTATGAACAACTATATGGCAATAAAGTGGGTAACCTAGAAGAAATGGACAGGTTTTTAGAAAAGTTCAATCTTGTAAGACGGAACCAGGAAGAAATAAAAATACAGAACAACCCAATTATAAGCACTGAAATTTAAACTGTGATTTAAAAATCTCCCAAAATACAGAAGCCCAGGACCAGTGGCTTCATAGGAGAATTCCATCAGACATTTAGAGAAGAGCTAATGCCTATCCTTCAAACACTCTTTCAAAAAATTGCAGAGGAAGGAAAACATCCAAACTCCTTCTAGGAGGCCACCATCACCCTGATACCAAAACCAGACAAAGACAACACACTAAAAAGAAAACTACAGGCTAATATCACTGATGAACATAATGCAAAAATGCTCCATAAAATTTTAGCAAACAGAAGTCAGCAACACATCAAAAAGCTCATACACCATGCTAAAGTTGGGATTATTCCAGAGATGCAAGGATTCTTCAATATACACAAATCAATCAATGTGATACCCCATATTAACAACTTGAAAGATAAAAACCATATGATCATCTCAACAGATGCAGAAAAAGTCTTTGACAAATTTCAGCACCCATT
The DNA here is from genome assembly GCF_023091745.1 of Budorcas taxicolor. Taxonomy (NCBI): domain Eukaryota; kingdom Metazoa; phylum Chordata; class Mammalia; order Artiodactyla; family Bovidae; genus Budorcas; species Budorcas taxicolor. Next base: position 24,213,045 of record NC_068934.1, read on the forward strand.
TATGATTAAAACCATTCAAGAAATGGGCATAGAAGGAACCTACCTCAACATAGTAAAGCCCATATATGATAAGCCTAGAGCAAACATTATTCTCAATGGTGAAAAACTGAAAGCATCCCCCCCTAGGATCAGGAACACGACGAGGGTGTCCACTTTCACCACTATTATTCAACAGAGTTTTGGAAGTCCTAGCTACAGCAATCAGAGAAGAAAAAAGAAATAAAAGGAATCCAGATCAGGAAAGAAGTAAAGCTGTCACTGTTTGCAGATGACATGACACTGTACATAGAAAACCCTAAAGCCAGTATCAGTAAAGTACTAGAGCTAATCAGTGAATTTAGCAAAGTTGTAGGATACAACATCAATACATAGAAATCACTTGCATTTCTATATACTAACAATGAAAAATCAGAAAGAGAAATTAAGGAATCAGTCCCATTCAACATTGCAACAAAAAGAACTAAATATCTAGGAATAAACCTACCTAAGGAGACGACCTATATACAAAAAATTATAAGACACTCATGAAAGAAATCAAAGATGACATAAACATATGGAGAGATATTCCTTGTTCCTGGGTAGGAAGGATCAATATTGTGAAAATAACTATACTACCAAGCGCAATCTACAGATTCAGTGTGATCCCTATCAAGTCACAAATGGCATTTTTCACAGAGCTAGAACAAAAAATTTCACAATTCATATGGAAACACAAAAGACCCCGAATAGCCAAAGCAGCCTTGAGAAAGAAAAATGGAGCTGAAGGGATCAACCTTCCTGACTTCAGATTATACTACAAAGCTATAGTCATCAAAACAGTATAGTGCTGGCAAAAAAAAAAACAACCCAGAATTTTAGACCAATGGAACATGATAGAAAGCCCAGAAATAAACCCCTGAACCTATGGGTACCTTATTTTTCACAAAGGAGGTAAGAATATACAATGGGACAAAGACAGCCTCTTCAATAAATGGTGCTGGAAAAACTGGACAGCTACGTGTAAAAGAGTAAAATTAGAACACTTTCTAACACCATACACAAGGATAAAATCAAAATGGATTAAAGACCTAAATGTAAGACCAGAAACTATAAAACACTTAGAGGAAAACATAGGCAGAACACTTGATAACATAAATTAAAGCAAGATCCTCTATAACCCACCTCCTAGAGTAACAGAAATAAAAACAAAAGTAAACAAGTGGGACCTGATTAAACTGAAAAGCTGTTGTACAGCAGCAAAGGAAACTATAAGCAAGGTGAAATGACAACCCCCAGAAGGAGAAAAAATAATAGCAAATGAAACAACTGACAAAGGATTAATTTCCAAAATATAAAAGCAGCTCATACAACTCAACACCAGAAAAACAAACAAACCAATCAAAAGTGGGAAAAAGACCTAAAGAGACATTTCTCCAAAGGAGACATATAGATGGCTAACAAACACATGAAAAGATGCTCAACATTGCTCATTATTAGAGAAATGCAAATCAAAACTACAATGAGATATCACCTCACACCAATCAGAATGGCCACTGTCAAATAGTGTATAAACAATAAATGCTGCAGAGGGTGTGGAGAAAAGGGAACTCTCTTGCACTGTTGGTGGGACTGTAACTTGATATAGCCACTAGGAAAGACAGCATGGAGATCTCTTAAAAGACTAGGAATAAAACCACCATATGACCCAGAAATCCCACTCCTAGGCATATACACTGAGGAAACCAAAATTGAAACAGACACATGTATTCCATTGTTCACTGCAGCACTATTTGCAACAGCTAGAACATGGAAGCAACCTAGATGTCCATCGACAGATGAATGGATAAAGAAGTGTGATACATATACACAATGGAATATTACTCATCCATAAAAAGGAATGCATTTGTATCAGTTCTAATGAGGTGAATGAATCTAGAACCTATTATACAGAGTGAAGTAAGTCAGAAAGAGAAAGATAAATATCGCATTCCAACACACATATACAGAATCTAAAGAAATGGTACTGAAGAATTTATTTACAGGGCAACAGTGGAGAAACAGGCACAGAGAACAGACTTATGGACACGGAGAGAGGGGAGGGGAGATGAGAGGTATGGAAAGAGTAACATGGAAACTTACATGGAAACTTACACTACCATATGTAAAATAGATAGCCAACAGGAATTTGCTGTATGGCTCAGGAAACTCAAACAGGGGCTCTGTATCAACCTAGAGGCATGGGATGGGGAGGGAGATAGGAGGGAAGTTCAAAAGGAAGGGGATATATGTATACCTATTGCTGATTCATGTTGAGGTTTGACAAAAAAACAGCAAAATTCATAAAGCAATTATCCTTCAATTAAAAATAAATAATTTTTTAAAAAAATTAAACTGAGTTCAACAAAGTTAGCAAGGTACAAAATAATACATAAAAATCAGTTGTGTTTCCATACACTAACAAAGAACTATCAGAAAGAGAAACTAAGAACCAACTTCATTTACAACTGCATAAAAAAGAATAACTATGAATAAATTTAAACAAGGAGGTGAAAGACTTGGAACACTGAACACTATAAGATACTGATAAAAGAAATTGAAAAGAAATAAACAAACAAAATTCCGTGCTCATGGATTAATTTAATTAATTTACAGTAGTTAATTTATTTACATTAATTAACACCAATTAATATTATTAAACTATTCATGTAACCCAAAACAATCAATAGATTCAATACAATGCCTATCAAAATTCCAATGTCATTTTTTCATAGAAATAGAACAAATAATCCTAAAATTTGTATGGAACTACAAAAGCTTTCACATATCCAAAGGCATCTAGAGAAAGAGATGGGGGCATGATGCTCCCTGATTTGAAACTATATTACAAAGCTACAGTAACCAAAAGAGTGTGGGACAAAAAGTATGTTATTGGAATAAAATCAGACATACAGATCAACATAACAAAAAAGAGAATCCAGAAATAAACACACACACATATATCATCAATTAATTATAGACAAAGGAGGCAAGATTATGAAATCAGAAAATGACAGCCTCTTCAATAAATGGTTCTAGGAAACTGAACAGCCACAAGCAAAATAATGAAACTACTGTCTTACATCAGACACAAAAGTCAACTCAAACCATACTGAAGACTTGAATGTAAAACCTGAAACCATGAAACTCCTAGAAGAAAACTGAGGCAGCAAGCTCCTTCACATCCATCGTCACACATTTTTTTCTTTTCTCGTATCTGACTCCAAAAGCCAAAACTAATTACATCAAAAATTATGTCAAACTGTGCTTCTGCACAGCAAAGAAAACCATCAACAAAATGAAAAAAGCAACTTACTGAATGGAGGAAAATATATGCAAATCATATTCCTATAAGGGGTTAATATCCATAAAATATAAAGAACTCATACAACTCAAAGAAAAAACATCCAGTTAAAAAAAGAAGCATAAGATCTGAATAGACATCTTTTCACAAAAGACATACAAAAGACCAACAGACACAATGAAAGATGATGAACACCACTAATCATCAGGAAAATGCAAAATGAAAACCACAGTGTATGCCTATGATTGGTTCATGCTGATGATGGCAAAAACCACCACAATATTGTAAAGTAATTATCCTCCAGTTAACATGTTAAAAAAGATGCAAAATATGATCCAGCAAGCCAGTTCTAGATATACATCTAAAGAAAATGAAAATACTAACTCAAAAAGGTATAAACCCCTGTGTTCATTACAGTACTATTTACAAGAGTCATTGTGTGGAAACAACCCAAGCGTCCATCAGTGGATGAATGGATTAAGAAGATGTAGGGGATTTATACACATGTATATACGTATATGTGTATATGCCGTACAGATATGTATATGTATACATATGTATATCGCATTCTAACACACATATACAGAATCTAGAAAAATGGTACTGAAGAATTTATTTACAGGGCATTCTAACACATATATATGTATATATCACATACGTATATGATGTATACATACATATGTATGGGTATGTATATATGCCACATATACATACATATATACACACAATGGCATGCTGCTGCTGCTGCTAAGTCACTTCAGTCATGTCCGACTGTGTGACTCCACAGACAGCAGCCCACCAGGTTCCCTCGTCCCTGGGATTCTCCAGGCAAGTACACTGGAGTGGGTTGCCATTTCCTTCTCCAATGCAGGAAAGTGAAAAGTGAAAGGGAAGTCGCTCAGTCGTATCCAACTCCCAGCGACGCCATGGACAGCAGCGTGCCAGGCTCCTCCGTCCACGGGATTTTCCAGGCAAGAATACTGATGTGGGGTGCCATTGCCTTCTCTGCATGCTACTTGACTATAAAAATAATAAAGTCTTGCCATTTATAATAAGAAAAGATCTTAAGAGCACAGTTGGCCTTGAACCACACAGGGGTTAATCCATGTATAACTTACAGGTGGTCTTCTGTTTCCATGGTTCCTCTGCATCTGTGGATTCAATCAACCATGGACTGTGTGATTCTTTAGTATTAATGATTGGAAAATATCCAGCATAAGTGGATCCACACAGTTCAAATATATCTTGTTCAAGGATTAATTGTACTGTTAGGTAATATAAGCCAGCCAAAGAAAAATATCATATTGTTTCTCTTATCTATGGAATCTATAAAACAAAACAAATAAACTCATAGACATGGAAAACAGATTGATGATTGCCAAAGTGGAGGAGGATTGGGGTGGGTGGGCAAAATGCGTAAAGTGGGTCAAGAGGCACAAGCTTTCAGTTATGAAATAACTGAGTCACAGGGATGACATTTATAACTTGGTTACTATAGTTAATAATACTGTATTGCAGTTGTCAAAGTTGATAAAAAAAAAAATACACCCTAGTTCTCATAAGAGGAAAAAAAAATCATGTCACTCTGCATGGTGATGGATGGTAACGACATTATAGTGATCATTTCACACTGGATACAAGTATCAAATCATTATGTTGTACACCTGAAAATAAAACAATGTTATGTGTCAATCATACCTTGACAGAAAATAAGTCCTCTAAAATTGAACATGAACCTCTAGAGATTATTACCCATTCCTACTGATGCTCCTGTGCAGTTGCTATCAGCTTCAGAAATAACTTCATTTGCTCATCAAGTCCCCTTTCTCACATAACTAGGTTATTTAAATAAGAGTTAAGTGAAGGTCAGTTTTTAACTAGCTAGAAATTCCTCTAGGTATATTTTATAATGTTAAGAAAATGTTCTCAGGTCTTTTGCTAAAACTTCTTAAAAATCGGGGTAAAATCTACTGAGTAACGTGATATATTTCCAAGCTCCCCAGGAGGTCTTTAAAGAAGAGGTTATTTGTTAGTGGGAGAACATTCAGCCTCAAATCAACTTCCTGACCTTAACTGAGGTAAAATGTATGTCATTTAAAAACAACTACAGCTTATTGAATACCTACGATGTGCCAGGAAATGTGTATTCATTAGCTTTAACCCACACAATTCTGTGTTAATTTTCCACTTTACAAAAAAGGAAACTAAGGTTTCAAAAAGTTAATTCAGCTTCTTCACATCATATAATTCACAAATGGCAGAGCTAGGGTTGAAATCTGTTTTATTTCGAAGCTCCAGCTCTTTGAAAAAATGATGCTTATAAAGAGACTCTACGTGATTATAGGATAATTAGTTGAGAGTGAGCATATTATAAGTGATGCCACCACACCATCAACCAAAATACCTCTGTTAGTCCCAGAGAGAGAAACACTGAACAAGCAAATAGGGAGAACTCCAAAGCCTTTTTCCTTTATTTATGATCTACATCATAGCTATATTTTGCTTACCCTCCTGAGAGGGGTGTTAGTCATAATTTCATGGCAAATGCCCACACCATCACCCATGACTAACGATGCTGTAGAATCCTGGGAAGATGAACTCACCTTTATAGACCTAGCTGAGAGCAAATGTTTCTGGGCCATTTAACACCCATTCTTGGGTCGTTTCTCTTCTTTGTGGACTCCTCCTTTTCTGTATTATTGTGCATGTGTGCGTGCTCAGTTATGTCCAACTCTTTGTGACCCCATGGACTGTAGCCCACCGGGTTCATCTGTCCATGGAAATTTTCCAGGCGAGAATACTAGAGTGGGTTGCCATTTCCTACTCCAAGGGGTCTTGCCAACCTTAGGGGTTGAACCCATGTCTCTTGCAATTCCTGCACTGGCAGGTGGAATCTTTAAGACCACACCACCTGGGAAGCCTCTGTATCATTGTACATTTCAAATTACAGGAAGTGGCAGAATGGAAGTTAAAATCAAATAAGAGAAGATAGTTGACATACAAATTCACCACAGTCCATGAGAAGCCCTTGCTCCATTCCCAACTATGAGCAGAAGAAAACGAGCATTGAGAAAATTCTTGCCTCAGCAGCACCCCACTTCCCTAAACAGGAACCATATAGCAATCTGACAGCAAAACGGCATCTCACAAGTCCACATTTATTTGAGGAAATGGCCAGCTAGAGTGCCTATCATCCCTCACACTGAACACCCCTTCCTCATTTGCAACACCCTGGACCAGTCAACCAAGGACTGCCAAAGTTCCTGAACAGCAACTGGAAAGCCTCCCCACCATCCAAAATTCATGCATGAATAGAATACTTGCCAATCACAGACCATCTCAGCCTTCCCTCTTTTTATTCTATAAAAATTGATTCACCTCTGTAATACTTTCAAACCCTCCAGAACTAAAGGTAATGGCAGATGGATTCCCTTGCCATAAGCTTATGAATAAACACTGTGTCAATTTTTTCTTGGACTTTGTTTCATTTCTGACACAATTTATATAGTTAGCCATGTCCATATGCATCTTTAATGAGGGGCTCGATGCATTATTTATAATCCACACCTTCTGTCCATGAGAAGCCATTAAAGAGAGATGACTTTGTCCAAAGGTGGGAAGAGTCTCTCCATAATTATTTTTAATTCTAATCTCAGTGATAATTTTATTTAATACTCTTCAGAATTATAGATGAATTTCAAGGGATTACCATACTTTGGTTATTTTTATGCATGCCTTTCACCCACCTTGAAGATGAGAATAAAAAGTGAGATATACTAATATAATTAAACCACTTTTCATAAGATATGTTTAATATGTATTTCACTTTTGCAATCCATTAGACCTGATTCTGCTACTAGTCTAGGATGAACACTAGATCATTGTACCAGAAAAAGAATAATTCTTGCCTTTGAACAATTATATTAAAATAGCTTCCAACTTAGTATTTTTATCTGTTTCCCATCCCCCATCCATCTGGGCGACAGTGTTTCACTTCTCTCTTTTTTTATCTCCAATACTCTTACATTGGCTCTGTCCTATCTCTGTGCTGTGATATTGACTAGCCTCTCTTTAAATTCACACAGATGCTATCTTCAAATGATAAATCGTAGCAGGCTACCCATATAATTGATCTCAAATTCCCCGTGCCCCCAACAACCTTTAGCTGTGGCATTTTGAAGGACTTTGCACCTTTCTGAAAAATTAAATGCTGATGGGAACACTGAAGGGAAGATGTCTCTCTCTACCTTAAAAAATGTTGCAAATCTTTCAAGAAATGTGAACACTGACCTCTATAACCATTTTGAAGATACACTTGAAAAAAATTAGATGTGAGCTATGAATAGCAGTCTGTGGTAAGAAATTAATACTCTCTTACTTTGTAGCTGGGAAAAAATGTATTTACTTGACTTGTATGTGCAACATATGACAGTGTGAAGTTAAGGAAAAATGACGTATTGTTATCAGTACAGATCTGTTGAATTTGTCTGCCTTATGTATACAGCTTATCAAGGGAAAAGCAATGAGGTGTGAGAAAGGACATATATGGGCTTCAAATTCAAATTCTGGTTTGAATCTGGGCTGACTCACTAGATTTGTTGCTTTAAGCAAATGACCTCCAAGAATCTTAGTTTTCTTATGTGACACCGTAACTCTTCCATCTTGCAAGGTAATGGTGATAATGAGAAAACAATGTATGATATGGATTCAGACACTGAAAGAAACAGTTTGTTAAAATGAGTTTACTTCTATCAAGGTCATTATTTTTCCCAGACTACTGTTATGTCTCTTTTGAAGCACATACACTGAGTCATGTCCCCTGGGGCATGCTGTGGTCATCTATAAACTCCTACAGCCAGGTGAATAAAATCTAGAGCAGCAGACTTTATGGGAGCTACAAAACTTATTCAGCAGCGCACACAGACAGACACACACACACAATCACTCACTCCCTAGGAGTCACAGAAAACAAGCTGTCAGCCTAGAAGATTGATAGACAGTTTGCTTTTCAATTTTTTAATTAAGACATTTTTAGGGATGATTTAGGTTCACAGCAAAACTGAAGGGAAAGTACAGAGATTTCCCACAATCCTCCTTCCTCCTCCTATCAGGGACTTCCCCATTATCAATATACCCTACCAGAGTGGTGCCAGTTTTACAACTGATGAACCTTCATTGACACATAATCACCCCAAATACATACTTTAATACAGTTCACTGTTGGTATTCATCATTATATGGGCTTAGACAAATGTATAAAATGACATGGGTATCCATCATTATGTATCAGACAAAGTATTTTCACTGACCCAAAAACCTCTGTGCTCCACCTATTCATTCCCTTCTGACATCTGGCAATCAATGACTTTTCTTTTCTTTTCTTACTATCTCCTTAGTTTTGCCTTTTCCAAAACATTATATAGTTGGAAGCATACAGTATACAGCCTTCTAAGGTTGGCTTTCACTTACTAACATGCATGTACGTTTCCTCCATGTCTTTTTATGGCTTATAGTTCATTTCTTTTTAGTGTTGGGTAATATTTCATCATTTGGATGTGCCACAGTTAAGAGTATCCATTCACCTATTGAAGGGCATCTTGATTGCTTTCAAATTTCAGCAATTATGAATAAAACTGCTATAAATATCCACAAGCAGGTTTTTGCATGGATATACATTTTCAACTCCTTTGGGTAAACACCAAGAAATTCCTGTTTGATTCTGGAATGAAATACAGCAAATTGTAAAACCTGCATATAAAACAGGGGTTGACAAAATTTCCCCATACAAGACAGATAGTAGACTGTGTGGATCACATCTCCACCACAACTGCCCAGTTCTGCCACTGGAACATGAAAATAGCTATACACAAATCATAAACAAACAAGTATGGTCGTGTTCCAATGCAACTTTATCTGTAAAAATCAATCAGTGGGGCAGACTTGTAACAAGGATGATAATTTGCTGACTGTTGATCGAAAGGAAAGCAGAGGGTGAGTACATGCATGAAGTCAGCACTATTTGTTCTCCTTCCCCCTGCTATGTTTCAGCAGACCTTGGGATTTAAAGCACTTTGACATCCAAATAGTTTCACAGGACATCAAGTTTGCAACACTGATCAATATTAGGACAAGACAGGGACTTATTGGTCTTCAAAGAATCACTTCTCACTCATTCAAAATGGTAACATCTGTCAATATGATCATTAAAAAATAAAGAATAGATGCATTCAATAAATCTACATAATCTGCTATAATTTATGACACTAGTAACTAAAGAATTATTTTCATTTTTCTTTTTCTTTCTGGACTGCACAGCACTAAATTTGTTAGGTATAACCTAAGATAACTCAAGCAAAAGGCAAAGGAGAAAGGGAAAGATAAACCCCAATGAATGCAGAGTTCCAGAGAAAGGCAAGGAGAGATAAGAAAGCTTTCTTAACTGAACAATAAAAAAAAAAAGAAACAGAGAAAAGCAATACAATGAAAAAGACTAGAGATCTCTTCAAGAAAATATGAGATACCAAGGTAACATTTCATGCAAAGATGGGCACAATAAAGGACAGAAATGGCAATGACCTAACAGAAGCAAAAGAGATTAAGAAGTGGTGGCAAGAATACAAAAAAGATCATAAAGACCCAAATAATCACAATGGTGTGGTCACTCATCTAGAGCCAGGAATCCTGGAGTGTGAAGTCAAGTGGGCCTTAGGAAGCATCACTATGAACAAAGCTAATGGAGGTGATGGAACTCCAGCAGAGCTATTTCAAATCCTAAAAGATGATGCTGTGAAAGTGCTGCACTCAATATACCAGCAAATGTGGAAAACTCAGCAGTGGCCACAGGACTGGGAAAGGTCAGTTTTCATCACAATCCCAAAGAAGGGCAATGCCAAAGAATGTTCAAACTACCACACAATTGCACTCATTTCTCATGCTAGCAAAGTAATGCTCAAAATCTTTCAAGCTAGGCTTCAAAAGTATGTGAACTGAGAACTTCCAGATGTTCAAGCTGGATTTAGAAAAGTCAGAGGAAACAGAGATCAAATTGCCAACATTCGTAGGATCATTGAAAAAGCAAGAGAATTCCAGAGAAACATCTACTTCTGCTTCATTGACCATGCTAAATCCTTTGACTCTGTGGATCACAACAAACTGTGGAAAATTCTGAAAGAGATAGGAATACCAGACGACCCTACCTGTCTCCTGAGAAACTTGTATGCAGGTCATGAAGCAACAGTTAGAACCTTACATAGAACAACAGACCGGTTCAAAATTGGGAAAGGAGTACATCGAGGCTGTATATTGTCATCCCACTTATTTAACTTATATGCAGAGTATATTATGTGAAATGTTGAGCTGGATAAATCACAAACTGGAATCAAGATTGCCAGGACAAAAATCAACAACCTCAGATATATGCAGATGATGCTACTCTAATGGAAGAAAGTGAAGAGGAAATAAAGAGCCTCTTGATGAACGTGAAAGAGGAGAGTGAAAAAGCTGGCTTAAAACTCAACGTTCAGAAACCTAAGATCATGGCATCTGGTCCCATTACTTCACAGCAAATAAATGGAGAAAAAGGGAAAACAGTGACAGACTTTATTTTCTTGGGCTCCAAAATCACTGTAGATGGTGACTGCAGCCATGAAATTAAAAGATGCTTGCTCCTTGGAAGAAAAGTTATGACAAACCTAGAAAGTATATTAAAAAGCAGAGACATTACTTTGCCAACAAAAGGTCTGTATAGTCAAAGCGATGGCCTTTCCAGTGGTCATGTATGGACGTGAGAGTTAGACCATAAAGAATGCTAAGAGCCAAAGAATTGACGCTTTCAAACTATGGAGCTAGAGAAGACTCTTGAGAGTCCCTTGGACAGCAAGGAGATCAAACTAGTCAATCCTAAAGGAAATCAACCCTGAAAATTCACTGGAAGAACTGATGCTGAAGCTGAAGCTCCAACACTTTGGCCACCTGATGCAAAGAGTCTACTCATTGCAAAAGATCATGAAACTGGGAAAGATTGAGGGCAGGAGGAGAAAGGGGTGACAGAGGATGAGATGGTTGGATGGCATCACAGATGCAATGGAAATGAGTTTGAGCATGCTCAGGTCACTCTTCCTCATTTTATACTTGAAGCTGGGTGAAAATTTTGATCCAAACTGCTTTGTTCCTAGCTATGAAATAAAACTGGGCTTCCCTGGTGACTCAATGATAAACAGTCTATGTACTAATGGAGGAGATGCCCAAGACTCAGGTTCCATCCATGTGTTGGGAAGATCCCCTGCAGGAGGAAATGACAACCTGCTCCAGTAATCTTGCTGGCAAAATCTGACGGACAGAGAAGCTTGGCAGACTACAATCCATGGGGTCACAAAGAGTCATTCACATCTGAGAACACAGCACAGAAATAAAACTAGCATTTTTATTCTGCTGCCTCCACTGTCAAAGCTAAGCTCTATCTTTAGTTAAAAACGATTTCATTTAGACTCAGTAGTCTACTGGTTACTCATTCCTTTCCTCTCTTGCTCAAGATTTTTTTCAATCTGCCTTTAAAACTAGTGCCTTTTATCTGAAAGTCATGGTGAGTTTGATCTGGATTTGGAAACTATTATAGTGTAAAGGCTGATAAAAGATGAATGGATTATTATGAAAGTGAGAGGACGCATTCAGAATTGATAATGATGAAATCAGAATTTGCCCAATGCAACTCTCAGTTTAAGTTTACCCAAATGACCAAAGTCTGTGAGTGGTAGGTGTTCATAGTGGGTAGATTCAGACTCCGCTAAAATTTCATCTGTTAGCTGAGGCAATGATCACTCAAAAAGTCTTTCAATTCTACCTACTCCATACTTAAAGATCACATTGAGTTGAATGAAAACACTAATGCTTTTAGTGGACTGCAGAAGTAAAATATTCATAATGTAAATAGACCATGAACCCAAATAGAAAGCAAAACTTTAACATCACCAAGTTTATTGTTTAAAAATCTAGAGGTTGAAAAAGAACACTCTTTTTCTTCTTTCTCCGTCTTTTGCTGTTTTTTATATTGGGAATGTCATTCCACTTACACTACTGAGAACAAAACAACTCAGGTGCTAGGGGAAGACATGGCTCCTGCCTACACACCCCTGGGGGACATGCTTCCCACACAAGGAACTTTCAGGAATAAATGGCTCCGTGGTTCATTCCATTTATTCCTTCTTCCAACCAGCACTTTCTATGTGCCTCTTGTATTTGAGACCTAGAGGACAGAAAGATGAAACAGCTTCCCTTCAAGAGCTCATGGGTTTGAAAACACAAATACAACTTCTTGACATTCCAGCTTCAAGTTTTGTCCTTCAAAGCCCATTTCTGCCAAAGCAGCCAGAGATATTTTTTAAAAACATATAAATCAAATCACATCCCTCTCTTGCTTAAAACTGTCCTTTGCTTCCCCCCTTATATTAAGAATAAAATCCATTTGCTTCCGTATGATCTAAATAAGACCTGACTCTTAACCTGTCTTTCCTACCACGCTCCTAATCTCCAATTCTATTCAAACACAAATTTCTCTCTGTTCTTTGAACCTATCAAGCTCATTCCTGCACTGGGACATTTCTTGTTCTCTCTAAATTAAATATTCTATCTAAAATAAATCTTTGGCCAAAGCTGGTCCCTTCTTATCATTCAGATCTTGATTCTAAGGTCACTTTCTCAGACGTGGCCTCTCTGAAGACCTGGATAAATCGAGCACTTCCTCCAGTCGCTTGTCACACTTTCTATCATCCTGAAATGCACGGTTAGTTTATTTGTTCTCTTGATTGTTGTCTATCTCCTCTGCTGCTGCTAAGTCACTTCAGTCATGCCCGACTCTGTGTAACCCCATAGACAGTAGCCCACCTGGCTCCCCCGTCCCTGGGATTTTCCAGGCAAGAACACTGGAGTGGGTTGCCACTTCCTGCTCCAATGCATGAAAGTGAAAAGTGAAAGTGAAGTCGCTCAGTCGTGTCCGACTCTAGTGACCCCATGGACTGCAGCCTACCAGGCTCCTCCGTCCATGGGATTTTCCAGGCAAGAGCACTGGAGTGGGGTGCATCGCCTTTGGTCTATCTCCTCTAGTAGAATGTAATTTCCATGAGAGGAGAGATCTTGTCTGTTTTATTCACCAAAGCACCCCAATACTTTGAATAATATCTAATATATGATAGATAGGACTTCTCCGGTGGCTCGGTGGTAAAGAACCTGCCAGCCAATGCAGGAAATTCAGGTTCAACCCCTGGATCAGTAAGATCCCCTGGAGAAGGAATCGGCAACACACTCCAGTATTCTTGCTTGGGAAATCCCATGGACAGAGAAGCTTGGCAGGCTACAGCCCATGGGTAGCAGAGTCTGACACAACTTAACGACTAAACAACAACCCTCAAAATAATCATGAGCAATTGTTACTATTCTAGTCATTAGCTGAAAAAATGTTGATTGAATGGCATATTGGTCTACATCAATGAAACAGCCAGAGCAACTAGGAAACTGAGGTGAGAGATCAGTAATTCTCTTTGATGATAACATTAACATTCATATACCCCGGACCTCGGAGCTTAAGGGAAGCTCAAGACATAATCCCATTTTTAGAAGCAACCACAACCTTGTATGAAAAAGGGGGACAAAAGCACTTCTTTTCTCATGACATTTCAATGCTACCTACCTGAAAATCATGGTGACCATATACATTTATAGCACCTAAGTTGAGAACAGCACTCCTTGGAGTTGTGCAAAGTACAACCTTCACTAACATAAGCAATGTTCCTGCCGAGTCATTCCCTTTTTTGAGGCTCTTTGTATATGTTTTGAAAATGAAATTCCAAAATAGGATTATAAAAACTATAATGATGTTTACCTAACACAGAATAAGACTTGTAACATAATAGCACATTTTAATCAAGTCATTGGCAATTATCAAAAAAAAAAAATGGATATGAATTTACAGTATGCTATATAGCAGTGAGGACTGATAATGAGGCCCCAGTTTAAAGCTGTATGATAGATGCCTAATTTCAACCTTGTCAGGATGTTTCTGTTACCGCACGCGTGACTTTGCAAGGAAATGTTTAATAGTCTATACTAGAGGTCATTGTGAATGGGCCTTCCACTCTTCCTGTGATAGAGCCTGAATCCTATCACAACTCATAATGTAACAGTCAACAAGAGGTTCTCTGAGGAGGAGTGTATGCCCTGGTGACACTGGTACCATGAAACTCAACTAGAAGTACGCCCTGAAATAAGTTGGCTTCGCAGGTGGTGCTAGTGGTAAAGAATTCACCTGCCAACGCAGGAGACATAAGACATGTGAGTTCAATCCATGTGTCGGGAAGATCCCCTGGAAGAGGGTATGACAACCCATTCCAGTATTTTTGCCTGGAAAATTCCAGGGGTTGCAAAGAGTTGGACACAACTGAAGTGGCTTAACATGCACGGAAATCAGTTATTGCTTTCTCCAAGCCTGTTTCTTCCAGAAGTCTCTCATAGAAGGAAATTTAGCAGGCAAGTTTAGGGAGAGACTCAGGCTTCTGACTCAGGCCACGTGCTGCCTCACAGGGGAACAACATGCAGGCAATCTGATGCAAGGTCTACCATACTCCTAACCAGTTCTTCATCTCTGATTTTTTTTTTAATATTCCAACATTATTACACTGAGTTCCATTGTGCTGTAGATTTATGATAACATTATAGGTATCTTAACAACCATAAATACTAAGACATCAGCTCTTCAGTACACATTTTAAAAATTACAAATGTATTTTCCAATAGCCTAGTTCGCTTACACATCTCTGAGTCAACCATCATAAATAAGTCAGTTCTGTTTCATTTTCTCTTGGCATTTTAGCCTTTATAATCATTGGTTTTTCAGACCAAGCCAATAAACAAAAAATAATTCAACTACTGGTTTTGAGTAATCTCTAACATTTCTAACCTTCCCAAAGGCCCTGTAAAAAAAAAAAATACTCACTTAATTCTCATCCATAACCTTCTGCCTTCTCTCTACTTCACCTGGGATCTGACCACATGCCCACTCTAGTTGGCCAGTCTGGGGGTTCAGTGACCTCCACATGAATATACATTCTCTAACCCCGAGGCTCTAGCTGTCCCAAATGGCCCAGCCCCTGTTCTCTACATGACCACTAATCTCAGCCAAGGACCCCTAAAGTCCCCATCCCTTTAGAAAGCTTTAGTCTCCCTTTTACTGAGATGCTCTTCCACTAAAAGTCATGAAGATCCATACTGTAAGGGAAAGAGTGGCTTCCCTGGGGGCTCAGTGGTAAAGAACCTGCCTGCAATGTAGCAGACTTGAGTTCAACCCCTGGGTCAGGAAGATCCCCTGGAGAGGGAAATGGCAATGCACTCCAGTACTCTTGCCTGGAAAATCCCACGGATGGAGGAGCCTGGTGGGCTACAATCTATGGGTTCACCAGAGTTAAGTTCACACAACTTAGCAACTCAACAGCAACAGGGGAAAGAGGAGCTAACAGTAACAATAATCTAATGTCGACCTAGCACTGAGCCATGTTTTCACACCTTAAATGAGGATTCTTAAATGCATACACTGGGGAATTCAACGAATTGTAGGTTGAAGAACCTAAGCGAATATAGAAATGGAGTGAGAAAAATATGAGTTTGTGTATGGAAAGGCAATTAGTTTTCACTTATGAAAGCATAATGTATGGCGGCATTAGAGGTAAAGAGGAGACACAAGAGACAGGGGTACGACCCCTGGGTCAGGAAGATTCCCTGGAGGAGGAACTGGCAACTCACTCCAGTATTCTACATGGGAAAACCCCAAGAACAGAGGGGCCTGGAGGGCTACAGTCCAAGGGGCCTCAAAGAGTCAGACATGACTCAGCAACTGAACACACGATGTATATTAAGGGAAGAAGCCGCGATGAGCCTGGGGAAAACAATAGCACTGAACCCCATCCTAGAGAATCTGAAAAGCCAAAATAAGGATCTGGCCCTTGCTCAGCTGGCAGGAGAAAGCTGCAGAGATTCTTATTTATTGAACTTGCTGAATCTGGGCTATATTTTAGAAAGATAAAATTGGCAGGATGGGGAGAATGGATTGGAAGGAAAGAACTGAAGGTGCTAGATTTTATGCAAAAGCTTCATGGGGAAATTGTCATCTAATGCTAACAGTCTATCTCTACATCTTTGATTACTATAATTAACTGATAAGAGACCTGTGGGATACTCTGTAGTTGCAGAGAAAAAGTATGTAAATATCTTATTTCTACAGTATCACCTTAGTGCTTTGCTAAATTCACCTGTACTTTCAGAGAAAGAACGTTTGCCTGCCTTACTGCGTCCACAACAGCCTCATAAAATGGTGAGCTCACCGGAATGGAGCTCTGAAGTTCAGAATGAAGCCCCTATAAGCTTGTCCTAATTCAGCTGCCTAAAACAAGACTCCCCCTGACGTTGAGTGCCAGAGAAACAAATGATCACCACTGTAAAGAATTCAGCTGTAATTTTCAAGGTCCCCAGCGGCAATACAGATGAAGTATTAAGCTACAAGAGTTCAAGTCACTGTTAGCAGGAAAATGGTACATTTCTGTGAAAGAGTACTGTGGGCTCTTCAGACTGTGGGCTCTAGAATCAAGCAGTCTAGGTTTATACAATATCTCAGTCACCTCAGTTGCAACTTGTGTGACTTTGATCAAATTGCTTCACCTCCCTAAGGGCAAGAGTAGTACCCACCTCATAAGATCATCTGAGGAATAAATGAAATAATCCACATAAATCACTTAACACATAGTTGGTTCTCAAATGATTTGGGATTTTTTTTTTCTGATATGGACCATTTTTTAAGTCTTTATTGAATTTGTTGTAATATAAGTTCTGTTTCATGCTTTGGTTTTTCGGCCATGTGGCATGTGGGATCTTACTTCCCCAGTTAGGACCTGAACCCCCTGATTTGGAAGGTGAAGTCTTAATCACCAGACTGCCAGAGAATTTCTGGTGCTCACATGATTTGATATCTATTTTTGACAAAGATAACTTTGACTGCTGGGTGTTAGACTAGATGGAATGGGAAGAAAAGGAAACTGTAGAAAGCAAAAGAGAGGCTATTTCACTAGTCCACAGAAGAGACAATGACATCTTGAACACGAGGACAAGTAGATGGATGTCAGATACATTTCCAGGGTTGCTGGCAGGAGGCTTGCTTGATGAAGAATGACTCCCAGGCTTCCAGTGGTAGAACCAGATGCTTGTGTGCATGCTAAGATGCTACAGTTGTATCCAACTCTATGCGACCCTATGGACTGTGGCCTGCCAGGGTCCTCTGTCCACAGGATTCTCCAGGCAAAAATACTGGAATGGGTTGCCATGCACTCCTCCAGGGAATTTTCCCAACCCAGGGATCGAACCCTCATTTCTTACGTCTCCTGCATTAGCAGGCAGATTCTTTACCACTAGAGATACCTGAGAAGCCCGAACCAGATGTGTACCAGTCTCATACAGTTAGATAGTATAAAGACAGCCAGGGACAGGTTTAGGGTAGCAAGGAGGAAGTTCTGATTTGGTTACAGTATGAGTCCAAATAGGACTTGGACAATTCCACACAAATTAAGAGCTCAGAAAGATTTAAGCTGACAATATTAAATTGACATCACCTAACGTGAATTAGGATGAGAGGTTTGGATGTCATCATCAATTCAATGGACATGAGTTTGAGCAAATTCCTAGAGAAGTGAAGGACAGGGAAGCCTGGCCTACTGAAGTATGCAGGGTCTCACAGAGTTGGACACAAATGAGCAACTGAACAAGAACAATAATAATGTGAATTTATAGCAACAACAACAAAAGAAACCAAAACAAACAAAAAATGCTGGAAAATATTCAGATTTTGAGTTTGGTGAACTGAGGAGCCTCCAAGAATGATAAACAAAGAGTGAGCAGACAGCTGGGGAGGAAAAGGGGAAAATATATAATCACAGAAAAACAGAGACAAAAACTGTTCAAAGAAAAAGGCTGGTGATTAGCCAAGGTCAAGTGCTGCTGGGAGACCAATAAACTGATAACAGGGAGCTGTCCCCTGGATCTAGCAACACATAATTCAGAGAAAAGTGGTAGGCTGGAAATGGCATTGTGACCGGTTACAGAGTAGATATAAGAATTGGAAACAGCCTTTAGAGACAACTCTGAGAAATGCCCTTGAATAGACATACAGATAGAAACAAGGGCTGTCAGAGGATATAGACAAAATAGGAATTTTTATAGGGTAAAAGATCAGATAGTATACTGAAGGAAGGGATGCTGAAGAGACTGTCAAACTGATGATGCAGAATGCGGAGTGAGGTCCCAGGAAAGCAAAGAGGACATGGGATGTGGTACACAGAAAAAAGACTGGCCTTTGATCAGTCAAGAGGCACTTGTTACACCAGGAAAGAGCATTTGGATACTGAATTGGGTGGATCTGAGGGACGAATGATGACATAGTTCTCTTCTGGAAATTTTTATTTTTCTCAGTGATGTATGAACTAAGCTCACACAGTAAGGGTAAGAGTAACAGCATGAACATGGAAGGCTGAAAGTTTGAGAAGTTAGAGAAAACACGCAAGCTAACTAGTCAAATATTAGATGACTGCTGAGTGCCAAATCTTTAGGCATCTCCATGGAAATCATCAGCATAAAAAATCTTGTTTAAACCAAGAGAAGGAGTTCATGAATGGCTATGAGCAAGGGGAGATGAGAAGTTCATGGAACTGACATATGCCGTGTTCGATAGGGTCATCCAAGTAGATACTGAAATCATCAAGATTAATGACAGGAATCAACATGGAGAGAAAGAAAGGAGTCATAAGTTATGGATAAGAGACAATGTTAACAGAGCAGAGTAGCAAGAGCAGGGAAAGATGAAGTATAGTCAAATGGTGCAGATCCCAACGATGAGACAGTTTCGTCACAAATTTTTGAAGGTAAGTTAGAAGTATCTAACAAAATTTGAAATGTACATGTGCTGTGCTGTTTTTCCTACAGAGTAGGTACTATTTGCTCATAGGGATGAGTTCAAGCATATCCACTGAAACACTTTTGGAAGACGCAAACCTGGAAACAACTGGAAAATTCACCAATAGTAGTCTTTTTTTTTTTTAGAAGGGCTTAGAAAATATGTCATTTATATATAATGCTGAAAATTTTTCTTACAGACATTCTCTAGCCAAGAAATACATGAATAAAAACAAAGAAAACAATAATGGGGAATTCATGTCATAAAAGGAATCACTAAGAAAATTGATTTGTGCAGATTTAGTCTTGTTAGATAAATCATGCCAGAGCTTGCAAAGGAATACATGAAGACAAATAAAAGAGTAAGAGGAGTATGTATGTTACCAACATGGAACTACATCCAACACAGTAAAGTAGAAAAAGAGGTATGTTAACAAGATGTATAGACTTCCTGGTGGCTCAGTGGTAAAGAATCTCCCTACAATATAGGAGCCACAGGAGACATGGGTTCAATCATAGGATCAAGAAGATCCCCTGGAGGAGGACATGGCAACCCACTCCAGTACTCTTGCCTGGAGAATCCCATGGACAGAGGAGCCTGGTGGGCTACTGTCCACAGGGTTGCAATGAGTCAAACATGACTGACGAGACTCAGCACACATGCATTGAACAAGATGTATAATACACTTCCATTTGTATAGATGAAAAGAAATATATGCACAAACATAGGTACATATTTTCCCTTATACACACCCTATCACTAAAAGAACATCCTACAAACAAGAATAGTAAAACTGGCCCTAAAAATAGCCCTGAAGAGGGATGTTAAGGGTCTAGGAGACTTTGTTGTGGTCCAGTGCTAAGCCGGGGCCAGCTCTTTGTGACCCCATGGACTGCAGCATGTCCAGCTACCCTGTCCTTCATCATTTCCTGGAGTTTGCTCAAACTCATGTCCATTGAGTCAATGATGCCATCCAAGCATCTCATCCTCTGTTGTCCCCTTTTCCTCCTGCCCTCAATATTCCCCAGCATCAGGGTCTTTCCCAACGAGTCTGCTCTCTGCATTGTGTGGCCAAAGTATTGGAGCTTCAGCTTCACCTAAGTCCTTCCAATGAATATTCAGGGTTGTTTACCTTTAGGACTGACAGGTTTGATCTGCTTAAAGTCCAATAGAGTCTAAAGAGTCTTTTTCAGGACACAGTTTGAAAGCATCAATTCTTTGGTGCTTGGCCTTCTTTATGGTCCAACTCATATCCATACATGACTACTGGAAAAACCATAGCTTTGTCTATACAGACATTTATCTGCAAAGTGATGTCTCTGATTTTTAATATGCTCTCTGGGTTGGTCATAGCTTTTCTTCTAAGGAGCAAATGTCTTCATTTTATGGCTGCAGTCATCATCTGTAGTGATTTGGAGCTGAAGAAAATAAGGTCTGTCAATCTTTCCACTTTTTCCCCACCTCTTTGGCATGCAGTGATGGGACCAGATGCCATGATCTTAGTATTCTGAATGTTGAGTTTTAAGCCAGATTTTTCACTCTCCTCTTTCACCTTCATCAAGGGGCTCTTTAGTTCGTCTTCATTTTCTGCTGTCTGGCTGGTACCATCTGTATATCTGAAGTAATTGATGTTTTTCCCAGCAATCTTGATTCCAGCTTCTGCTTCATCCAGCCCAGCATTTCACATGATGTACTTTGCATAAAAGTTAAATAAGCAGGGTGACAATATACAGCCTTGACATACTCCTTGCCCAAATTTGAACCAATCTTATGTTCCATGTCCAGTTCTAACTGTTCCTTCTTGACCTGAATACAGGTTTCTCAAGAGGCAGGTATGGTAGTCTGGTATACCCATCTCTTGAAGAATTTCAAAGTTTGTTGTGATTCACACAAAGGATTTAGTGAAGTAAAGGAAGCAGAAGTATAAGCTTTTGTGGAATTCTCTTGCTTTTTCTATGATCCAACAGATGTCAGCAATTTGATCTCTGGTTCCTCTGCCTTTTCTAAATCCAGCCTGTACATTTGAAAGGTCTCTGTTCATGAACTGCTGAATTCTTGCTAACATGTGAAATGAACACAATTCTATGGCAATTTGAACATTCTTTAGCATTACCCTTCTTTGGGATTGGAATAAGAACTGACTTTTCCAGTCCTGTGGCCACTCATGAGCTTTCCAAATTTGCTGGCATACTGAGTGTTGCACTTTAACAGCATTATCTTTTAGAATTTGAAAGAGCTTAGTTGTAATTCCGTCACCTCCATCACCTTCGTAGTAACACTTCCTAATGCCCACTTGACTTCAGACTCCAGGATGTATGGCTATAGGTGAGTCGTCACACCTTCATGGTTATCTGGGTCATTAAGATCTTTTCTTGTACAGTTCTTTTGTATATTCTTGCCAGCTCTTTTTAATCTCTTTTGCTTATGCTGCTAAGTCACTTCAGTCGTGTCCAACTCTGTGCGACCCCAGAGACGGCAGCACACCAGGCTCCCCTGTCCCTGCGATTCTCCAGGCAAGAACACTGGAGTGGGTTGCCATTTCCTTCTCCAATGCATGAAAGTGAAAAGTGAAAGTGAAGTCGCTCAGTCGTGTCCGACTCTTAGCGACCCCATGGACTGCAGCCTACCAGGCTCCTCCGTCCATGGGATTTTCCAGGCAAGAGTACTGGAGAGGGGTGCCATTGCCTTCTCCGTTGCTTATGCTAAGTCTTTGCTATTTCTGTCCTTTATTGTGCCCATCCTTGCATGCATCCCTTCATATCTCTATTTTCTTGGAAGAGATCTCTAGTCTTTCCCATTCTATTCTTTTCCTCTATTTCCATTGTTCACTTAAGAAGGCTTTCTTATCTCTCCTTGCTATTCTTTGGAACTCTGCATTCACATGTGGATCTCTTTCCTTTTCTCCTTTGTCTTTCACTTCTCTTCTTTTCCGAGCTATTTGTAAAGCCTCCCCAGACAATCATTTTGTCTTCTTTTATTTCCTTGTGTTTGGGACAGTTTAGGTCACTGTATCCTGTACAATGATACAAACCTGTGTCCATAGTTCTTCAGGCACTCTATCAAATCTAATGCCTTGAATCTATTTGTCACTTCCATTGTGTAATCATTCGGGATTTGATTTAGGTCATATCTGAATGGTCTAGTGATTTTCCCTATTTTCTTCAATTTAAGTCAGAGTTTTGTTATAAGGAACTCATGATCTGAGCCACAGTCAGCTCCTGGTCTTGTTTTTGCTGACTGTATAGAGCTTCTCCATCTTTGGCTGCAAAGAATATAATCAATCTGATTTTGGTATTGACCATCTGGTGATGTTCAGGTGTAGTCATCTCTTGTGTTGGAAGCGGGTTTTTCTGTGACCAGTGCATCCTCTTGGCAAAATGCTGTTAGCCTTTGCCCTGCTTCATTTTGTACTCCAAGGCCAAACTTGCCTGTTACTCTAGGTATCTCTTGACTTCCTACTTTTGCATTCCAATTGCCTGTGATGAAAAGGACACATTTTTTGGTGCCAGTTCTAAAAGGTCCTATAGGTCTTCATGAAACCATTCGACTTTAGTTTCTTCAGCATTAGTGGTTGAGGCATAGACTTGGATTACTCTGATACTGAATGGTTTGCCTTGGAAACAAATTGAGATCATTCTGCCATTTTTTGAGATTGCACCCAAGTACTGCATTTTGAACTCTTTCGTTGACTATGAGAGCTACTCCACTTCTTCTAAGGGATTCTTGCCCCCTCAGTAGTAGATATAAGGGTCATCTAAATTAGATTAGCCCATTCTCATCCATTTTAGTCTGGATTCCTAAAATGTCGATGTTCACTCTTGCCATCTCCTGCTTGTCCATAGCCAGTTAACCTTGATTCATGGACTTAATATTCCAGTTTCCTATGCAGTACTGTTCTTTACAGTGTTAGACTTTATTTTCATCACCAGACATATCCACAACTGAGCACTATTTCCACTCTGGCCCAGCCTCTTCATTCTTTCTGGAGGTATTTCTCCACTCTTGCCCTATAGCATATTGGACACCTATGGACCTGGGGGCTCATCTTCCAGTGTCATATCTTTTTGCTTTTTCATATTGTTCATGGGGTTCTCAAAGCAAGAATACTGAGGTAGTTTGCCATTCCCTTCCCAATAAGCATTAGAATCAGTAAAATTTCCTCTAGACTCTGGAAAACTGTTTAGTCATCTTTAGTTAACAGTTTAAGGGGTAAGTTGTTTATGTCTTCATAACAATTCTTCCAGAATCAATAAGAACCCAAGAGAGATATAATCAGAGAGTCTAACAGATTCTTGTTCTAGGAACAAATTTTTCTGCTTACCAATCTCAATAATCGTGTTTATTCTAAATTCTGTGCCACATGACCCATCATCGAAAAATAAAAACATAAGGAGAAAACTGCAGATGTGTACATTCTTATGACTCTGAGTCAAGCAAGTCAAAAACACTGCAGAACTAAGATCCTGGCAAAGACTGATCTGTGCCTGGATCACCCATGGTTACTTCAAACATGGAACTCCCTCCTCTTCCTCTTGCCATTATAATGAAACAGCAGGTGTAAATGAAGAGTATTTCCTATTTGTACTATTTGTATTACTACATGTACTATTTGTCTTAACCCACACTGTAGGGAGATACTTGAAAAGTTTTGTGTAATAGTGAACACATTGAAAAAGAGGTGTCATTGATTACATTTTAAAAGGCACCAAGACCATGTGTTCAAAAATTTCTTTGGTATGATAGTGTTAGGGTCAGTTCAGTTGCTCAGTCATGTCCGACACTTTGTGATCCCATGAACCGCACCAAGCCAGGCCTCCCTGTCCATAACCAACTCCTGGGGTTCACCGAAACTCATGTCCATTGAGTCAGTGGCTGTTGACCAAAATGACTCACCTTGGCCAGGTGCAGTAATAACTGCTTGCCTGAGTTGTCTCACAATAGGAGGTCCTGATAAGGAACATGAAGCTGCCACCAAAAACTAACCAGGAGAACTCCAGAGGACGCAAAGGGAGGGAGGAGACACCCGTCCATAATGTGTCCTGCCAACCTCCCAGAAACCCTCACACTGGAATCCGTCTTGGCTGAGAGATACATTTTGTACCAGGAAGGACCCTGAGTCAGACCAAATATGGGCCGAAAGAAGATGAGTGGTCAGAGATAACCCAGAAAGCAAACGGCATCACTCTAAACCCTGAGACTGTGAGTCCCACTGCAGAGCAGTTCTCCTGGATTCCCTTATTCTCCTGCTCTCCACGTCGGTGCCAATAAAGCTCTTGCTATCTCAGCATGTGTATCTCTTCAGACGATTCATTTCTGAGTGTTAAAGAAAGACCATGCTCGGGCCCTGGAAGGGGTCTCCCATCCAGTAAATAATGTAACTTGTTGAATCTTGTCATACTAGGTCTAAATGTTTCATACATCACATTGCCTAATTTCTATATGTAAGGAACCCCATATAGGAAGGAGATAGGAAAATTCACAGATGTCACTATCCACCAAGTCCATCTAAGGAAACTGACCTAATTCTAGACTCCTGAATTACTCTTCTAATTACTCTTTTCTTACATGAAAATTAATCATGAAATCCTGTTAAATCAACCTCAGAGAATTCTCTGAATTCCTCCCTACATCACTGCCCCATCCAGTCTACACATACCTTCACTTACTGACACCGCCCAAATTCAAAATCTCTTGTGTCTTCCATCTGGGAAGTGTTATTACCTCCTGCAAGTTTTCTTCCAGGGACTCTCAAGCTTGGCTGCACATTAGAATTATCTAGAAAGCTTCTGAAAAACACTCATGTATGGATGAACTTTGTGGTATGTAAATTATATCTGCAGCCATGAAATTAAAAGATGCTTGCTCCTTGGAAGAAAAGCTATAAGGAACCTAAACAGCATATTAAAAAGCAGAGACACCACTTTGCTGATAAAGGTCTGTGTAGTCAAAGCTATGGTTTTTCCAGTAGTCATCTATGGATGTGAGAATTGGACCATAAAGAAAGCTGAGCGGCAAAGAATTGATGCTTTTGAACTGTGGTGCTGAAGAAGACTCTTGAGAATCCCTATGACTTCAAGGAGATCAAACCTGTCAATCCTAAAGGAAATCAACCCTGAACAGTCACTGAAACGACTGATGCTAAAGCTGAAGCTCCAATACTTTGGCCACCTGATGCAAAGAGCCAACTCATTGGAAAAGACTCTGATGCTGGGAAAGACTGAGGACAGGAGTTGAAGAGGGCAACAGAATTGCATGAGTTTGAGGAAACTCTGGGACTTAGCGAAGCGCAGGGAAGCCTGAGGTCCATGAGGTCACAGAGAGTCAGACACGACTGAGCAACTGGACAACTACAACCAATTATTATTTTATGAGACTATCACAAAAATGCTCATTTATGTGTAAACTCTACTGTAGACTAATTAAATCAGTGGCTCTTGCATTCTTTGAAACACTACAAGAGATTCTAGTGAGCAGTCATGGTAAAGAATCACTGCTGTGGTCTCACACGTCAGTAGCCTCCAAACCCGGATTACTAGAATGTCTGGAGGAGCTTTTTGAAATGTGGAAACTTACACAAAATTTATACAGCCTCCCCACACCTCAACGCCCAACCTCTAATTTATCAGACTTGAATTACTAGTTCTTTTTTAAAAAATGCTATCCAATTGATTCTGATCCAGGTGGTAGTCAGTGAGATACAGCTGCATCAAAACAGGCTGCCCACACAAGAATATTTATGCTTTCTTCATTAGTGCTTCTCAAATGTTAAAGTGCCTACAAAGAATATGCAGTCATGTTAATATGCAGAATTGATTCAGTAGGACTGGGAGGATCTAAGATTCTGCATTTCTATTAAACTCCCAGATGATGCTGATGCTACTGATGTGGACCACATTTGGAGGCAGCAAACACCTGGATCTCCTAGAGATTCTATTTACCACAGAAACTCATCCTCAACTAATAAGGCTTAAAGACTGGTTTTCCCAGGCTTGGTCTAGTTTGTAACTATATACTAAAGGTGTGTCCTTTTTAATCCCTGACTACTTTATACTCAACAGCTACTAGAAACAGTTAGCTGCCCATTTCTCTCCAGCTTAAATTTTATTGGGTTTTACCTAGAGGTCCCTTTTCCAATAGATAATGGGAAATTTTTTTGTATTCTCTATTTATACCACTTGAATTAATTGACTAAACCTATCTATAAAAAGAATTTTTAAAATATATTACTAAAATGTGAAGCAATAAAACTGTACTGTTTTTGCTGCTTTCACCTTATTGCCTTCAAAACTCCGATGAAATGCTATCCGCCAGGAACCCTTCCCTGGCTGCGCTTGCTCATAGCATTTGCTTCTATAAGCTAGTGTATTACCTTCAGAAGCCACCAAGTAGCTCTGGATAGCCCACAGCTGGGATGCCATGCATCTGTTTTATGCATCAAAGTTCTCATTCAATCCACCGGGACTTGCATCTGAGAGGGTGGCTTCTCCTCTAGTTCAACACTAAACAGCTACACAAGAACTCAATTTGAAAATCATCATCTCATTCATTAGGTAAAATGTACCTACTGATATCCATTTATATTCAACTGCAGCTTCCCAAAATTTTCAGACTACAGAAGATTAAACATTGGTTTATGTGTGTACTTTTTCTTCCATTCAGGAAACAGACTCAAGCCATCATGGAAATTGCACCCTCTAATTCTTTCTTTAGAATCTCTAGACTCCATATCAATTCTAAGTAATCTATTCAAAGGTGCCCAAGATGATTATCAAAGATTATCTGAAAAAAGCTAGCAGTGATTAAGATTTGTTATCTGCTTCCCAGGTGATGAGACCAGACAATCTTTCAACATAACTTCCAGGTGTGGAAAGAGTTGGCTCCAAGTCATCTTCTATAAAAGAGACGCTTACAAGTCAATAGCAGAGAGAAAGAGGGAGAGAGATTGCCCAGGAAGAAAAGGTTCAAGGAGCTTTGATGAGATAAATTATGAGATGAAGAAAGAGCAAGTGAGATGAAAAGGTCAGAGGCAGAGTTTTGGATGCTGTGTACCTGAATAGGAAGTAGAATACCCGTTAATGAAATGTGGGGTACAGCCATACTGCTAAAGACATACACGCATGGTGAATGGCACATATTCTGAATAATCAACTGAAAAAGAAACGTTTTGCTTCTGAGAAGACAAAATTAGGGCATGTTATTCCTTACTGATGTTGCCTGAGGCAGTTACATCTGATTATAGCTTCGAAGCATACGCTCTTCCCTTCTTCAGCTTCCCTTTACTGATTTCTCTGGCATGAACCATAGTTCTGCTTCCCTATATAAATCTTCGCCAAGCTTTATGTGCGGGGTTTTGTTACAACTTAACCACCTATCTTTAGTCTGTCATTTTTTATATCCCCCATCCATATAAAGAATTGTTACTGTGCTATATTCCTCACAGAAAACGCCAAGAACTTTCAGGGCAAAGAATGCTCTGATAAAATGAACTATTGATGTTTAAAACGAAAATAGAATTCTAGTCAGAGTTCTGCAGTTCTGCAGGGGGAAAAAAAACAACTTAGCTGAAAATTATAAATAAAATCCAGAGATCACTCTCTGCAGGACAATAATAGTGAGACAACTGTGACATACGAAGTTTCAATATTTCAGCTTGTATTGTTCTTTCCTTCAAATAACAATGGAGTAATTTACAAGCACTCAGTGCTTCTATTCCAGGCCATTACACTTGTGTTTAATAATTTTCGCATTTATTGACTTGATTGTTGTATGACATCTGGCTATTAGCTGCATCAGCTCTCTAGAAGTTCACCTGCTACATTAGCGACACTGACGGCTTCTATTAATAATACCAAGATATAGAACTTAATCGACTAAGCCTTTATAAAGATACCTTTGTTGCTAGTTTAAACTCATTCTCTTCTGCATATATGAGAAGATATCCCTATTCCCCTGATAATGACAGGAGCATGGCTCCCCATTTTCTTCGCTTCTCATGAACTTCTTCTACCAGTTGGGCAGCATGATGAGTACCTGATCATTGTGAGATACACTGAGCCATCAGACAGAAAGAAACCCCACACAGACATTCAAGATATATGAGTGTGCTCAGTATCTGCTATGGGTATCAGGTTTATAGCAATGTTCAAACCAAATTCAATCCCCTTCCTATAGAACACATATATTTTGATTAATTTATTTACTTCATCTTCACAATAAACTTACTATGTAGGTACTATTATTTACATTTTTTGAATGATAAAACTGAAGCTAAAAATTTGCTAAGTACACAGTGATTAAGTGAGTGGGCAGGATTTAATACCAAGATACTCTAATTTCAAAGCCATGTTCTTAACCTCTTAACTATGCTGATGTTCCTAGGCAAACCCGAAAGGAGGGCTGGAAACAAGGTGAGCTCTTAGAGGACTGGGTCTCTTTACATTGGCAGATATGTTTGTCAGTTTCTAGGCAAGCAGGATAGGTAGGGTGTCCAGTTGTCAAAATGAGAGAGGGAAAAATTCCCAGATATTATCCACCTGGCAAGTGGAAAAGCCCATGTGACTAAGAATCTCTCCTACTTGGTGATACCGTCTCAGACATCTTCAGGCTCAGATCTTGGACAATGACTTCTCAAATTTCTTGAGACACAAATTCCAGTGTCATGGGGCTCTTTGCAACTCATCATGAATGATGGAGATATTATATATTCCAGTGCTACTGTGCTGAACTGGGATGTTCAGCACATACCACGCCCTACATGAGATAAGCAGCAGCAGGTGCAAAAGGTAAGGAAAACCATGGAAGCATATCTTTCAAACAAACACATTCTGTGTACTAATGTACTTTGATACAAAGTAGGAAAATGTCTGGGTTGTTCCATTTTAATAGCAGGTCCCTTATGGAGCCCCTGAAACAGCAGTAATAGACCCACTACTCTTGGATCGGCCTCATTGTCTGGTTTTCAAATTCTTTTGCCTCTACCTGCAGCCTTGAGAACCTGACCTCCCAAAACCAAGTGAAGAGAAGAAAGCTCTCTAGAAAGCTCTCTCTTTCTAGTTGAAAGCTCAAATCAGGATCCTCAACCATCAGTCTTATCAATTTCAAAACCTTCTTAACTCCTGAAATTTTCTTTTTTTCAAATCTATTTTATTATAGTTGATTTACAATATGTTAGTTTCTGGTGTACAGAAAAGTGATATTTTTTCTTATTCTTTTCCATTATAATAGCTTATTATAAGATACTGAATGTAGTTTCCTGTGCTAGAGAATAGGATTTTGCTGTTTCCCTCTCTCTCTCTCTTAAGTAAGAAAGCCTCAGAGTAGAAAGGCTATTTGTAGATACTCGTGTACAGCCAGCTTCCAGTTTTATTCTCACTGAATCTACCATAAGACTCCACAGTGGAATCCTGATCAGTTTCCTTCTGGCATCAGGCTATTTCAATAAAACAGTCTTGGACTGACCTGATGAGTAAGCTACTGGGGGTATGAAATGAACAAGCATGTCATTCAGGGGAGGAAAATGATTTCGTCCCTTTAAATGACCACATCATCTCTGACAACACCATGCGGAAGTGCAGAAGTGTTAGTCGCTCAGTCATGTCTGACTTCTTGCGGCCTCATAGACTGCAGCCCACAGGCTTCTCTCTCCATGGGATTCTCCAGGCAAGAATACTGGAGTGTGCTGCATTTCCTACTCTAGGGGATCTTCCCAAACCAGGGATCGAACTCACATCTCTCACATCGCTTGCATTGCCAGGTAGGTTCTTAGCCACTAGCGCCACCTGTGAAGCCCAAGAATACTGGAGTGGGTCACCACTCCCTCCTCCAGAGGATCTTCCTGACCCAGGGATCGACTCTGGGTCTCCCACATTGCAGGCAGATTCTTTACCATCTGAGCCACCAGGGAATCCCTGACAGCACCATACTTACCTATGAATACTTATGTATCTGTGACAAGGGAAGAAATAAAGTGAATATAAAAGAGTACCTAACTCTGTGTCAGGCACTGTGCCTTCATACCTCTTCTTCGAAGCTTACAATGACCTGAAAAAAGCTCAGAGAGGTTAAATAACTTTCCTAAACAGGGTCACACCAACAGTAAGCAGGCAAGCTGTGGAGTTGCCTCCACAGTTGATATTTTTCCAATATATTCCTTGGATCCTTAATTGGTAATTTCCAGCCTCCAGCATAAGAATCATGGCAATAAAAAATGCAAAAATCCTCCAAATAACACTGCAAACCAAAAATCAATTTAATTTTTAAAAGTTTAATAATAAATGTATGCCCCACAACCCTCTGTGTGGAAGAACAGATGTAATTAAATATCAGGTTATACAACTTCACAAAAGGTTGGGACTTGATGGACTAAATATATATGTTTTCCTCTGCACTTTAATTCCCCTCCCAACCCCCTTTCCCAGAGTAACATTATTAAGCCAAGAGCCAGCAGTAACACTCCAAAGAGGCCCTTCTTGAGATATTTAAAGAATGTTGACAACTTCTAGAAACCCTCATCAAACAAATGAAAGGTAGGCTGTGTAATTTTCCAGGCAAGGAACCATCCTGAGGGCTTAGAAAACAAACACATCTGTTTCCACATTCTAAGGCCTTCTGTTCTTGCCAAGTGGACAGGGAAATTCACTGCTTTCAAACTCCAGACTGTAAAAGCCAAATGGAGTGTTTCCACAAGATTGAAAGTTTCGAAAGAAAGACAGAGTCTGGCTCTGTTCTGTAGGATTTAGGTCTCCTAAGTTTCCGAGGATTGCCTGTTCACCTGTATGTACACGTGTTTAGAGCTCATCCGTTCATGCTGCCATCACCTTAGTTCAGAAGCACACCAGGCCCCCAAAGCCTTAGTTATTTAATAAACATTAAGCACATCAAGAGACCCTGGGGATTTTCATCCAGGCAAACTTGTATTCTAAAGGCAGTCCTGCCCCATCCAGCCAGCCCCAAGACTGATCTGTTCGAATTATCTCAAATCAGACCACACACTGTGGCAAGCACCTGGACTCCTGAAACTGTTGGTCAATAGCAAATCGACCAGTTCATAGGGCTTTTCTTTTTCCTTCTTTCGAATCCTCAAAGTCGAGATACTGACTATACTCTCAGCAGCCCTTACTCACCTGCACTATCCATTTATCTTGAGTTGATATAGAATTGAAACTCTTGAAAATGTGCGTGTTTGAACATATGTGTGTTTCTGCGTGTCTGTGTGTGGGTTTGAAAAGTGGAGAGAAAGGGAAAGGAAAGGAAGCCCCAGAGTGAGTGATGGTTCAATTTCATATATACTCTAGGTCTGCCAGTGATTCTAATCCATGTTGAGTTATCCTCTGCTTATGTAACTAAGTAGAAAAGTGTGAACTCTGGACTCAGAATTTTTCGTTGTATAGTTGCTAAGTCAGGTCTGACTCTTTGTGATCTCATGAACTACAGCGTGCCAGGCTCCCCTGTCCTTCACTAACTCAGAATGTCCTTCTTTAAATATTGACTCTATGTATTAACTCAATGGCCTTGGGAAAATAACTCAAGCTCTCAATGTCTATGTCTAAAATGGGGAGAATATTGATTATAGGATTAAATGAGGTAATACATGTAAGAGGTATAAAACAGAAGACAGCACATGGTAGGCACTCCAGAGAGGTCAGCCACCGTTCATGTCATTATTCTGTCCTGTAAAGCAAGGTCTTTGCTACAAAGGAACTTGCATTCATCCTGTTGAAGGGTCTGGTATACACCCAAAGTCCACCCAACACCAGAAAGAACACATCACCCTTTATGAGAAGGACTGACTGAAAACAAGGAAGGTGTCAAATCTGGGATGAAAAGAATATAGATGATGGAGTTTCAGAAATGTGTCTTATTTGTGGTATATGCCAAGCCAATGCTCCTTTCTAGCACCATGCATTTGCTTCTAGTTCATTTCCAGACTTCTTCGTGAATGCACTTTTCCTCAACAAAGAGCAAACCTCCCCTCTGTAAAACTTGTCAGTTTCTTCCTTGGTCAGAGACCTGCCTTAAGGTATTCCTCTAATGACAACTGTCTTGCTCCCAACATATGGAAGGCCTTAGCAGAACAAGCCTTACTCCCTCCCATTCGAGACAGAGTGTTTGATTCCAGGCTAGGCCAGGGAGAAAGAACACGACTTTAGAATGCAAGACATTCAGAAAATATTAAGTCTGCAAATTTAGAAGTTTCCAAATCTCACAAGCAGTCAGAATCTAGGACATCTGACTTAATGCGCTGTCTAGAAATCTCCCTTGATCATGTGATATCGTTGTACTTACTTGTTAGGGACTCTCAAGTTTAAAAAGTGTGACTTCACCATGAATTCCCCTTTCATATTCCAAAACAAACCAACAGAAATTAAGCAATAAAAAAATTAAATGTACTTTCACTACTCTAATCTCGTACTCTGAAGGAAGGGAGTCAAGGAAGTAACATAATACTTAGGTATTACAACATGTCAGATAGCCTCATCCTAGTCTTACCTCATTCTAGCCTTAATAAAAAGATCCGAGAGAACAGGAACTATTTTTATTCAGTATTATACACTCAGTGCTTAGAACACTGCTTGGCATATAGGGGTTCTCAATAAACACACACTGAATGATTGAATGATACCACCTGTTATTTTACAGATCAGAAAGCTAATAAACACTAAGAGAATTTAAATAGTACTCAGACAGAGGAAAAGCTACAGTTTGAAAACTGTAAATCCACAGTCAATATTTTTTCCACTATTCCATGTTGTACTATTTCATGGAATATTTTTAAAAAGGCAAAAATAATCCCTTTGCCAACTGCACTGATACAGTCAGAGCCGAGAATTAAAACACTTGCTATGGACCACGGCCAAGGCAAAATGTGAGATAATCAGAAGATGAATGCAATTTCAGGGCTGCCGGTTAAGGTTCCCTTATCAGAGGATGAAACTGGTACCCTGAGAGAACAAGGATGCATCATAGCTTTATGCAGAGATAGGCAGCTCTAAGCAAGCAAAAGGGGAGAAAGATGTCATCATTCATCATTCACATATCTAGCCTGAAAAGCCTTTTGTTTCATTACCAGCAAGGACTCCAGAGCAAATAAGAACTAAAGAACCCTCAAATTTGATTATCTATATTCATTTAAAAGGGGGACTAGAAATTCCCCTTGGGCTTCCCTTATAGCTCAGTTGATAAAGAAACCGCCTGCAATGCAGGAGATCCCAGTTCAATTCCTGGGTTGGGAAGATCCCCTGGAGAAAGGAAAGGCTACCCACTCCAGTATTCTGGCCTGGAGAATTCCATGGGCTATGCAGTCCATGTGGTCACAAAGAGTCGGACACAACTGAGCAACTCTCACTTTCACTTTAAGAAATTCCACTCAGGAAAAGGCTACAAATCAGCTAAGACTGTAATACTCAAAATTTTACATCAATTAAGGACACCTAGGGTGGAAATGGATAAGTTTCCAAGCAAAGGCAAAAAAAAAAATGTTTACAAAGAGTCCCAACTAGAGCATTTTTGACAATAAGGGAAAAATACATGATCCTTGAAGATAACTAGTTTGATTTTTTTTCAACTGATATCCTCTCTTTCTTTCAAAGCACAAAGGATAAAAGAACATTCAATCACCAAGCACTTATCTGGTTGAATGGGGAAAAGTTGCTTCTTCCCAGATTCACTGCAAAACCTTTAGCCCTGTTTTATAATAACTGATAGTAAATTTAGAGTTAAAACGAGCAGTGTCCCCTTAGAATTATTTACTCCACAGTTAATATCTAGCCCTATCTAATACAGCTAGGACCAGACATCTCTTTGAATTCAGTATATGCAATCCAACACCAGGTTACTAGGAAAATAAAAAAGAAATCTATTGTTTAGTGTAGTAAAAACAGAATGAATGGTTTGCACTTTTTTTTTTTTTTTTGAAGCCTCTTAATAATTCTCTAGACATCCTCACTGAATCAGGGTAGAAAATACTTCCATGGAGACATGAACAGATCACATTAAAGCAAATTGAATCAAGGAGCAAAATCATCAATTGATTCCGGAAAATCTAAGATCAGTGTGTCCTAGAGACCCAAGGTGACTGGTGACTTCTGAAAAAGAAATGTAGAAATTACATAACAAAAGTAAGGACGCCATCTATACTTGAATTTCTCTAAAATCCTGACATCATGAAGCCAGCGGGAACTGAATCCGTTTAAAGCGTGCCTCTCAGATGAAACAGCTTCCTAATTGTCCTCCTGCTATCCAGGGTCATTTAATCCATTAGGCTTTGAGCCTATAAGCTTTTTTAGGAGCCTATAAAAATCTTTAAGATGTCAGGGCAGTGGGAGGCGGGGAGTATGTGCTCAAAAATACAAAAAGGAAACTATACAATCAATATGAATAATTGTTAATTTGTCTGCAAAACATACCATTATGTAAATTTCACAAATTATTAAAATCCACATTTGCAGAAATATCTTCACATCTGACAATAACTTGTAGGTGAGATTTTTCTCACTTATTCTAGGTTTGCATAATGGTTGTTGAGAAGTCAAAGTCATTCATGAATTGAATGTGTAACCCAGGTCAAAGGTCAAAAATTTCAAAAGAAAAACTAATAAATTCCTTTAAAATTATTACAGTCTGGGACTTGCCTGGTGGCTCACACAGTAAAGTGTCTGCCTACAATGCAGGAAACCTGGGTTCGATTCCTGGGTTGGGAGGATCCCCTGCAGAAGGAAATGGCAACCCACTCCAGTACTCTTGCCTGGAAAATCCCATGGACTGAGGATCCTGGTAGGCTACAGTCCATCGGGTGGCAAAAAGTCGGACATGACTGAGCATTTTAACTAACTAAAAATTGTTATTTAAGAGATGATGTGGGTGCATTTTCATTTGCTTAATATGAAGTGGGTTAGGAACTCCATGATACGAAAACTTAGCATTTACAAGGAGTTAAAATGCCTCCCCTGCCCCCAGCATCCTCTACTCTTTCTCCCTTTCCTATCCTTCCTACAAAAACCCTTCAGAGTGATGTCTGTAAAATACTAATGTAATCACAGAACTCCTCTGCTTATACTCTTGAGTGACTTCCCACTGCAGCTGGGATAAAACCCAAACTCCTTACCATAACCTAGAAGATATCCAGGGCCAGGTCTCACCTTGGATCACTCAATCCTTCACTCTCCAACTTGAGGAAATCCTATTAATTCTACCTTCAAAACATACACAGAACTAGCCCATTCTCACCACCTCCTCTGCTCTCACCCTATTCTGAACAACCATCATCTCCTTCTGGAGAATGACAACTGTCTCCAAACAGGTCTCTCTTCAATCTTGCTTGCTATAGTCAATTTTTACATAGCAACCTAAGTACGTTTCAAAAGGAGTCATGCCATGTTACTCCTCTACTCAAAATTCTACAGTGGAAGACTTCAAACAAAATAAAATCCAAAGTCTCCATCAATGGTCTACTAGGCACCCCCAGGGAGCAATCTGGTCCCTTACTCCCTCTATTTTTCTCCACTTCTTTCATCTTAGTTTTCTCTCTTCTTGTTCTGTTCATACTGGCCTTCTGATGGCTTCCTAACCCATCCAAACATTTCTGCCTTGGGGTCTTTGCACTGGCTGTTCCCTTGGCTTGGAACATAGTTCTTCAAGATTTATGTTGGGTTAACTCCCTCACCTCCTTCAAGTCTCTGCTTCATTGTCAGTCTCTAACAAGACCTACTTTGAACACCATCTTATAAGTCATGACCTATCACTGCCATACCAACCACACCGCACTGGTGATCCCTGTTCTGCTTTTACCCAGGATACCATCTTCTAATGTTGGCTCTAGTTTTTATAGTAGGTTTGTTGAGTTTTTGTTTATTGTCTGTCTGCCCCTGCTAGAATATAAGTTCCAACAGAACAGGGATATTTGATGTTCACAATATATCTCAAGTTTCTATAACTATTCCTCGCAGCTCAATAAACACCGGTTAAGTGACGAATTGGTCTATTTGTTCTTCCCACACTGGACTTTCCAGTCTGTTGTATAATAAAGAATTTGTCTGGTCTTTGTGCCAGATTCTGGGCACTGGACTTTTAAAACTCTTAGAATTTCCTAAATAATAGAAGTGTTTTTGTTATTCTTGCGGTTCCGTATCACACCTGAGTTTATGCTAATAGGATGACTTTTGGTGGGCCCCTTGATAACCTCAGGATGGGGGCTAGTCACCAGAAAGCCCAACTACGTTATCAGAGGGTTGAAACACTGAGCCACATGACCTCCAGGGAGAGGAGTAGGGCTGGAAACTGACTTCAATTACATAGCCAATGATTCAATTAATCACATTTACATAAGAAAATCTCAATAAAAACTCTGTACAACAAAGCTCACAGGCCTTCCTGGTTAGTAAACACACTGATGTGCCAGGAAGGTGACGCATCCCAACTCCACTGGGACATGGAAGCTCTGTGTTTAGGATGCTCCTAGGCCTCACCCTGTACTTCTGTTCATTAAGCTGTTCCTGATTTATATCCTTTGTACACTGTAGTTATAAACATAGAACTTTCCTGGCTTCTTTGACTTGTTCTAGTGAATTATTGAACCTGAAGATGGCCATAAGAGGAAAGCAGTCTTGCTGTAAGCTGTGCCCTTTAACTTGTAGGGTCTGTGCTAACTCCACCAGTGCTTAGGGCCAGAGCTGAACTTCAGTCCATCTGTTGATGTAGGAATATAGTTCCTCATACTTCTTAGGGATGAGTGGCCTACAGTTCACTCTTTCTACTTTTTTTCATTTTTAGTTTATAAAGTAGGTAAAGAGCGTTAACCAAAAGGGATCAAATGCATAGATTTATATATAACTGAAGACAATGTCCTATAATCCTCATATTCCTAGACTAGCATCATTGAAAGGAAATATAGTAAGCCTCAAATCTTAGTCACTTACATAGTTTTAAT
This sequence comes from Budorcas taxicolor, assembly GCF_023091745.1. Classification (NCBI taxonomy): domain Eukaryota; kingdom Metazoa; phylum Chordata; class Mammalia; order Artiodactyla; family Bovidae; genus Budorcas; species Budorcas taxicolor. Next base: position 24,250,266 of record NC_068934.1, read on the forward strand.
TTTTTGGTAACTACTTTTTAAAAAGTGTACAAGGTGAAATTATTGTAATAAATTTTTATTTTTTAATATAAATTCATTTATTTTGATTGGAGGTTAATTACTTTACAATATTGTATTTTTATTTAACTCACTATTTTCAAAATATGACCCCAAATTGTAATGAATATAAAAAATTGAGATATTTTACTTTTTTCAAAATCAAAATCTGCTGTGTATTTTATACTCATACTGAAACCAAGTACAGATGCTATGGGCTTTCTGGGGTACAAAATTCTTCTCTTCCCCCTATTCCTTATTTGTTGAAAAAAGGCTTTCATCTCCGAGGTCTTCCAAGAATCCCAAAGAACAGACTCAAGCAGTTCACAATTAGAACAAGAGTCACAGGTCTCCTAGCTCCTCCTGAAGGGACATAGTCAAAGCTATGGTTTTTCTATAGTCATGTACAGATGTGAGAGTGGGACCATAAAGAGGGCTGAGTATCAAAGAGTTGATACTTTCGAACTATGGTGTTAGAGAAAACTCTTGAGAGTCCCTTGGACTGCAAGGAGATCCAACCAGTCCATCCTAAAGGAAATCAGTCCTGAATATTTACTGGAAGGACTGATGCTGAAGCTCCAATAATTTGGCCACCTGATGCAAAGAGCTGACTCATTGGAAAAGACTCTGATGCTGGTAAAGATTGAAGGCAGGAGGAGAACAGGATGAAAGAGGACAAGATGGTTGGATGGCATCACCAACTCAATTGACACAAGTGTGAGCAAACTCCGGGAGTTGGTGATGGACAGGGAAGCCTGCCAAGCTGCAGTCCAAGGGGTTGCAAAGAGTCAGCCATGACCAAGCAACTGAACAACAATAACAAACTTCATAGACTAATAAGTGGAAATATTACATCAACCATTTTGGGGAAGGGGCAGAGATTTTTCAGGAATTGGGTCACAAATACTGAGACCCAAGGTCTAGTGGAAGTCGGACTTGTCTGCCATATTAGACCCATTTAGTTGTAAGCAGTTTATGTAGTGACCTCAGGCTATGGCATTCTTTTAAAGTTTGTGACTTCCTGTTTCACTGTCAAGAGCCACATGTTGCTTATAGCTTTCATACTGGACAAAGTAGATCTAGATACCAGAAACTACCTTGAAAATAATAGACTAACCAGTTACAAGAGGCAAAACGGAAGAATGACTGGCCTGAAACAAGTCCCGCCTAAATCACTTTTTTCTGGTGGATTCTAAGGCTAGAGGGTGTGTGGTTATTCGAAAGGAGTAAAGCTCATCCTTTCAGAACAGAGAACAGATTTACCCCCTACCAGTACTTTGGCCACCTCATGCGAAGAGTTGACTCATTGGAAAAGATTCTGATGCTGGGAGAGATTGGGGGCAGGAGGAGAAGGGGACGACAGAGGATGAGATGGCTGGATGGCATCACTGGCTCGATGGACGTGAGTCTGAGTGAACTCCGGGAGTTGGTGATGGACAGGGAGGCCTGGCGTGCTGCGATTCATGGGGTCGCAAAGAGTCGGACACAGCTGAGCGACTGAACTGAACTGAAGTGAAACATGGTCCCATGAACATCTCAGACTTTAACCAGTCAAAATGGAGAGGCGGTACAAATGGGGAAGCAGCACTAATCCCATGACTGCCAGTTTCCACAACCTCGTCCACAGGGGACAAAAAAGGGAACTTTGCTTTAGAGAAAACTATGTCCCTTCTTCTCACTGTAAGCCCTTTGCAAATGTTAATGCTAGCTAAAGTTTCTTGAGCAAGGTGCCACATCAATCAATTTAAGAAATGTATTTAGTTTCATCTTTACAGCAAACCCCTTTTTCAGGTAAGCAGATTAAATAGAGTGAGGATAAATATTTTATCCAAAGTCAGCTCAGTAAAGAGCAGATTTGAATTCAGAATCCAAAACTTCGACCCTGAAGCCTCACTTTCTAAAATTCTACAGTGTGGTAGCTTTCCTTCTTGTTTTTACCTAGTTAAAATGTTACCTTTCAAAGCTCTTCAGTAGACAGAAAGACTATTTCTTCAGTGAAACCTTCCATGATGTGCTTGCTCAATAAAGTAAGGCCTATCCGCACCCCCCACCCCAACCATTACTCCACACTCCACACTAACCATTACTTTAGTTGATTTTGTTAGTGTCTTATCATGACTTGAAATTTTTACACACACATTTCACATGCTTGCCTGCTCACTATTTGTCTCCACTAGAATATAAGTCCCATTAAAGCAAAGACCTTGTCCAGCTTGTTTACTATTTAACAAGCAGATTTTAAATCAGTGATATGAGCACAGAATAGGAAGAACTGATGAATCTACCAGATGTGTCAGGCTGGGTATCAGGTTTTATATGCCAAAGATTGTTCAGGCAGGAAAAAAGAGGAAAGTCCATAAATACAACTGCTGCCAGCAGAAATAATGGAGGAGATCCTAGACAATTCCAGAATTTTCTTCTATTGTATTTTATTCTTCCCTACACTCAGGTTCATTATTTGGTACACAATAGGATTCTGAAATCAATAATATAACATTTTACCAGATGTCAGCAGGCATAAAGAGAACTCAGTTGAAATGCTGTGTAGAAACACACACCAGGCAGACCGTGTTCATAATAATGATGGCATGGGTAATCCACATCGTCACAGGAAACCAAGTGACAATTTATTAGTTATCGATAACAGCTAATATTTTTAAGTGTTTATAATTCCCAAGGTTTTAACATGTATTATACAATTTAACTGAGTCTTCAAAACATTTCTACAAAGTAAATAATATTATCATTTCTATTATATGGGCTTCCCTGGTAGCTCAGGTTATTAGTCAGGGTTCTCCAGAGAAATAGAACCAATAGGATCTATACGTGTGTCTGTGTGTGGGTGTGTGTGTATGTGTGTGTATATGAGGAGATTCATTAGAGGAATTGTTCATGCCATTATGGAGGCCAAGAAGTCCTACAATTTATCATGTGCAAGCAGGAGAACTAGGGAAGCAAGTGATGCAATTTAGTCAAAATCCTGAAGGTCTAAGAATCAAGGGAGCCTATGGTATAACTCCCAGTTTGAGGCTAAAAGCAAGAGAACATGAGGGGCCACTGGTATAAATCTCAGAGTCTGAGGACCCAAGAACCAGAAGCTCCAATGTCTAATAGCTGGAGAAGACAGAAATCCCAGCTCAAGAAGAGACAAAGAATTTCCCCCTTCCTCTACCTTTCTGTTCTATCTCAACCCTCAACAGTTTGGAGATGCCCATCCACACTGGTTACGGGGATTTTCTCTACTTGGTCTACTGATTTAAACACCCTCACAGACACAATGTAAGTTCTGTGTTTGTTACCAGCTATCTAGACATTCCTTAGCCTAGTCAAGTTTACATGAAAATTAACCATTACAGAAAAGGAAACTCAGAGGCACAGTGAAATTAAGTAATTTGCTCACAGTCCCTAAGTGAATAAAAAGAAGAGTCAAGATTCTAATTCAGGACTGTATGAGTCCAAAGCCACAGCCCTGCTAAGTAAGGCTGGAGCTATAGAAATGGCTTAAGGAAATGAACACTGACAACGTGGTCTTTCCAGGAGCAGTGGAAGCAGAGAGTGACACTAAGGTCCTATTTACCTAATGTGTCTGTCCCCATGTAGTTCATCAGCATATAGCATTCTACATCCTTGCTGGCCTGCTGGGCCCACAAGACGTAGTATCAGGTTGATGCAAAAGTAATTGTGGTTTCGCACTGTTGAACTTTGCTGTTCGATATTGGAATACATTCTTAAATGCAGTTATGTTATACATCATTTTAATGCGCATTTCTCACTTTATCCTTTTTTTGCTAATGACTTACTACTCTCTATTTTATATTTATTTTAGACTAGGGAAATGATGTTAGACAAAAAGCAAAAATCAGCAATTTTCTTATTCAAGTTCAAAATGGTTTGTAATGCAGCAGAGACAACTCACAACATCAACAACACATTGTGCCCAGGAACTGCTAATGAACATACAGGGCAGTGGTGGTTCAAGAAATGTTGCAAAAGGAAGTGATAGCCTTGAAGATGAGGAGCACAGTGGCTGGCCATCAGAATTTGACAATGACCAATTGAGAGGATCACTGAAGCTGATCCTCTTACAACTACATGAAAAGTTGCCAAAAAACTCAATGTTAACCATTTTATGGTTGTTCAGTATTTGAAGCAAATTGGAAAGGTGAAAAAGCTCAACAAGTTGGTGCCTTATGAGTGGACCGCAAATCAAAAAAAAAAAAACAATCATTGTTTTGAAGTGTCATCTTCTCTTATTCTAGGCAACAACAACAAACCATTTTTCAATCAGATTGTGACATTCAATGAAAAGTGGATTTCATATGACAACCAAGTCAGTGGCTGAACCAAGGAGAAGCTCCAAAGCGCTTCCCAAAGCCAAGCTTGCACGAGAAAAAGGTTACGGTCATTCTTTGGTGGTCTGCTGCTGGTCTCATCCTCTACAGCTTTCTGAATCCAACTGAAACCATTACATCCGAGAAGTATGCTCAGCAAATCAATGAGGTACACTGACAACCGCGAAGCCTGCAGCTGGCACTCATCAACAGAAAGGGCCCAATTCTTCTCCACGACAACTCCGGATGACACGTCGCACGGTCAACACTTCAAAAGTTGAACAAATTGGGCTACAAGTTTTGCATCATCCACCATATTCACCTGACCTTTCGCCAAGCAACTACTACTTCCTCAAGTATCTCGACAACATTTTTCAGGGAAAACATTTCCACAACCAGCAGGATACAGAAAATGCTTTCCAAGAGTTTGTCAAATCCCAAAGCACAGATTTTTATGCTACAAGAATAAACAAATTTATTTCTCGTTGGAAAAAGTGTGTTGACTGTAATGGTTCCTATTTTGATTAATAAAGATGTGCTTGAGCTTAGTTATAATGACTTAATCTGAAACCACAATTATATTTGCAGCAACCTAATCATTTTTTTAATATAAGATAATAGAGTCAGTCTATGATTCAGCAACAGTGTACTCCACTGAATTCCAATGGCAGCAATGGTAGAAGTACTAGTAGAAAGCAGACCTATTTACTCATTGTCATGCCCTGTCACTCCTGGGTCTCTTAGGGCAAAGAATAGATGACAGTTGTCCTTGAGAAAATGGGAAGCCAGCCATATCACATCAATCACTTTCAGACCCCAGTGTATACCAGAAAGCAAGAAGCTCTTACTTTCTCTGAAATGGTAAAATAGAAAACTTTCTTATATTTGGTGAAATAAATTTATACAGCATAATTAATACTCTCCTACTGGGATGCCTATAGCATTATCAGGAATAAAAGCCAGAAGAACAGGCAAGATTTGCTTTGGGGAGTGAAGGCAAGGGAGAAGGATTCTCTTGGAGAGATGTAGAAAGCAGTACAGAAAGCAGACTGGGAAATGTCTGAAGCTCTGCTCATTTTAAGTAGTGAATATTCATTGAGTATGATCATGGGGTGGGCACTGAAGATAATAATCTAAATAAACCTTGATTCTTCAGTGGTAAAGAATCCACCTGCCAATGTAGGAGACACAAGAGATGCAGTTTTGATCCCTGGGTCAAGAAGATCCCCTGGAGAAGGAAATGGCAACCTGCTCCAGTTATTCTTGCCTGAAAAATTCCATGGCCATGGGAGCCTAGCAGGCTACAGTCCACGGGGCCACAAAGAGTCAGATATGACTGAGCAAGTGAGAACAAATGTGTGCATGCCCTCAGGAAGATAAGAACCTCACAGTATAGACGCAGAGAAAGAGGGTTAAGATGAAATGCCATGCAAGGTGAAAAGTACTTAAAAAGATGGATCTTTAAAACATTACAAGAGCTTGATGAGGGAACTCTCCATTCTACCCTAGAGAAAGGTAATGTTTGCAGTGAGCCCTGGAGGATAAGCAGGATTTCACAATTTATCATGAGTCTAATGGAGAAGGAAATGGCAACCCACTCCAGTATTCTTGCCTGGGAAATCCCATGGACAGAGGAGCCTGGCAGGCTACAGTCCGTGGAGTCACAGAGTTGGACATGACTGAGCATCTACATGAGCTTGAGTCTAATACAGCCGTGGGCGCCAGAGCTGCCAAGACTCGACCAGAGGAGCTGAGAGAAGACGGTGATTATGTGGCCAAAGGTGGCCCTGGGTTTACATTTGATGGAATTTAATTTTCTCCTAGCAGAAAAGCATACCTCTCATTCTGGAATCTGACACAAAACCAGAGAGATGATGCAACAGTGAGAGTGTGGGAGGAAAGGAATTTCGGCCAGAAGTCTGTTGGAAGCCCCCATAGCTCGTATTCCCTGTGACGTCTCATCGCAATATCCTGCACTTGCATTCAAACTAGATGTCGCATTTCTGTGAGACATTCTAGAGCTTTAAAGCCCTGTTTATACAAATAATCCATTGCTACATCTGAGTTAATTACATCTCCCCAAAACCAACAGAAAGTGCACTTGGCACTGTGGATACAGAAAAGTAAAGTTCACATTAGGTCTGGGAGATTGCCTTGTTTTATGAGTGCAGATAAACACAAATATCACTGTTATGGTTGCAGCAATTAGAGGCTTAAGTGTCACCAAGAGAACAGGGTAAAATGCTGAGAAGTCTCCCATCTCACTTCCAAAACAAAACTCAATGCACAGCACAGCAAAATTAGAAACGACACAGAGTGTGCTTACTAATAAAAGCAAAAGAAAAAAATTTAATTTAAACACGCTAATCCAAGCGTTTGATTCACTTAAAGCTTAGAAAATGCCATTTCATTAAATCATGTTTTCATTTCAAAAGATGATTTTCAGACCCAAACTATTTTATTATAATAGAAGAATGGAACATAAAGATAATATATTTCTAGATTAATTCAAAATGTATTTGAGATATTAGAAGTTTTATAACGAATTTATGAATCACTAAGCCTAAACCAGAGAGAATCTTGAACAAATTTGCTTCAAATGACATCCATAAATCCATGCCCACATAACTGCCCTTCTGCCCATGAGTCTATTCATTACATAGTATGAAAGTTGTGCTCATTGGTGAGTGACAAAATCTCCTTAGAGAGAGGACTTGTTCTTGTCCTTATACAAAGACTTGTCCTAGTACACAACGTTTTATTTTGGGATCATATACTGCCTAGATTTTGAACTCAGACTCAGTCTCCTTTGGGTAGAAGTTGCCAAACAATTGACATAGCAGTTTTTAATCAACAACCTCTCTACATAAAATAGAAAGCATAAGAAAAAATACGTTTCTTTAAATCATTTAAATGTCTTTGCAAATAATCCAAGTACTGAATTCTTACTAGTGTTATGAAAATAACTCATTGCCATTATAGAAAAATAAAGAAATATAGACAGGTAAAAAATTTTGAATCATTCATAATGCATAGCCAGTTTTAAATGTGGAGGTTAAATTTCCAAACATTGATGCAATTTTTCAAACAGGGGGTTTCATTTAACACCCCATTTGCAGCTTGCATTTTGTACACAGAATAATATAGCAAGTATTTATTTCTCTTTTATTACAGACTCTTTTTTTTAATTACATGGATTAACACTATTGGTAAAGTTTCTTGTTATTGGACATTGTTTCAATCACTCTCTACTTTAAAAACAAAAGGTGGATAAACATCTATATATTGACATATTTATCCACAACCATAACATGTCCTCAAGATTAATTCTGAGGAGTGAACTGCTGGCTCAAAGGATGTGTAAAAATTTAAGACTTCTGATAAGCACTGCCAAATGACTCTGCTAAAAACAGAAAGCATGACAGTGTCTATTTCCTTGTTTGTGATATCTTTATCTATCTTGACTTATTTGATAGTTTGGAAAATGGTATCTAGTTGTTTTAATTTAGATTAACAGATTAACAGAAGTTTAACTTTTTTCATTAGATCATCTTTATTATTTTATTGAAGTTGACTTACAATACTATATTAGTTTCAGATGTACAACATACTGATTTTATATTTTATAGATCAGGTACCATATAAAATTATCACAATATTATAACACTATTGACTATACTCCCTCAGCTATACATTACATCTTTGTGACTTATTTATAACTAGTGGTTTATATATCTTTTTTCCCCTTTGCCTGTTCCATCCATTCTAGTTTTTAAAGAGTCATTTATATTTCTTCCTTTATGATATGCCTTCTTAATATGTTTTGGTCGATATTTAAAATTTACTTGTTGATCTTATTGATTTGATGAAGTCCTAAGTATATGAAGTATACATTCAATGATATTAAACTGCAAGCTTTTTGTTTGTCCTTTACTTTTAAAGTTATCAAAATTTGAAAACCACAAACTCCTTTTCTTATCCCTTCCCTAGAAACATTTTCAATGTTTCAGGCCTCTGATAGTCAAATGTTTTTACCATGAAAATAATGGACATAACTATACAGGCTGTAGCTAGAAGCCAAACATGAGTTTATATCACATTCCTGTCACCTAATTACCATGTGGTCTCAGGAAGTAACTCACCATCTTTGAGCTTCAGTTTCCTTATCTGTGCTGGACAATTTATAATATCCTTTTTGGTTCTAAAATTTAGTGAGTCTATGAATCAGCAAATATGAAAGTTTACATTTGATGTGCATTGATGCTTCAGAGGAGCAAATTTTCAATTTTAATAAAAATTGGAAAGAATTTAATGGCAAGAAGAGCTTGTTAAACAAATGATTTATTTAAAATAAGCTTTGCGCTCAGCATAAAAATATAGTCAGTGTTAAACGAACGTTTGTTTGAATAGTAGGTCTGGCAGCCTATCTTCTGAGAACAGAAGGTTGTATCATAATCACAGGTGGTTACAGTACTGAAAATTTCCCTAAAGTTTATGTAATCCACCCCTATTTTTCAGATGATGACACTGAAGCCAGAAAGGGAAGGTGACTAAGTTAGTTACACAGTTGAGTTCAACAGGCATGCAAACCTCTTCATTTCTTCTACAGGCTATCTTTAGCCTTGAATTCCAAGCATAAATGTTTGATTTTTTGGAGATTAGCAAAAAAAAAAAAGTCATATTTACCAATATCACGTCACATTGCCATGGCCACTATAATTTCACGTAATTCACTGGATGGGACTTCCGTGGATTAACATAACTCAGCTTGGGAAGAAGGGCTATGGAATAGCACCAACTGGCTTCAAAGTCTAGCCCTGCCCACCCCTGCCCATGAAACTGGAACAAACTGCTGGAGTTCTCTCATGCCAGCTCTTGAGGAGATGATGAAATACCTAGCTCACCAGCACATTGTGGAGCTGAAATGCATGGATGTGTGCTTCGTGCTCGGCCCAAGGCCAGGGCAGGCGACAGTACTCAGCAAATGTTAGGGGTTGGGGGTGTGCTTAGATATTCTAATGTTCCAAAGTGTAAAGCATGGAAATCAATATTTCCCTCCATTCCTCCATTCCCAGTCTCACTGAGTAGCAGAAATCAAAAGGGATTATTTGAATAACCAACACATTTTACAAAAGTTTTTACTGAGTTTCTATGGTGTGTTCAGAAAGACGCTGAACAGTATGAGGAACAAAAATTGAAAGACAAAGCATCCATTTCCAGGTATTTTGTTTTACAGGAGGCATCTCTGACCCCCAGCTCCCATCAGGCCCACATTTGAATAGTCCCTCTTCAGTATCTCCTCTGCTCAGTATGAAACCAGTTAAAAATAAAATCACAGATCAGTACATTTCCTAAATCAGACCAACATTCAACTAGAACACAGAAGTTTCTGCTAATAGTAAACCACATGCTTAAATACGCAATAGATGTATACAGAATTACACAAGACCTTTAAGAAGAAAATAAACTTAAAACTTTTATTAAAGTATATGGAAGTTGACCTGCAAAAGAGAGGTGCTGTATTCCTATAGTCATGTATGGCTGTGACAGACTATAAAGAGAGCTGAGCGTCGAAGAATTGATGCTTTTGAACCGTGGTGTCGGAGAAGACTCTTGAGAGGCACTTGGACTTCAAGGAGATCCAACCAGTCAATCCTAAAGGAAATCAGTCCTGAATATTCATTGGAGGGACTGATGCTGAAGCTGAAACTCCAATGCTTTGGCCACCTGATGCAAAGAACTGACTCATTTGAAAAGACTCTGATGCTGGGAAAGACTGAAGGCGGGAGGAGAAGGGGCTGACAGAGGATGAGATGGTTGGATGGCATCACCAACTCAGTAGGCATGAGTTTGAGTAAACTCTGGGAGTTGGTGATGGACAGGGAGGCCTGGTGTGCTGCAGTCCATGGGGTCACAAAGAATCAGACATGACTGAGTGACTGAACTGAAATGAACTGATATTCCTATAAAGATGGCAATGCTCTCAAAATTACCTACTTACAAATTTAATTCAATTCCACTATAAACGTCTTTGAAAGCCGATTCTGTTATTAGAAGTAGCTTCCTTGGTGGCTCAGTGGTAAACAATCCTCCTGCTAAGGCAGGAGATTCAGGTTCAGTCTCTGGGTTGGGAAGATTTCCTGGAGAAGGAAATGGCAACCCACTCCAGTATTCTTGCCTGGGGAAATCCCATGGATAGAGGAGCCTGGTGGGCTACAGTCCATGGGGTCACAAAATAGTTGGACACAACTTCACGACTAAACAGCAAACAATTATTAGAAACACTTTCTGAAAAACTCAACAAGGAAGAGTCAAGGCATTTTTTAAGAAAAAAGAAGGAAAATAAAGAGAAAGATTTGAGGTAAAAACATATATGTGTGCTTGTGCTAAGTTGCTTTAGTCATGTCCAACTCTTTGCAACCCTGTGGGCAGTAGCCCACCAGACTCCTTTGTTCCATGGGGTTCTCCAGGAAAGAATACTGGAGTGAGTTGCCATGCACTTCTCCAGGGGATTTTCCTGATCAAGGGATGGAACCTGCATCTCTTACATCTCCCGCATTGGCAGATTCTTTACCACTAATGCTGCCTGGGAAACCTGATATTAAAAACAGTGCAATATCTCTGTGGGTCATCCCCATGCACCAGCCCCAAGCACACAGAGATGTTATGGGGAGGGAGGTGGGAGGGGGGTTCATGTTTGGGAACACATGTAAGAATTAAAGATTTTAAAATTAAAAAAATAAAAAACTATTAAAAAAATAAAAATAAAAAAATAAAAAGCACAAAGTGGAAAAAAAAAGAAAAAAAAATAAATCAGTTTATGGAAAAAAAATAAAAATAAATAAAAAAAATAAAAAAATAAAAACAGTGCAATACTACAAAAACTGAAATACTGACTTCACTATTTCCATTTGATGAAAGATATTTTAAGTCAGAAACCAAATGAATACTATTAAGTAAATAGTTCTGATGCATTTGATCAACTATTTGAAGATAAATAATAATGTTAGATCTCTACTCACACCACTAGGCACAAGTTTTAAATACAACTAAAGTAATGTATAAATTACAAGAGTACACCTGTGACAAATGTCTTTGTAACCAATAAAGCACAGAAAGAAGCATTGATGATGAAGATATTAAAGATTTGATGTAAACCAAAAGCTTCTGTCACTCTAGGAACACCATAAACCAATTAAAACGCAACTGTCATACTTGGAAAATAACTGAACATTAATGGCATTGAAACATGTATATTATCATATGTGAAATGGATTGCCAGTCCAGGTTCGACGCATGAGACAAGGTGCTCGGGGCTGGTGCACTGGGATGACCCTGAGGGATGAGATGGGGAGGGGGGCAGTTCAGGATGGGGAACACATGTACACCCGTGGCGGACTCGTGCCAATGTATGGCAAAACCACTACAATAATTGCAAAGTAATTAGCCCCCAATTAAAATAAATAAATTCATTAAAAAATAATAACTAAAATATAAAAACAAAAAAGGCAAAGATTAATACACTGATAACAAAAAAGGGCAAAGGACATGAATTTGCAATTCCCAAAAGAATAAATGCACATGTATAATACATGTATGAAAAATATTTAACACATTAGTAATCAGAACAATGTCAACTGAAAAGTCCACTGTCACTTATTTATCTATCAAATTAGAAAGACTCAAAAAATATAATATCATGAGGATGATGGAATTGGGGTAAAAGTACTATATTGACTATGAGGTATGAAGCCACACAATTTTTTTTTTTTTAGAACAATTCAACAGTATTTCACAAGGACCTTAAAAGTGTGGAATCTAATTTCTTTAACCATTTTACACGTTCTAGAAAAAAACAGATATTCTCAAGAATGTGTCTACAAAGTCTCCACAACATTTTTTTTTAATTACTAAACTTTTAGAGAATTATAATACATAGAAAATATAATGCAAGATGCTGCTGAAAATTATGGTCTTGAATATTTAATGCTGAAAATACATTATTTAATGGAAAAGGATTTTACCACATAGTAACAATATGATACTAAGTTTATAAAGAAAAAAAAGCAAGTATTCATATTAGACAGAGAGGGGAAGACAGAGATAGGGAAAAAATAGATGAACCTGGAAAAGTCCATATCAAAATGTTAACCATAGTTGATCGCTAGACGGTAGATTATGGATGGTTTTATTTTATCTTTAGAGATTTTTCTATAGTTCCAACATTTCTGCAATGAAAAGAGACTACTTTTGAAATCAGGAAAAGCAATTATATTTTAAAAGATATAGGGAGAACCTACAAAATAGTTAATGGGGGGAAAAAAAAAACACATCAAGTTTTTGATTGCTGTTGTTATTCCTATTGTTTAGATTTCACAGAAACAGAAATTGATTTTGACCAAGAATCTGGTTTATCAGAGAGAGACATTCGCTCAAGTAAGGCATCCTGCCACCTGAAGGAGACCTATTGTAAATACAGACACAAATACAAAGAAAAGCAATTTTGCCAAACAATTATGTTTTAGGGAAAGCTTCCCACGCCTGATAATGTCTCCAACTGCCTCCATTTCCTGACTGATGAAAATGATGGCAGGAAGCTCTAGAGTCATAAAAATTAGAGTATTCCCCCTTAACTGTGTAGGATCGAGGTAGTTTATTCTGTATCTCCTGCAACTTATAAGCTGACATTTACTATGTAATGTACATAGTACAGGTGAGAGTGACCCCCTGGGCTTCCTGGGAAGAGCTCCTGCCCTGGTGTCAGCAAGGCTCCCAGAGGAGATCCTCGAGGTCAGAGTGCACTTAGGTTCAAAACAGGTCACGCTCACACAGACCATCCAGCTGTAACGGATCAACAGTTCCAGCTTCACCTCACTGGCGCAGTTGGGATGGATCCTTCCTGAATATGGGCTCAGACAGCTGGCACTAGCTTCAGCAACGTGGTTCTAGATTCAAATCGAAAACACCTGTTTTCTCCCTTCAAGTTGCCCAGTGTCTCTGACCAAACAAGCCTCAGCAATTCATACTCTCCTCCTTGATCCAATCCCAACCCTGGTTTGGTCCTGTTTACCTTTATAGCTTCACCTTCTATCATTACCTCTGCCTACTCTGACTCACCGACCCACACCAGGCTTCTTATTTCCTCAGTCTGGCTAGGTTCGTGCTGGCCACAGGCCCTTTGCATCATCTGTCCCCTTGGCAATGCAATGCTCTCCTGCCACGTTTCACATGGTGGCTTCACCTCCTTCAGATCTCAGCTGCCTCTTTGGTGACCAACTAAACCAACTAACCAGTGTTCTCAAAGACTCATCTCTAGTGTTCAAAATATAACCCACAACACTGTAGGAGATGTCCTCGCTCAGTATATCTCCAATTCTGGAACTAACATAATGAAGACCACTCAATAAATATCTGTGGACTGATTCACTCTATTACTAAATCACTGGCTATCCCCCTGAAAAATATGCAAAATATTACCACTCTCAACATCTCACTGCTACCATTGTGGTCCAAGGTACCACCATCTTTTCCTGGATTTTTCCAACAGCCTCCTGAGCAATCTACCTGCCACCACCCTTGTCCCCTCACCCCTGAACGTCTGTCTTCAACACAATAGTCATAGTGATCCTGTTTAGAAATAAGCCAGATCATGGGACTCTTCAGCTCTGATTCCCTGGTGGGGAATTCCACCCAGAGTAAAAGCAAAAGTTGTTACAATGAATCACAAGGTCTTGGGGACCTCACTCGCCTTGACTCTCCATCTTCCCCCGTCCCTGCACTCCAGCCACACTGATCAAACGCCTACTGTTTCCTCACTCCTGCCAAGAACATTTCTCCCTTGAGCCATTTGCACTGCCTGTTTCCTCAGCCCAGATTTCTCCAGATATCCACATGGCCCACTCACTCTCTTCAAGTCTCATCAAATGCCCTCTTCTCAGTAAGGACCGCCCTCCCTGACTGCCCCACTGAAACCTGTACCCTTCCTATGACCAGCGCTGCCCATTTGCCTGACTCTATTTTTTTCTCCCTAACACTTACTATCTCCTAAATCACATCTATGATCTACTTCCAATTCCCAGATAGGATGGGAGCCCCACAGAAGCAGTGTCTGTGCCAGCTTTGTTCCCTGCTACATCCACCCGCAGCCCCCTAGAACAATGCCTGACCACTGTAGGTGCTCAATAAACATCTGCTGAGCAAATAAATGAGCCAAGGGAAGATGGACTAGAACACGGGTTCATTTCGGCACCATCTATGTCAAACATGTGGTGAAGGTCACTTTCTTATCTCCCTACCACTGCTGCCCCTGAATTTATAAATGAAAAGTATCATGTTCCATAGAAGAAAGTCCATAGTTAAACCAATTCAGATAAAATGCAACCACTGGATTTCAAGGGTGCACAGTCCAGAAAATGAGAGGAGCTCCTCTAGGAGCTCCAGTCCCTGGGGTCTCTTCTCATTCACAGGACTTGCCCCCCACCCTCCGCAGCTGTGACAACCTTGGTGAACCAGCAGTAAGGTGAGGAATTGTTAAGAGCTGCCCCTTGAACCTCAAATCTACAGAGACTCGGCCACTTGGCTGTCAAGAATATCTTAGAGTCATTGAATTTCAAAATCAGATGCAATCCGTGTGGTCCCTGAGTCCAACCCCCTCACTTTACAGATGAGAACACTAAGTCCCAGAGAGGTTAAATGACCCTGAGATCACCCTGGTATTTGCCAACCCTTGCTACGGCAAGAGGACAAACATTAAAGCACAAAAGTTTTTAAGAAACATTTATCTAACAAAGAAGCTCTTGTCAACCCCAATCTGAGTTTTGCAGGCTGATCCAGGATGGAGGGCTGCAGATTTACATGTCACAGAAGATTTAGAAATAATTCCTCTTGTCTGAGTCAGACAACACTGCATATTTTAATTCTGCTAGTCGTTTCAGAGTTTGTGCTATCTACACCTTATCAAATCAAGCTAACCGAAGTGGGGGGGGGGGGGCGGGGGGGCAAGCCAATTTAAAACAGACTGTCTCAAAAATTATATTTATATAATATGTGAGTTCTAAGTAATCTCTATTCGGATTGTCACTTCTAAGAATCTGATTAAAATTATTAGTTTATAGAAGAAAGATTGAAGCAAGCCTTAAAAGAAGAAAAGAAGTTTTTCTTTTGGTCTCCCCACCTATCCCTGCTATTTCAATGCTAAATAAAACTCTACGGATCATCTCCTGTGATAGGAGGAAGACGGGAGGAGCTAAGTTAATAATACTGCCGACAAACGTAGACAATTATATCTTATTTTAATTCATGGGCTCTGAAAGCATTTCAAATGCAGCACAGCCATTGCCAATGACTGACTTCTACATCTGTGTTTGCTTGTGGCTTCAGTTGTCAAACTAACATTTTATTAATCACATTTTTTTTCAATTTCACTTTTAAAGCATTGAATTTGGGCCCGCAATGGGGAATTGCCAGGACTTACTGAGCTGTGTGGGTCTTCAAAAGATTAAGCGTGTGTATAGCAAGACGAAGTTGCTAGGGATGGATCTGTCTGTTCTGAAACCAACTACACTGGGGAGGGGAGTACTTAAAGTGATGTCTGTGAATAGGTAACCAGCCTTAAACAGGTTTTCGTCCTTCCCCATAGTTTGGCAGGAAAATACTCAGGAACTCCTAAAAATGCAGTTCAGCAATCTTAAACACAGTTCCCCTTAGTGTGAAAGGAGGGACCGCAAAGGCACAAGCGGACAAGAAGTCCTCAGAGATGGATCCAGATCATGGTCCTGGACCACCCGCACTGCAAACTTCAGAGGGTGCCACTCACTATATCCCAGGTAGACACGCTCCCTGGAGTTACGCAGCAATTCCAACTTGCTCCCAGTTAATCTCCCTCCTTCATTCTTTCAGTTCGGTTCAGTCGCTCAGTGGTGTTCAACCTTCCCACTTTACTTTACGTTTATTCCCTTATCAAGACACAGGCATTTTAAACCAATGAGATCAGGTCTGAGGAGCAAGCTCAAAGGCTTTGAGTTTATTATTAACAAAAATAATAATAATTCACCAGTAACTCCCTTCCCTCTCTCATTTACTTCCTTCACTCATCCAACCTACAAACATTCACTGACAGCTTATATGTTGCTAGGCATTGACCAATGACAGAATCAAGTTGAGTTGAGTCAGAGTTCTATATAGGGGAAAAGAAATCATATCTAATGTACAGAACCACTTCAGACATCAAGGAGTAAGAGGATAATCCACCAGATTTCCTGCTGGCATGAAGAAAAATTAGGGAAGTGATATATAAGATGACACCAGGACAGTGCATTTTCAGATACTTGAGCAAAGATGAAAGATGTCTGTCTTAACATCTGAGGATGGTACCTGTGGGAGAGTGTTGACAAAAATGCCCACAATAATTCTCTTTCCTGTTTCATGCCTTTGGGTGGTCCCCTACCACTCTGACTCCCAGCTTGTCATGTGACTTGCTTTGGCTAATAGGATAATAATGATCACCATAAAAATAGGGACACAGAAAGTACTTGTATGTTGGGACTTGCTGTCTCAGTAACTCTGAAAAAAAATACATTGGGACCACACCCAGGCTAGTATCCTGAAGGACAGCAGGTATATGGCTATTTCACTCCACTGCCCACCTGACATTGATCCACTTTCTCAGTCAGGTAAGGAGGGCCTTCAAAGACCATCCAGCCCAGGCCAACCTGAAGAAACATTAAGAAATTATACATATTTCTGTTATTTGACAAGAAAGTTGAGGATGGCTCATTATTCAGCAAAAGTTAAGGAGTTAGTTAGTACCTCACTCTAAGGCAAGAGAAACTCAATGATACATCCTGTGAGAGCGGCCCTGATTGGGAAACACTGTGTTAAGTGTGCAATCCTAGACATTATAATCAAATACTATCTAGCTCAGATCAAAAATTTGCTTTATGTTTTTTGAATCATGAACATTTCAAGTAGTTAAGAGTTTCTGGAATCATCTCAAAACCAAATCAACTAAAGAAGTTGAAAGTGAGGTAATCTGTGGTTGGGAAAGGAGACAGAATATGAAAACAATTGTGGTAATGATGCCTGGTCAGAAGTTTCAACAGCAAAAGCAAAAGCTGAAAAGGACAACAGTGAGTTGTCCTGCTCCCTCTTCAGGACTGAAGCACTTAATCCCTCCAATTTTGAGTGTTGGCAGCTAAGTGCGCTCATCTGAGACTCACTCTAGGAATTTCCCTCAGATGAGGAGAAGCTGCCTTGACCAAGGTCATGTCCCCTTCCCAGGATCACGTCCAGTGACCGGTCCCTGCTGTGTTTACTCAATCCGCTTATCCAAACTTAGGACAAGTCTGCCAGCCAAGCCCTCCAGAGCTTCCCAAGGGATTGGCTGAGGCTTTTTTTCTGACCACATGGCAGTTCCACTTCTTCCTCTTCCCAGTCCTGCTTCCTTCTTTCTCCGTAGACATTAATCCTGAGAGCAGCCCCTCGCAAAATTCCTGCAGGCCAGGCTACCCTCCAAGCTGGGTTTCCCTAATGACTCAGACCTAAAGCATTTGCTGGCAATGCAGGCGATGTGAGTACAATCCCTGGGTCAGGAAGATCCCCTGGAGAAGGAAATGGCAACCCACCCCAGTATTCTTGCCTGGAGAATCCTGCGGATGGAGGAGCCTGGTGGGCTGCTGTCCATGGGGTCGCATAGAGTCGGACACGATCGACACGACTTAGCATGCATGCATGCATTGGAGAAGGAAATGGCAACCCACTCCAGTATTCTTGCCTGGAGAATCCCATGGACAGAGGAGCCTGGCTGGCTACAGTCCATGGGGTCGCAAAGAGCCAGACACAACTGAGCGCACATACATTCCGCCTCCAAGTCAGAGTGTGTGCTTTGGGGAAGTACATCTTTGACATTCCCAGAAGCCCTGTCTTACCAGGTGAGGAAAATAAAGGGCAGCAATCACAGAGGAAGCTATCACATGATAGGGTGATGCCAACAGAGAAAAAAAAAAAGCCATCAGAAGCATGAATGCTCCATGGAATATTACTCAGTCATAATGAAGAACAAAACTGGGTCATTTGTAGAGATGTGGCTGGACCTAAGGTCTGTCATACAGAGTGAAGTAAGCCAGAAAGAGAAAAACAAGTATTGTGTATTAACATATATCTGTGGAATTAGAAAAATGGTACAGACGAACCTATTTGCAAGGCAACAACAGAGACAGATATAAAGAATGGAATTGTGGGCACAGGGGTTGAGAAGTGGGGTGGGATGAATTGGGAGATGGGACTTGACATATAAACACTACCATGTGTAAAATAGCTAGTGGGGATGTGCTGATAACACACGGAGCTCAGCTCCGTGCTCTGCGATGACAGGGAGCTCGGATGGGGGTGGATGGGACAGAGATTCAAGACGGAGGATATAGGTATACATAAAGCTGATTCACTTTGTCCAACAGTAGAAACCAAACACAACACTGTAAAGCAACTATATCCCAATTTAAAAAAAAAAAAAAAAGGCATGAATGTTGAAAGAAGCAGGGGAAGTAGCCTAAGGAAATAAAGCAGTTGGGGAACAGGCTACACCCTTGTGAATGTCTCCCCATGGTTTGAATAGCCTTGAGAAAGTAAGACTTGTGTTTGTTCACAACGTCAAGAAGGTGAAGGCTAAGTCACAGAAAACTGGGGGAAAACACACACACACACACACACATAGTAAAGCTGCTCTCCTAGAAGAGAGAGGATAAGAAGCAGAACATGGCCATGTTATCAAAGAGAGGATTGTAACAAGCAGTAAGATATCAACAGATCAAACAAGACAAAGAAACAGGAATATAAATGAGAATACAATGAAAGACCCAAAGGCAATTGGACATTATAGCAATATTTTGACTATTTTGTTAAAGAACACGTTGTTCAAAATACTGTTTTCCTTTGAAAATTAGTTTACACCTTATTGAGACTTAAGAAACACTGCTTTAGAGAATCAATTAAAATGCCATTAACACTAATAAAAGAGTTCAGTAATGAAGACAGATCCAAAGTAAATATAGAAGAATCAATAGCACCCTTAAACACCAGCAATAAAAAGGTATAAAATATAATGGAAAAAGATAATCACCATATTAGCAGCACAACAAAAGATAACCAGAAATAACATTAACAAGAAATATTCAGAAAAGACACATATTGGGGGAAAAAAAAAACTATAAAAATTTTAACCTAAAGACTCAAGAGTAATTGAATAGTGGAAAGAAAGGCATTTGTGGTAAAACTAAATAATGTTTAAATGGCAGCTATGCTGAAATTTAATTATATGCTTAATTCAATTTCAATTACAGTGCACACAAGATTATTATTGAAATATGATCATGTTGGTCTGGAAAAATAAAACAGTGGGAATAGTCCAAAAAGTTTAGCAACAGGGAAGAAATAAGGATGTGGTCCCCAAAAGTTATAAAAGTTAATTAACAGGTATCTTTCTACTAGCGTTCTTAGTGTCTTTCCAATAAAAATATGATTTGTGTCTGAGAAAGAGGAGTGATAGAGAAGTATGCAGTATTTACCAAGTGCTTTTCATGAGGAAACTCATCTGTATAAAATAGTCCCTACATATATTTACTCTAAACCACAGAAGACAGTTTGTGATGTCCCCTGGACATTTCAAACAAATGAGACCAGTGAGTCTCCTGGACTCTGTTTCTTGACTTCTTCACCATGGACACTCTTGCCACTTGAGCCATTCACACCATTACTTACACCTGAAATCTTATCATCATCAAAAATTCACTTCCTTCAACAATCTCATCACAAGCCTCTTCCAATAGCTCTTTATAATTTTTTACATTAAGTATTTTATACTTGTATATATGCATTGCTTCACCGCTCACAATTCTTCTACCTCATTGAAGGTTGCCAATCCATTAATCTACTCTTTACTTTCTCACCGATCACCGGCCTTTGCCCCTGCCTGGATTAGATTCCATGTCTTTCTTTTTAATCAAACCTTTAACCTCAACCTGTTTGGCCAACTGTTCCCCTGTATTCTCTGTCTAGGCAAAACCCTAAACCTTTTTGAACTCAACTCTTCACTTTTCTCTGCCTTCACCCAATTAAAAGTTTCAAAAAATACAGATATAAACCCAAAAACAAAAATACAAATTCACACAAACAGCTTAATGGAGTATCAAATGGACATTCCTACAGATTCCTTTTAACCATTCCCTTCCCAACTCTGAGAAGACTAGTTAAAACCTCTCTTTACCTCCTGATTCCCCATCTCTGTACTCTCTCCAGGGTCATCTGATGACCCCACTTCACACTCCACAGAGGAAACAAACTGCCTTATAAAGAAACAGAGTTATTTTTACACCAACAAATCAACACACCAACCACAACGATCCTTTACTTATTAAGAATAAAGGAATGTCCACTGTCCTCATCAACTGGTAGATTGTCTATTTATACTATAGGTACTATGCTGCTGCTGCTGCTGCTGCTGCTGCTGCTGCTGCTGCTGCTGCTGCTGCTGCTGCTGCTGCTGCTGCTGCTGCTGCTGCATCTCTTCAGTTGTGTCCAACTCTGTGCGACCCCAGAGATGGCAACCTGCCAGGCTCTTCTGTCCCTGGGATTCTCCAGGCAAGAACACCGGAGTGGGTTGCCATTTCCTTCTCCAATACATGAGAGTGAAAAGTAAAAGGAAGCCGCTCAGTCGTTTCCAACTTGGCCCCTAAAGGATCCCCTCTCTCCAACATCACACCTCTCTCCTCCTGGAGCTCTTCCATCCATGTTGGTACATGCTCTGATCTCTCTCACTTTAAAACATAAACATGCAAATAAACAAAACCTGAACAACAAAAACAAACTTCAGCTTGTCCTCTGATCAGTCCCTCTGCTGCAGGTCCATTTCTCTGTTACCCTTAAAAACTTCTCAAAAGAGTTCCCTCCACATGCTTTCTTCACAGTCTCACTTTTCATTCACTCCTCAACCTACTCCTATCCGGCAGTCTTCTGCCCCAACTATTCCCATGGAAACTGCTCTTTGTTAAAATCACCAACAAACAACCTCTTGCTGAATCAAACAGATATCTTTCTGATCGAATGTTTCTCAGCAGCATTTGCAGAATTAACTCCTCCCCTTGAAAATGCTATCCTAGGTTTCTATCTTCTCATTGAAATCACCTTCTGTCTCACTGAAAATCCTATCCTAGATTTCTGTCTTCTCACTGAAAGCACCTTCTGTCTCACTGAGCACAATTTATCAGTCATCTCTGCTGGTTCCTCCATCTCCATTAAACTTGAAACTATAAATCCTCAGGATTTGGTCTGAGCCTCTATCATTCTCCCTTTATGATCTCACCCATTTGTATGGATTCCAGTATCACCTCTACCCTGATAATTCCTACATTTATATCTCCAGTGCAGACTCTACTTTGAACTCAAGACTCCTATATCCAACCTCCTACTACTCAACTCCTCTTGGATGTTTCATAGATATAAAGACCCTCTTGACAGAAGTGAATGACGAGAGTGAAAAAGTTGGCTTAAAAGTCAACATTCAGAAAACTAAGATCATGGCATCCAGTCCCATCACTTCATGGAAAATAGATGGAGAAACAATGGAAACAGTGAGAGACTTTACTCTTTGGGCTCCAATATCACTGCAGATGGTGAATACAGCCATGAAATTAAAAGATGCTTGCTCCTTCAAAGAAAAGCTGTGACAAAACTACACAGCATAATAAAAAGCAGAGACATGACTTTGCCGTCAAAGGTCAGTCTAATCAAAGTTATCGTTTTTCCAGTAGTCATGTATGGATGTGAGAGTTGGACCATAAAGAAACTGAGCACTGAAAAACTGATGCTTTTGAACTGTGGTGTTGGAGAAGACTTGAGAGTCCCTCGGACTGCAAGGAGATCCAACCAGTCCATTCTGAAGGAAATCAGTCCTGAACATTCATTGGAAGGACTGATGCTGAAGCTGAAACTCCAATTCTTAGGCCACCTAATGTGAAGAACTAACTCATTGGAAAAGACCTTGATGCTGGGAAAGATTGAAGGCAGAAGAAGAAGGGGATGATAGAGGATGAGATGGTTGGATGACATCACCAACTCAATGGACATGAGTTTGAGCAAGCTCCAAGAGTTGGTGATGGAAAGGGAAGCCTGGCGTGCTGCAGTCAAATGGGGTCACACAGAGATGAACATAACTGAGTGACTGAATTGATCTCAAATAGAACATGTCCCAATGGAATTCTTGAATTTCCCTCTCACAAAGTGACATCACCATCCACACAATTATTAAATACAGGAACTTCCTGGTTATCCCTGACCCCTTCTCTTTCACTTCACTCTATTCAATACTCTATTCTTGAGTATTGTCCATTTAAATATATTTCAGTAAATCCATGTCAAGTCCATCCACTTTCCTCCATCTTCACTTCATCTTCATCTGTTTACCATCCTTGCTCCCCTGAGAAGTCCTCTCTGGAGAGCTGGTTTCCATGTGACCTTTTCCACCACATTCTTCATCAATCAGTCATTGGAGCATATGAAAATCTAAATCACACATTCTGTCCCTGCTTAGCATCTTTAGTAATGAATGGTTACACTTACAAAAAACTTGAAATTCCTTAATACAGCTCTCAGGCTCTTCAACATGTGAACTCTGCCAGCCTCATAAATGTCATGGTGTGCCTCTTTATCATTATTTCTCTAAGCAAAACCCACATTTGCTAGAACACATTATCTTTTTCCAAACTTAAGGCCCCAATTTCTAGAATTTATTAAAATTTTTGGCCATTTCATTTTCTCATTTAATATCTCTTTAATATCCAGAATATAACTTTTATTACTTCAGAATTAGACCCTGTCAACCTCTTAATTGGAGAAGGCAATGGCACCCCACTCCAGTACTCTTGCCTGGAAAATCCCATGGATGGAGGAGCCTGGTGGGCTATATAGTCCATGGGGTCACAGAGTCGGACACAACTGAGCGACTTCACTTTCACTTTTCACTTTCATGCATTGGAGAAGGAAATGGCAACCCACTCCAGTGTTCTTGCCTGGAGAATCCCAGAGACGGGGGAGCCTGGTGGGCTGCTGTCTCTGGGGTCACACAGAGTCGGACACAACTGAAGCGACTTAGCAGCTGCAGCAGCAGCAACCTCTTCATTGCTGTATCACTTGCAATGAATATAGGTGCTTGGCCATTGCAGATTCACAGTATTTTTGAAGTTACTGAATGAACAGAAGTAGTCTCCTTGCCCACATGCCCCTTTTACCCCAAATAGGGCTACCATATTTTCTTGCCCTCATCTTTACCTACTCTGGAAAGATAATTTTGTCATGCTGTTACTGCTGCTAAGTCACTTCAGTCGTGTCTGACTCTGTGCGACCCCAGAGACGGCAGCACACCAGGCTCCCCCGTCCCTGGGATTTTCCAGGCAAGAACACTGGAGTGGGTTGCCATTTCCTTCTCCAATGCATGAAAGTGAAAAGTGAAAGTGAAGTCGCTCAGTCGTGTCTGACTCTTCGCGACCCCATGGACTGCAGCCTAACAGGCTCCTCCGTCCATGGGATTTTCCAGGCAAGAGTACTGGAGTGGGGTGCCATTGCCTTCTCCAATAGCCATTTCCTATTTTCATCTTTGGGCATTGTTAGTAGCACCATAAGCAATTCTCAGTGTGCTTGTAACAATTCCAAATGCTACTTCAATGCACTGCTCCATAATTACTAATTATTCTGGGTCCTTGATTTACCAAAAGACTTGTTTATGTACCAAAAATGGAAAAGTAGGCATTACAATGAAATAAAACCTCACAAAGCCTGATCTGTGTATGCACCTACAGCAACAGAGAAAAAAACAAATGCAATAAAATTCAGTTTCCAGTGGTGCTAAGAACACAAGGCTGGGGATTTGTGTCAGCAACAATTCCCTGACCGCCCATTCACCTCTCTTCAGATGTTCTCAAGCATTATCACCTTCAAGTCCCCAGGCCAACCTGGGAAAGGACTGGCTCTCACCAGGAAGAGAGGGAAAGACAGGCAGCTACAGTTAGGAAGCTGCTGTCCCCAGAGTGGGTTTCCATTTCAGGCACCTGGTGCTGAGACTGCTGACTCATCTGTGTTCAGGCTAAGCCTTGCAAGTACAGACCATTGGGAAGAGCCACACTGTCAAATCTCTCAATGAATACTGCGCCACAGTATTTCAAGGCTCAATAACATCTGTGAATATTCACAGCCCCTTTTTATTTCCTCCCAGAAAATGTGTTCCCCGTGGATTCATAAGCAGTATGACCCAGTATCCTGAAAAAGGGTCCATGGATATTAGGACAATATGGATGCCCTCAGGGATCCATGAGTCCTATGTAATACAATTTATTTCAACAATAATCTTAAACCTTTTATGTAAGTATTGTTCAGTCACTAAGTCATGCTTGATTCTTTGTGACCCCATGGATTACAGGTAGCCTGTGCCAGGCTCCTCTGTCCACGGGATTCTCCAGGCAAAATACTGGAATGGGTTGTCATTTCCTTCTCTATTATCTAAGTATATTTTGGATTATTATAATGATCTCTTTATAATAGTGCAGCCATGCAATTTTTGTGCTCATCATTGTTTTGTTGTTTTTTTTTAATTTATAAAGCATTGTGCTAAGATGTTATACTTTAAGGACTATTAACAAATGAGAAAGAGGTGGAATTGCCTGATAAGGATATGTTCAAGGCCAAATGAAATTTATGGCACACTTTTCAAAAGAAGACTTAACAATGGTTCAAATACAGAAAGTAGGGGCAAATGAGCAGTCACACTGCAACTGGTGGTGTCCATGTGCCAAATCCAAAGAACTCATGCCTTAGAATCCATGCTGTATAACATGCTGCCACTACAGATTTATTTCCAGCGAACAACCCTTGGTCATGCTGAATCAATGTAATTAAAATTTGAACTTTATTGGCCTGTGGTTTTGTTTATACTTAACTAGTAAATTGGTTTGCCTTTGTGGATGTATAACAGCCATAGTTATTCAAAATATACATCTGATTTTAAGTTTCTATCCATTTAAGAACTATTTGAATAGACATTTAAATCAAGGTCAACGTTTGTTTGTTGCCCTTTAAAAATTTATGAATATGGATCTAGTATAAAAAGCATTTGGTTTAGAATTAGATCAATCTAAGCTCAAACCCCAGCTCTGGCAGCCACTAGCACTGCAGTCTTTTTTTTTTAATGTTTTTTTTCTCTTTTTAATTTTTTTTTAATTGAAGAATAATTCCTTTACAGAATTTTGCTGTTTTCTGTCAAACTTCAACATGAATCAGCCATAGGTATACATATAGCCCCTCCCTTTTGAACTTCCCTCCCGTTTCCCTCCCCATCCTACCCCTTTAGGTTGAGATAGAACCCCTGTTTGAGTTTCCTGAGTCATACAGCAAATTCCTGTTGGCTATCTATTTTACATATAGTAATGTAAGTTTCCATGTTACTCTTTCCATACATCTCACCCTCTCCTCCCCTCTCCCCATGTCCATAAGTTTATTCTCTATGTCTGTTTCTCCATTGTTGCCCTGTAAATAAATTCTTCAGCAACATTTTTCTAGATTCCGTATATCTGAGTTAGAATACGGTATTTATCTTTCTCTTTCTGACTTACTTCACTCTATATAATAGGTTCTAGGTTCATCCACCTCATTACAACTGACTCAAATGTGTTCCTTTTTATGGCTGAGTAACATTCCATTCTGCATACATACCACACTTACTTTAACCATTCAGCTGTCAATGGACATCTAGGTGGCTTCCATGTTCTAGCTATTGTAAAAAGTGCTGCAATGAACAATGGGATACATGTGTCTTTTTCAGTTCTGGTTTCCTCAGGGTTTATGCCCAGGAATGGGATTGCTGAGTCATATGAGCAACGCTGAGCATCTTTTCATGTATTGGTTAATCATCTGTATGTCTTCTTTGGAGAAATGTCTGTTTAGGTCTTTTTCCCATATTTGATTGGGTTGTTTTCCTGGCATTGAGTTGCATGAGCTGCTTGTACATTTTGGAAATTAATCCTTTGTCCGTTGTTTCATTTGCTATTATTTTCCCCCTTTCTGAGGTCTGTCTTTTCACCTTGCTTATAGTTTCCCTTGCTGTGCAAAAGCTTTAAAGTTTAATTAGGTCCCACTTGTTTACTTTTGTTTTTATTTCCATCACTCTAGGAGTTGGGTCATAGAGGATCGTGTTTTGATTTATGTCATGAACATTCTGCCTATGTTTTCTTCTAAGAGTTTTATAGTTTCTGGTCATACATTTAGATCTTTAATCCATTTTGAGTTTACCTTTGTGTATGGTGTTAAGAAGTGTTCTAATTTCATTCTTTTGCATATAGCTATCCAGTTTTCCCAGCACCATTTATTGAAGAGGCTGTCTTTGTCCCATTGTATATTCCTGCATCCTTTGTCAAAAATAAGGTACCCATAGGTGCAGGGGTTTATTTCTGGGCTTTCTATCTTTTTCTGTTGGTCTATGTTTCTGTTTTTGTGCCATTACCATACTGTCTTGATGACCATAGCTTTGTAGTATAATCTGAAGTCAGAAAAGTTGATTCTTCCAGCTCCATTCTTCTTTCTCAAGACTGCTTCGGATATTCGGGGTCTTTTATGTTTCCTTATGAATCGTGAAATTTTTTGTTCTAGTTCTGTGAAAAATGTCTTTGGTAATTTGATAGGA
This sequence comes from Budorcas taxicolor, assembly GCF_023091745.1. NCBI lineage: Eukaryota > Metazoa > Chordata > Mammalia > Artiodactyla > Bovidae > Budorcas > Budorcas taxicolor. Next base: position 24,277,350 of record NC_068934.1, read on the forward strand.
ATCACATTGAATCTGTAGATTGCGTTTGGTAGTATAGTCATTTTCATAGTATTTGTTCTTCCTACCCAGGAACATGGAATATCTCTCTGTTTATATCATCTTCGATTTCTTTCATAAGTAAGTGTCTTATAATTTTCTGTATACAGTTCTTTTGTCTCCATAGGTAAGTTTATTCCTAGATATTTAATTCTTTTTATTGCAATTGATTCTTTAATTTCTCTGATTTTTCATTGTTAGTACATAGAAATGCAAGTGATTTCTGTGTACTGATTTTGTATTCTGCAACTTTGCTAAATTCACTGATTAGCCTAGTAATTTTCTAATACTATCTTTAGGGTTTTCTAAGTACAATATCCAGAGAAGGCAATGGCACCCCACTCCAGTACGCTTGCCTGGAAAATCCCATGGATGGAGGAGCCTGGTGGGCTACAATCCATGGGGTCACTAAGAGTCGGACAAGACTGAGCGACTTCACTTTCACTTTTCACTTTCATGCACTGGAGAAGAAATGGCAACCCACTCCAGTGTTCTTGCCTGGAGAATCCCAGGGATGGGGGAGCCTGGTGGACTGCCATCTATGGGGTCGCACAGAATCAGACACGACTGAAGTGACTTAGCAGCAGCAGCAAGTGAAATATCATGTCATCTGCAAACAGTGATAGCTTTTCTTCTTTCTGATCTGGATTCCTTTTATTTCTTTTTCTTCTCTGATTGCTGTAGCTAGGACTTCCAAAACTATGCTGAATAACAGTGGTAAAAGTGGACACCCTTGTCTTGTTCCTGATCTTAGGGGGGATGCTTTCAGTTTTTCAACACTGAGAAAAATGTTTGCTCTAGGCTTATCATATATGGCCTTTACTATAGGTTCCTTCTATGCTCATTTTTTTTGAACAGTTTTAATCATAAATGGGTGCTGAATTTTGTCAAAGGCTTTTTCTGCCTTTGAGATGATCATGTGGATTTTATCTTTCAATTTGTTAATATGGTGTATCACCTTGATTGATTTGTGTATATTGAAGAATCCTTGCATTCCTGGAATAAACCCAACTTGATCATGGTGTATGAGCTTTCTGATGTGCTGCTGAGTTCTGTTTGCTAAAACTTTCTTGAGGATTTTTGCATCTATGTTATCAGTGATATTGGCCTGTAGTTTTCCTTTTGTGTGTTGTCTTTGTCTGGTTTTGGTATCAGGGTGATGGTGGCCTCATACAATTAGTTTGGACATGTTCCTTCCTCTGCAATTTTTTAGAATAATTTTAGAAGGATAAGCATTAACTCTTCTATAAATGTTTGACACAATTCTGTGAAGCCATCTGGTCCTAGGCTTTTTGGTTTTTGATCACAGCTTCAATTTCAGTCCTTGTAACTGGGTTGTTCATAATTTCTATTTCTTCCTGCTTGGAAGTCTTGGAAGATTGAACTATCTAACAATCTGTCCATCTCTTCCAGGTTATCCATTTTGTTGCCATATAGTTGTTCATAATAACCTCTTCTAATCCTTTGTATTTCTACATTTTCTGTTGTAACCTCTCCTTTTTCATTTCTAATTTTGTTGACTTGATGCTTGTCTCTTGTTCTTGACGAGTCTGGCTAAAGGTTTGTCAATTTTATTTATCTTCTCAAAGAACTAGGTTTTAGTTGTATTAGTCTTTACTGTTGTTTCTTTCTTTTTCATTTATTTCTGCTTAGATCTTTATGATTTCTTTCCTTCTACTAATTTTGTGGGTTTTGTTCTTTGTCCAGTTGTTTTAGGTGTAAAGTTAGGTTGTCTATTCAATGTTTTTCTTGTTTCTTGGGGTAGGATTGTATTGCTATAATCTTCCCTCTTAGATCTGCTTTTGCTGCATCCCATGGGTTTTGAGTTGTCATGTTTTCATTATCATTTCTTTCTAGAAATCTTTTGATTTCCCTTTTGATTTCTTCAGTAACCTGTTGGCTATTTAGAAACATGTTGTTTACTCTCCATGTTTGTGTTTCTTATAGTTTTTTCTTGTAATTGACATCTAGTCTCATAGCATTGTGGTCAGAGAAGACACTTGATATGATTCCAATTTTCTTAAATTTACTGAGGCTTGATTTATGACCCAAGATATGGTCTATCCTGGAGAATGTTTCATGTTCACTTGAGAAGAAGGTGTATTTTTCTGCATTTGGATGGAATGCCCTGAAGATATCAATGAGATCCATCTCATCTAATGTATTATTTAAGACTTGTGTGTCCTTATTAATTTTCTGTTTTGATGATCTGTCCATTGGTATGACTGTGGTGTTAAAGCCTCCTACTATTTTTGTGTTACTGTCATTTTCTCCTTTTATGTCTGTTAGTGTTTGTCTTATGTATTGAGGTGCTCCTATGTTGGGTGCATAGATATTTACAATTGTTATGTCTTCCTCTTGGATTGATCCCTTGATCATGTAGTGTCCTTCCTTATCTCTTGTAATCTTCTTTAAGGTCTATTTTGTCTGATATGAGGATTGCTATTCATTCCAGCTTTCTTTTGCTTCACATGTGCATAGAATATATTTTTCCATCCTCTCACTTTCAGTCTATATGTGTCTTTAGGTCAGAAGAGGGTTTCTTGTAGACAGCATATATATGGGTTTCGTTTTTGTATCCATTCAGCCAGTTTGTATCTTTTGGTTGGAGCATTTAATCCATTTACATTTAAAGTAATTACTAATATATATGTTCCTATTGCCATTTTCTTAATTGTTTGATGTTGATTTCATAGATCTTTTTTCTTCTCTTATATTTCTTGACTATATAAGTCCCTTTAACATTTGTTGCAAAGCTGGCTCGGTGGTACTGAATTCTCTTAACTTTTCCTTGTCTGCAAATCTTTTTACTTCTCCATCAATTTTGAATGAGATCCTTGCTGGGCTGAGTAATCTTGGTTGTAGATTTTTCCCTTTCAGTCCTTCAAATATATCCTGCTATTCCCTCTGGCCTGCAGAGTTTCTGCTGAAAGGTCAGCTGTTAAGCGTATGGGATTTCTCCTGTATGTTACTTGCTGCTTCTCCCTTGCTGCTTTTAATATTCTTTCTTTGTGTTTAGTCTTTGTTCATTTGATTAGCATGTCTTAACATGTTTCTCCTTGGGTTTATCCTGTATGAGACTCTTTGTGCCTCTTGGACTTGATTGACTATTTCCTTTTCTGGGTTGGGGAAATTTTCAACTATAATCTCTTCAAAAACTTTTTTAAACCCTTTCTTTTTCTCTTTTTCTTCTGTGACACCTAAAATTTGAATGTTGGTGCATTTGATATTGTCCCAGAGGTCTCTGAGACTGTCTTCAGTCTTGCCATTCTTTTTCACTTTATTCTGCTCTTCAGAAGTTATTTCCATCAGTTTATCTTCCAGTTCACTGATTCGTTCTTCTGCTTCATATAGTCTGCTACTGATTCCTTGAGTTTTTGTTTTTGTTTTCAGTAATTGTGTTTTATCTCTGTATGTTTATTTTTTAATTCTTCTAGTTCTTTCTTAATTGATTCTTGCATTTTCTCCATTTTGTTTTCAAGGTTGTTGATCATCTTTACTATCATTATTTTGAATTCTTTTTCAGGTAGTTTGCCTATTTCCTCTTCATTTACTTGGACTGCTGTGTTTCTAGTTTATTCCTTCATTGGTGTAGTATTTCTCTGCCTTTTCATTATTTTTATTTTTTTAAACTTATTGTGTTTGAGGTCTCCTTCTCCCAGGCCTCTCCTAACTTTGGTCCAGTGGTTTGTGTAAGCTAAATTTAGGGTAAGATTTGTACTGAGTTTTTGTTTGGTTGTTTTTTTTTTTTTCCTCTGATGGGCAAGGCTGAGTGAGCTGGTAATCCAGTTCTGAAGACTGGGTTTGTATTTTTGTTTGTTGTTTAGATGAGGCTTCCTGCACAGGGTGCTCCTGGTGATTGGGTTATGCCTGATCCTATATTCAAGTGGTTTCCTTTGTGTGAGTTCTCACTATTTGATACTCCCTAGGATTAGGCTAGGATCTTGCAGTCAGTGCTCCCACTCTTAAGGCTCAGAGCTTAATCTCTGAAGCCAGTATCCTGTGTTTTCTTACCCTAAATTTTCTAAGGGCTTTTTATAGAGAATGATTGCAGTCTGATGGCTACTAAATGGCAGGTATTCCAAAAAGTTTACTTTTTTAAAATCCCCTGCTAATATTGAAGCATCTCCTGCAGAGGTATAGGTTGGCAGCAGCCCTCGGTGGGGACACAGGCACTGGAAGCAGCAGTGATGGGAAATACACCTTGACATAAGTCCTCTTGGATGTTGCATAGACCCTGCAGACTCTAGGACTCGCCCTAAAGTCTTAACAGAGCAATTTGCATATTCCCTCTGAACCACAGTTTCTCCAGAGTGATTGTATGCTTTACAAAAAGTGAAGTGTGCCAATCACCCAGCCCACACCTGCTGAGAAATAAAGTTTGGTTTCCCTTGACTAGTTGTTCTCTAAAGCCAGCTTAAAAGCTGAACTCAGTATATACTCAACATTCACATGTTAATGGCACATTATATTAGTGTTAATGTTAACTCTTTACAATTTTTTTCAGTAAAGTGTAATTTATTTCTAGATTGAAAATAATTATTTACATTTTTATACCACAGTTAAGTATAAACTCAGAGTGACAATGGAGGCAAGTAATTAGGTATTATTAGTCCTATCTTGTTGAAGTAGAAAATGAGCTTTAAAGTAGCTGATATATCAGGAGTTGGGGATTAAAACATACACACCACTATGCACAAAATAAACAATGAACAAGGACCTACTATAGAGCACAAGGAAGTTGACTTGATATCCTGCAGTAACTTATAAAGGACAAGAACCTGGGAATAATATATATGCATATATATAACTAAATCTCTTTGATGTATACATAAAACTAACACAACATTGTAAATAAATTATACCTCAATTAAAAAAATAAAAAACTGCAAAGCTGAGAGACTTACTGAGAACCACGCAGAGATACATCAATAATATAGTTTTCTGTCAGCTAGTTTAAGCCTTTTTACGCAAATGCCACCATTCTCTTCACTAGACTATGTCCAAATTATGATCAAAAGAGTCCTCTAAACTCTTTCAATGTAATATCACACTGTGGTTTGTTGATAGGTATGTAAAGGGGCCCAGCTATTTCATAAATAATGAACAACAAAGTTGAAATGGAAAAGCTGGGCACCCATGGCAGGGAACGCTGGCTTTAAAGCAAGAGCATTGATTACTGACCTCAACAATTCCATTTTCCTCTCTCCTTTCATCATTTTGCTCACAACTGCATCCTTTTGGATTTTAAAGTCTATTATGAATTCATGCGGCAAAGAGGTTGTATAATGGCTTTGAAACTATATTAGGTCAGAGAAAAATTATTTTTTCTAATGACCCAAGGTAATATGAGGGATAAGTGTGTTAAGCTTTCAACATGAAAACACAGGTACAGCTGAATTTCCACTGAAATTGGGGGAACTGCCCACTCTTGTCTTTTTACCCAAGTTGACTATGAGGGCAAAAGAAGACCAAGATTGGCAAACACTATTGTCAGAGAAATTCCAGGGTCCAAGCAGACATAAAAGTTCCCTATTAGGTGTACACCAGATCCTTGTCAATGCTCGTATCAAAAGGGGGTCAAGCCAGCAGGAGCAACAAATGCATGGTTCCAAGAGCACAAAGGTAACTGAAGCAGGGACAGAAGGGCAGGGCAAAGATTAAAGGACTACAGAGCTTTGACACACAAGGCCACATTCGCACACACCCACTTCATTCATATAAATCAGTTCCTTCAAAAGGAATACAAAGATGAATCAGAAGATGTTTTTCAGCTCATACAAATAAGAAGGAAAAAATTAAAACAACCTAGTAGTCCACAAATAGTGGACTGTTTTCATTACTTCTATCCTTATTATAGGATATTGGCCAACTATTCCCTTGATGTTCACAAAGAATTCTAAGAACATAGAGAAATGCCTTTGATGTGATGCCTAGTGTTTTTGAAAAGGTGTAAATATTCACACAGTGATGTCAACTGCGTTTTGTTTTTTTTTTTAAGGGCGTAAACAGAAAAAAAGCTGGAAGGAAATACATGAAAATATGTGTTATAATTTTATGTTGGTGGGATTAGAAGCAAATTCTTTCTGATGCATATTTTATCTGCATTTTCCATTATATTTTAAGTAATCATGTGACTTCAGTATCAGTAAAAATACTACATTACACACCTTTTACAGAACTACTAACATTTGTTGCATCCACTGAAACAGAGCTGAGCCCCTCTCTGAAGCAGACTTTCTATCATCTGGAGCCAAAGAAAGGTATATGCCAATGGAATTAGATTAATGGAGATCTCTGTAGGTTCAGAGGTGATCCCAGACTACCTTAGAGAATCCCTACCCTCCAATGTCATGCCTTTTAGAGGATTTTCCTCTGTTATCCCCTGCATGGGGCTCAATAAAGCCAAACATGCTATATTATTGCATCTTTTTGTTTTATACAATAAAAACTGACCCAGTTAGCAATGATGATGTTGGAGATTTTTAACAGATCTTGTTACGGATCTTCCCCAGAATACTGGATTTTCCCCTATCTAGAAAATCATCCAGCAGTGGTAATTGTTTCTTTATGGGCTTTTTTAAAATAAAACTCTTTAGAAGGAATGATGCTAAAGCTGAAACTCCAGTACATTGACCACCTCATGTGAAGAGTTGACTCATTGGAAAAGACTCTGATGCTGGGACGGATTGGGTGCAGGAGGAGAAGGGGACAACAGAGGAGGAGGAGAAGGGGACGACAGAGGATGAGATGGCTGGATGGCATCACCAACTCGATGGACATAAGTTTGAGTGAACTCCGGGAGTCGGCGATGGACAGGGAGGCCTGGCGTGCTGCGATTCATGGGGTTGCAAAGAATCGGACATGACTGAGCGACTGAACTGAACTGAACTGAAAGGCAGAGTGGGGTTCCCTTGTGGTGCTAGTGTTAAAGAACCTGCCTGCCACTGCAAGAGATATAAGAGACCCGGATTAAATCGCTGGTTAGGGAAGATCCCCTGGAGGAGGGCATGACAACATACTCCCTTTTTCTTGCTGGAAAATCCCATGGACAGAGGAGCCTGGTGGACTACAGTCCATAGGGTCACAAAGAGTTAGACGTGACTGAATCGACAACTTAGCACACATGCAAAGGCAGAGTAAATATGTGTAGAGTGGACTTTTGGACTCTGAGGGAGAGGGGCGGGTGGGATGATTTGGGAGAATGGCACTGAAACATGTTTACTATCATGTAAGAAATGAATCGCCAGTCTATGTTCCATGCAGGATGCTTGGGGCTGGTGCACGGGGATGAGCCGGAGAGATGATGTGGGGTGGGAGGTGGGAAGGGGGTTCATGTTGGGGAGCTCGTGTACACCCGTGGTGGATTCATGTCAATGTATGCCAAAACCAATACAGTATTGTAAAGTAAAATAAAGTAAAAATAAAAATAAATAAATAAATAACAAACCTGAGGTTTCCAGAATATGCACCCTTCCCCGTAAACTTAAGGCCTTCCATTCACCTCTGATGTCATCCCTGTCCCATCAGTTCTCAGCCTACTCCTCCTTATCTCCTTGATCCTTTAACCCTTTCTCATCCTCTGTGTTACTCAAAATGGTTATTCTGAACAAGTCTTCTTACAGTCCACAAGTTAAGAAGTTTATTCCAGAGTGTGATTTCTTCACAGATAAAGTTTTGCTGCAAAATCCATAATGCTGATAGAGAAGTGAACAAAAAAAATCATCTAAAATAAGCAGTATACTTAGTGATTTCATTGACTTACATGGGGAAGTAAACTCCTTTCCCTGTCATAGACCAGTAACAAACATCTGCAGAACCGAATTAGTCCACACACCACACTTTGAGTTACATTGCTCTACCCCTCCCACTGGCCTGCAAATTTTATTTCAGTAACAAATTCATGGGATAAAGTGAAACAGGCTAACAGATCAAGGACAGTTAGGGAGGGACTAGAGTTTCCAGGGGAGAATTGTGTTAGAAAGTGATATATGAGTTGGTGAGAAGCAGCCAGCCAAGCAAAGATCTGGAAAATGAAATTCCAGGTAGAGAAAATAGTTGGTATGAATATCCTCAGGTTGAATACGAAAGTTAAATAAAAATATAATTCAAAAATATACATGCACCCCCAGTGTTCACTGCAGCACTATTTACAATAGCCAAGACATGGAAGCAACCTAAATGTCCATCAACAGAGGAATGGATAAAGAAATGCAGTGTATTTATACACAATGGAACATTAGCCATAAAAAAGAACAAAATAATGCCATTTGCACAGACATGGATGGACCTAGCAGTTATCTTACTTAGAAATAAAACAGATAGAGGAACACAAATATTATAGGATATAACTCACATGAAATCAAAGTAAAAAAATTTATACAAATGAGCTTATTTACCAAACATAGATTTTAAGAACAAACAAACTTATTAAAGTGGAGACATGCAGGTAGGATGGATAAATTAGGAAACTGGGATTAATATATACACACTACTATCTAAAAAATAGATGATCAACAAGGACTTTGTTGTTGTTGTTCAGTTGCCAAGTCATGTCCAGCTCTTTGTAACCCCACAGACTTCAGCATGCCAGGCTTCCCTGTTCTTCACTATCTACTGAAGTTTGCTCAAACTCACGTCCATTGAGTCAGTGATGCCATCCAAACATCTTGTCCTCTGTTGCCCCCTTCTCCTCTTGCCCTCAATCTTTCCCAGCATCAGGGTCTTTTCTAATTAGTCAGCTCTTCATATCAGGTGGCCAAAGTCTTAGAATGTCAGTTTTACTACCAGCCCTAATGAATATTCAGGATTAATTTCCTTTAGGATTGACTGGTTTGATCTCCTTGCAGTCCAAGTGACTCTCTAGAGTCTTCTCCAGCACCACAGTTTGAAAGCATCAATTCTTCGGCACTCAGCTTTCTTTATGGTCCAACTCTCACCTCTATACATGACTACTGGAAAAACCATAGCTTTGACTAGACAGATCTTTGTGGGCAAACTAATGTCTCTGCTTTTTAATATGCTGTCTAGGTTGGTCATAACTTTCCTTCCAAGGAGTAAGCGTCTTTTAATTTCATGGCTGCAATCATCATCTGCAGTGAATTTGGAGCCCCCCAAAATGAAGTCTGACACTGTTTCCACTGTTGCCCCATCTATTTCCCATGAGTGATAGGACCAGATGCCATGATCATTGTTTTCTGAATGCTGAGCTTTAAGCCAGCTTTTTCACTCTCCTCTTTCACTTTCATCAAGAGGCTTTTTAGTTCCTCTTCACTTTCTGTCATAAGGGTGGTGTCACCTGCATATCTGAGGTTATTGATATTTCTCCTGGCAATCTTGATTCCAGTTTGTGCTTCTTCCAGCCCAGTGTTTCTCATGATGTACTCTGCATATAAGTTAAAGAAGCAGGGTGACAATATACAGCCTTGATGTACTCCTTTTCCTATTTGGAACCAGTCTGTTGTTTCATGTCCAGTTCTAACTGTTGCTTCCTGACCTGCATATAGGTTTCTCAAGAGGCAGGTCAGGTGGTCTGGTATTCTGATCTCTTTAAGAATAGTTTAAGCCAATAAGTTTAAAATAATTAATTTTATAGTACTCTATCTGTACCTAATATAGACATACATAGGTACACAATTTTAACATAGTCTTACTGGTATAAAGGATGTGTGCTTAGTCAGTCATGTCCAACTCTTTGTGATCCCATGGGCCATAGCCCACCAGGCTCCTCTTTCCATGGGGATTCTCCAGGCAAGAATACTGGAGTGCATTACCGTTTCCTCCTCCAATAGGCCATTAGGGAAGAGGAATACAGGGAGAATGAACAGGAGTAAGGCTTTCTCCAAAATCATCTGAAATAAGCATCGGGTCCTCTTGGCTCCAGCTTGAGAATCTTCTGGTGGAAGGGGTGTGAGACACAGATTTAGCTCTTACCCTCAAGGCCCTCCATGTCTACATCCTGGGGGCTGTTTATCTTCTTTCTGATTTGGGCTGTGGGTCACTAGGCCTGCTTGACTTGGGAGGGGCTTCTGCTTCCATGGCTGCTTTCTCTTTCTGGGCAAGTCAGATCTGTGGCAGGAGCTTTCTTCATTTCTTCCCAGAGTAATGTTGGCACATGCACTGGGCACCCACTACTTGAGGTGGCACCGTGTCATCAGTCCTCTGCCTATCACACCTCCAATCACCCAGTGTCTCAGTTGCTGCTCTCAGTTCAGCACTTGACATTGCTTAAACAGCTTCTTCAGCTCTGTTCACGGCCAGTTGCTCTTTCCACCCGCAGCACCCAGAGCTGCCCTATGGTTGTGTCGTGTAGGATGTGGAATACTACAAATAATAAAATACACCATAGTCTTTATTACAAACTCTATATAGCCAGTTGAGTTTCACAGAATACTTTTGTTGATTTTCTCTGAATTCTCAAATCCATAGCCAATCTGTGATTGCAACTGATGAAGAAGTAAAGTTCCAACAGGAATGTTGGTTCATATTCTTATTTAATGAGTAAGATAAAACAACAAAGACGTATTTCAAAATTGCATTCATTTTATGCTGAGAGATGCTTTTCCTGATTTGGAAAATGACTTTTAAATCCAAGACTATTTCCTCTATTTTTTGTACTATTCACAAGGTAACTACAGCACAAATGAAAAGCTATTGCATTTGGTCTATTATTAACACTCCCTTCATCACTGTGTTTAGTCTAGCTCAGGAATCAATAAACATATTCTGTGAACAGTCAGATATTTTAGGATTTGAATGCCATATATATCCGTATCAGATATCCTCCTCTGTGTGTGTGGTGTGATTTTTTTTTATTTTTATTTTTAGTTTGTTTGTTGTTATAACCTCATAAAAATATAAAAAGCATGCCTAGCTCTTTAGCCATGTAAAACCAGTCCTGGGCTGGTTTTGTTTCATGGTTTTGTTCTATGGTTTGTCAAATCCTGATCTAGACAATCAAGAAAACAAGAAATCAAATACACTTTGATTCGCATCTTTTTTCAGTTTCTGTGTTGTAACTGCTTCCAGCATGGCCAGTTTCAAGTCACTGACATATGGCAGTACATGTGGAGTTGGGAAGGAAGGCACAGCAGCATGCCACTTGTCTTAGCCTGCCCAAGCTGTCGTAACAAAATGCCATAGCCTGGGTGATGTGAACAATAGAAACTTACTTTTTCACATTTTCAGAAGTGAGAAGTCGAAGACCAAGGTGCCAGCTGACTTGGTTTTTGGTAAGAGTTTTCGTGGTTTGCAGGCAGCCCCCTTCTCTCCATGACCTCATGGGGCAGAGAGAGAGAGAGTGCTAGGTCTCTGCTGTCTTTTCATTTAAGGACACTAAGTACTTTGGCCACTTCATGCAAAGAGTTGACTCATTGGAAAAGACTCTGATGCTGGGAGGGATTGGGGGCAGTAGGAGAAAGGGACGACCGAGGATGAGATGGCTGGATGGCATCACGGACTCGATGGACGTGAGTCTGAGTGAACTCTGGGAGATGGTGATGAACAGGGAGGCCTGGCGTGCTGCGATTCATGGGGTCTCAAAGAGTCGGACACGACTGAGCGACTGAACTGAACTGAACTGAACCTTACCCTATCAGGACCCCACCCTGATAACCTCATTAAATCTTAATTATGTCCTTCAGGCCATAATTATGGCCTCCCTGTCCGTCACCAACTCCCGGAGTTCACTCAGATTCACGTCCATCGAGCCAGTGATGCCATCCAGCCATCTCATCCTCTGTCGTCCCCTTCTCCTCCTGCCCCCAATCCCTCCCAGCATCAGAGTCTTTTCCAATGAGTCAACTCTTCACATGAGGTGGCCAAAGTACTGGAGTTTCAGCTTTAGCATCATCCCCTCCAAAGAAATCCGAGGGCTGGGTACAGGCTTCAGTATATGAACTTGAGGACACATTTCAGTCCAAAGAACCATTACACAGCAATTCTATCACACAGATGGAAGATCATAGGCAACAATAGTAAAATATAGGAAAATAATTAGGAAATGATGAGTTTTCAGTATTCATTACCTTTGTTTTAATATAGTTACTTAATAGTACATTTGCATTATTTAACATGGGCTATATGAAACTGGCTGTCAGGTTGCCTGAGAAGTTCATGACATGTTCTCACAAGCCATTCTGAGCAAATTCCAACCAGCCCCAGCACACCACTGCCAAAGCAGGTTAGTTCCAAAGCTGGTTCTAGAATCCATATTTTTTTTTTTTAGAATCCATATTTTTGTTTAATCCAGTGTTCTTTCTTTGCCCTTCAGCAAGTTGCCAAGACAACCTTGTCAGTACATGTACTGCCTAACTAAGAATGCTGAAGAGACAACATTTAAAATCATAATAGAAGTTATCTAGATGTAAAAATATAGATTCACATATTAACATATCCCTATCAAGATTAAAAAGAAATTTATGACAAGACAGTTTTCAGTAGGAAAACTGAAAAAAATTAACAAAAACAAAACTTTTGAAATAGAAAAAGGAAAAGACTACCTACAATGGAATGGCTGCTAAAAGAAGCATAGAATCTCACAACAGCAAAAGAAGTCAGTACATGAAATGTTACATTTAAAGGTTTGAGAGATCACTGTCAACAGGAATTGCTAGTGAAAATACACTATTATATTCTCAAAAAAAAAAGGAAATGCAATCAAACTATTGTGTCAAATAGGTTGTTTTTTTTTTTAATGTCCTCAAGCTTTAAAAGGTATGGAAACTAACAGATTTTAATCCCCATTCTATAAATCCCTGACTTACTCATTATGCACAGAATTCCTGTACTAATTAACTCTTTGCTTTCTTGACTATCCAGAATATTCTTGACAGTATTTTGATTAAGTATTAAAGAAGTATTATGGGACTTCCCTGGTGGTTCAGTGGGTAAGAATCCACCTGCCAATGCATGGGACACAAGTTCGATTCCTGGTCCAGATAGATAGATCCCGTATGCCTCAGGGAAACTAAATCCACATATGACAGCTACGGAAGTCCATGCCTCAAGCAGTGCTCCACATTAAGAGAAGCCACCTGAATGAGCAGCCCACATACACAACTAGAGATTTGCTGCTGTTCAGACTCTTGAGAGTCCCTTGCACTGCAAGGAGATCTAACCAGTCCATTCTGAAGGAGATCAGCCCTGGGATTTCTTTGGAAGGAATGATGCTAAAGCTGAAACTGCAGTACTTTGGCCACCTCATGCGAAGAGTTGACTCATTGGAAAAGACTCTGATGCTGGGAGGGATTGGGGGCAGGAGGAGAAGGGGACGACCGAGGATGAGATGGCTAGATGATACCACTGACTCAATGGACGTGAGTCTGAGTGAACTCCGGGAGTTGGTGATAGACAGAGAGGCCTGGCGTGCTGCGATTCATGGGGTCGCAAAGAGTCGGACACGACTGAGCAACTGAACTGAACTGAACTCGCTAAGTCATGTCCAACTCTGCGACCCCATGAACTGCACCACGCCAGGCTTCCCCGTCTTTCTGTGTTTCCGTGAGTTTGCTCAGACACATGTCCATTGAGTCAGTGATGCCATTCAGTCGTCTCATCTTCTATTGCCCCCTTCTTCTCTTGCCCTCAGTCTTTCCCAGCATCGGGGTCTTTTTCAATGAATAGTGCCAGCTAATAGAGAAAGCCCACACACAGCAATGATGACCCAGCACAACCAAAAATGAAGAAATAAATAAAGGTATTCTAAACCAGTATTTTCCCAAATACCTATGTACTGCAATCAATAGAGGACACATTATAAAACAACTGGGGGCTTCTCTTGTGGCTCAGATGCCAAAGAATCTACCTGCAATGCAGGAGGTTCCATCCCTGGGTTAGGAAGAGCCCCTGGAGAAGGGTATTGCAGCCCACTCCAGTATTCTTGCCTGAAGAATTACATGAACAGAGGAGCCTGATGGGCTACAGTCCATTGTATCGCAAAGAATCGGACATGACTGAGTGGCTAACACACACTATAAGACAATACACCCAACAAATGTAGTTGTATATCAGAATTTGGGAGGGATGGATCCCAAGAATCTCTATTTTTAACAATGCTGATGGTGACTCCAATATAACTAGGCCAGTATCTGCTGTCAGACAATATTTGAGAACTCTTCGTATAAACGAAAAAATTACTCTAAAGATCATGCAGTTCAGCAAGCTCAATATTTCCTATTCCTTTTCTGGGGGTCCTTTTCAATCTTATTTCTATCAAACTTTATACTAATATTTTGTTTCAGTCCTATGGACAATATGAACAAAATGTAATTTCACTAGTTTTCTCATAAAAGTGAGTAAACCAAAACTGTAAGCATATGCTATTTCTCCAAACTGTTCCCAAACTTTCCTTTCTGTTTCCTTTGCAAATTCTTGAATTTCTCCATCTCCTTTATCAAATGTGCGTTTAGGAAAGGATTAGATAAGCTTATTCACACTAACACAGAAACAACTAATATGGGGGCAAGTTCAATTTTGCTCTCTCAAATGCTAAATTCCATCTCATCAACAAATCCTATCAACGTCATGCTGTATCTATCCAAGAAGCCAACCACTTCTTGTGACTTTTTCCTCTAGAACTCTAATGAGGCCACCAGCCTCTTGTGCACAACTTTTATAATACCATCATAATGGATTTTCCTGGTTATGCCTTTGTGTGCCATCACTCTCTTCTCAATATACACCTCAGAATGACATTTGGAAGCTATAAATAAGCGTGTCATTCTTTTGCTGGAAATTCTTCAATGGCTTCCTGTCTTGCTCAGAATGAAATCCAAATTCCTTACTTACAGTGGTCTACAAGGATCCCACGTGATCCCCACATGTTCCATTACCACAGAACAACACCTTTCCTGACCAACCCATGTAAAACAGCACACACATGCTGTATCCCCCCGTCATTTCTTCCCGCTCAACTACATTTCTTTTTCAGAGCACTTATTTGACACATTACATCTATTACTGTCAGTCTCCCCCACTAGAAAATAAGCATCATGAGAGCAGAGATTTGTGTTCCTTGATTTTGTTCCCTATAGTTTCCCAGTACCTGCCAGAGTGTCTGGTATGTGCTGCTGCTGCTGCTGCTAAGTCGCTTCAGTTGTGCCTCATTCTGTGTGACCCCATAGACAGCAGCCCACCAGGCTCCTCTGTCCCTGGGATTCTCCAGGCAAGCATACTGGAGTGGTTTGCCATTTCCTTCTCCCTGGTATGTGCGTGCATGCTTAGTCACATCAGTCGTGTCCGACTCTCTGCGACCCCATAGACGGCAGCCCACCAGGCTCCTCTGTCCCTGGGATTCTTCAGGCAAGAATATTGGAGTGGGTTGTAATTTCCTTCTCCAAAGCATACATGCATGCTAAGTCACTTCAATTGTGTCCAACTCTATGTGACCCTATGGACAGCAACCCACCAGGCTCCTCTGTCCACAGGATTCTCTGGACAAGAATAGTGGAGTAGGTTGCCATTTCCTTCTCCCAGGTATGTGCAGTAGTCATTAAATAATTGTTGAATATAAATGATTGAACAAGAGGTAGTTTTTGTCACCTTTTAACAGGCATTTCTCTCCACCAACTGCCTACTTGTTCTCCATCGACCCCAGATGGCCACCCTTCAGCACACTGGATTCCTCTCAGTCATGCTGGCTTCATAATTTGCGGGGCCCAGTGCAAAATGAAAACACGGGGCCCCATGTTCGACATTACTATTAAGAATTTCAAGATGGCAAGAGCAGAGCATTAAACCAAAGATGACATCTTCCTAAAGGCAGGACACTGTGTTTGCTCACCCATGAAGCCAGACTCCTTTCAGTTCCCTGTATCTACCCCACTGGCCCTTCTCCTGGCCCTGCAGGCTGCCTGACCCATCTTCCCCTTCTCCCTAATATAGAGGTCCCAGCCTGTCCCTCAGTGAGGTATTCTGAACTCCTTGGGTAAGAGTAGGCCCTCTTGCATTTCCATTGTGTATTACCTATTTCATAATACCTTCACATTGCTGATATACTGTGTTGATTTTGGTCTTCTCTGCTGGCAGGTAATGTAGCTCCTAATGTATTATGTAACTGCATTCCTACCACAGGACCTAGAACCCAGTAGGTACCAATAATTCCTTGTTAAACTGACTAAAATGAGGAACAACTTGCTAGTTCTGGAATTTTAGATACTAGAAAGTGAGGCTTGCAAGGTATCTTGATCATCAGGGAACTCCCAGGCCATGTTAAAATTGGCTATGCTTGGAAGAGACTAGGACTCCAGCAGTCTGTTGGGCATTTCTGCCTCAGGCCTAGGAAGGTGTGGACACAGGACAGAGTAGGTCATCAAAACTAATACAGCTTTGGGCAACCTTTGCAGTGACACATGTAACAAGAAGACTAATAAGATGCTAAATTTAGGAAAATGAAAGCCTGAGAAGACGACATATAAAAATCAACAGTATCCCCAAGTCATGTTGAACCTGGGACTGCCCTGGTGGCATCTTGATTAATACACAGGTGGGAGCCATAAGAGGCAGCCAGGCAGCAAGAGCTCCTTGGCAGTGATAGTGTCATGATTTAGTAAAGAGTGTCAAGGGGAAAGGCACGCATAAAATCAACACAGGTGTCCCAACCAAAGCCCAATACACTGGGGTACCAAGGATGGTTTGAATTACAGAGAAGAAACAAAGGTGAACCCTGGCCCTGGGAATTAGAGAAACTCTTTGGCACTTAGAGAATAACTAGAACACTGAGATGAAGAAGGCAATGGCACCCCACTCCAGCACTCTTGTCTGGAAAATCCCATGGACAGAGGAGCCCGGTAGGCTGCAGTCCATGGGGTCGCTAAGAGAGGGACATGACTGAGTGACTTCACTTTCACTTTTCACTTTCATGCATTGGAGAAAGAAATGGCAACCCACTCCAGTGTTCTTGCCTGGAGAATCCCAGGGATGGCGGAGCCTGATGGGCTGCCGCCTATGGGGTCGCACAGAGTCGGACACAATTGAAGTGACTTAGCAGCAGCAGAACACTGAGAAAATAGGTGAAAACTAGGTATTCCATTTCAGAAACCTGATGCTAGAACACCAAGATCAATTCCAGATCCCAGCCAGCAGCTGGTGCACACACTGGTTCTGGGATTGAATGGGGCTGGGGCTACAGACTGAAGTCCTCAGGGTCCTCACCAATACAAGCATGCAGAAGGCAGAGCTAAAGCAAGTGGGCCTTCCAGGCTCCCACCCAGGTGAGTCCCAGAAAATTCATCTCATCAAGTAGATTTCAATCATTCTAAGTTTCCAACACCGCAATGTAACAGACATTTACTTAACTATCCCAATACTCATTCCCAATTCCTTCCTTGCCTATCTTCTACTAAAGAGTTTGAAAAAGGTGAAACAATCACTTTTGCAACATCCTTTGCAGCCAGGGGTGGCCGTGTGAAACAATGCTTTCCAGTGAGACAGAAGAGCTTGACTCTGTGAAGGCTTCAGGGAAAGTCTTTTCTATCCCCATTAAAGGCACAGACCTAGTTGCCACTTTTGCTTTCTTTCTACTTTGAATAGGAATGTGATGTCTGGAGCATGGAAGTCATCTTGCAACCATGAGGCAAGCCTGAGGATTAAAACACGGATGGAAGGAAGGAAAATAAGAGAGCCTAGATCCCTGACAGCATCATTGAACCAGCATGCTGACATCCTGCTATGTGAGAAAATTTAAAACACCTTATTACAACAACAACAAAAAAAAAAAAAAAAAAAAAACCACCTATGTAGCTCACCAGTTTCCTCTGTCCATGGAATTCTCCAGGCAAGAATACTTGAGTGGGTAGCCAGGCATTCCCTTCTCCAGGGTATTAGCCCAACCTAGGGATCAAATTTGGGTCTCCTACATTCCAGGCAGATTCTTTACCATGTGAACCCGCGAAGCCCCAGAACATTCACTTATACCATCAATTCTGCAGTTTCAGAAATCAATATATACAACATTAGAGTATTTCTAAAATGACACACAATGGGTAAGAGTCAGGCACTGGAGTCTGAGTTCAAACTGCGTCTCACTGTGTAATAGTATGTGATCTTGAGCAAGTTTCTCAACCCCTCAATCCCGCTCAGTCCCTAGGGGGTTTTCCTAGTTCTCAATGGAAAATAGAAATTATAATGGAACATACATTATAGCGTGGATGAAGGGTTAAAAAGAAAAACTAATAAGCTTTTAGAACAGTACCGAGAACATGTTAAGTGTTCAGTGTATACTGGTAATTACAATGATAGTGCTGAGAGCATAAAATGAAGATTCATGAAAAGAGACATAACTGCTAGCCCTTCCCTGTTTTTATTAGCCAGAGAGTAGTCCTAGATTCTTTCTAATACAAACTACCCAAAGCCTTCTCTTTTTGTATTACATAATCGTTTCTTCTGCGTTAGCATCTAATTCATATATGCATTTCAAAATGGAGAGGGATGGAACATACATTGACTACTTAACACCAAGAGACTCTTCAAACCAAGATCATCTTTCTCAAAACAATCAAAACAAAAGTGTCTACGACCTATTGCCTTGATGACTGCACCTCATTATTATCTTCCAGATTTCTTGGACAGTTGCAATAAAATAATGTAACCTTCACAACATGGATTCATGGCTCACAAATTGATAATCCTATGAGCCTTGATGCAGCTGGCAGAATAGGATGCTTGCAGCTTGCTCAAAATCAAGGTATGTTAAACCCTAACTATAAACAAGTTAACAGTATTCAGTTGCCAATGCAAAATATCACGTTTCACCTATTTTATTCATGAACTTAATGGCCCTTTAAAAAGACCTAGTTACTTTTCTATTCTGTTATTTAACTACCAACAAATATCACTCCCCAAACCAAGCATGAAAGGCTTCCAGTGTCTGTCTTCCATTATAAAAAATTAGTCAGAGGAACTGGAGACACTTCCATTTTCAGCAGTAAGGAAGAGTAAATGTCCTGATAACTGCCGATTTCATAACAATGAGTAACGTCAGATATAATAGAGCAAACCCATTTCACCAAATAAATACCTGAGCTTGCAAGAATAGAACAAAATTTGCAGGCAGCAAAAGGAAGAGGGAGCTAAAAATCATAGATATGAGAGATTGGTGAGCAAATAACCATCAAGTTTTACTGCTCAGGCAAGAATAAAGATTTTCACAAGATTAGAAACAAAATCCTTAAATAAAGCTTGCACTCTTAAAGACTCATACATAAACTGGGGAAAGCATGGGCTAAAAATTCATCTGCCCACCAGAAAAGGAAGACAGATCAGGAATGCACCTCTCTTCTATGTATAAAAATATACTCTGAATTTGTTTAACCACAGGCCTATACTGACAGTTACAGATCAAATCTATTCATCTTTGTAGCATGGTATAGATGTTCCAGGCTAAATAGTAAAACAAAGTGGCCTCAAATTAGTAGTGTCAAATGTACCTAGAAGAAACAAAAAGTTCTGTGCTATCCAGTAAGGATCAGGTCAGTTCAGTCACTCAGGCGTGTCCGACTCTTTGTGACCCCATGAATGGCAGCACGCCAGGCCTCCCTGTCCATCACCAACTCCCGGAGTTCACCCAAACTCATGTGCATCGAGTCAGTGATGCCACCCAGCCATCTCATCCTCTGTCATCCCCTTCTCCACCTGCCCCCAATCCCTCCCAGCATCAGAGTCTTTTCCAATGAGTCAACTCTTCGCATGAGGTGGCCAAAGTATTGGAGTTTCAGCCTCAGCATCAGTCCTTCCAGTGAACACCCAGGACTGATCTTTAGAATGGACTGGTTGGATCTCCTTGCAGTCTAAGGGACTCTCAAGAGTCTTCTCCAACACCACGGTTCAAAAGCATCAATTCTTCGGCACTCAGCTCTCTTCACAGTCCAACTCTCACATCCATACATGACCACTGGAAAAACCATAGCCTTAACTGGACGGACCTTTGTTGGCAAAGTCTTGTCTCTGCTTTTGAATATGCTATCTAGGTTGGTCATAACTTTTCTTCCAAAGAGTAAGAGTCTTTTAATTTCATGGCTGCAATCACCATCTGCAGTGATTTTGGAGCCCCCCAAAATAAAGTCTGACACTGTTTCCACTGTTTCCCCATCTATTTCCCATGAAGTGATGGGACCAGATGCCAGGATCTTAGTAAGGATACCACTAGCCATATGTGACTAAATCAGATTTTTCTATTAAAATTTAAAGTTCAGGTTTTCAAATTAGCCACATTTCAAATGCTCAACAGTCACATGTGACCAGTGGCTACCCTCCTGGACAGCAGACATAGAAAATATTTTCATCATTGCAGAAATTTCTATTGAAAAGTACTGGTCTAAACAAGCACACTCTTAAGCCAGGCTTCATAAGATTCCCATAGCTAACTGTTACTGAAAATGAGTTCACAATCCACCATTACAAAGAAAAAAAAAAAAGGTGGGGGAGAAAAAAAGAAAAACAAACAAGGAAACAAGGAACTGTAAAAGTAAGCAGCAAAATAACACTGGAATAAGGCTAAAAACAACGCTGGATAATAGAATTTTCCAATGTCTATGACAAAATACATAAATCTTAAATGCTTTTTTAACATTGAAAAAGAACTCAAAAATGTGACAAATTAAAAAGATGCTATCAAAAGGGGTCAGGGAGATTTTAAAATGAATTAACATAACTTCTAAAAATATATATGTGTACATACATATATGTGATATATGTGTATGATCACTGAAATTATAAACTCAGTGACTGAAGAAAGAATCCATTCACAGGCAGATATCCTTTGGGGTGGGAGTACTAAGTACAGAACACTGGACTACCAGAAAATTCCTGGCCCCAGGGAATAGTAACAGATATAACTAACCACCAAGAATGCTACACAGCACTTTTCACAGAAAGTATAAAAATAGAGTAAAGAGACATGAAAGGCAGAATGAGAAAATATAAGCAGAGTTGTAAGAGAGAGAAGTGAGAAAGAGTGAAAAAGAGCCAATCCTTAAAGAGAAAAGCTGAATATTTTCCAAATTTTATGATATTCACCAACTCTCAAATTTATTGTGTTAATTACACAATTGTAATTAACAACACTGTAAATTAATACAATTTAATTGATACAGTACAATTAATATAATTTCTTTATAATTATATAAAGAAATGCACACCTGGATAAATCATTTTTACAATGAAAAAAATCATGCTTTTATCATCGTTTATAAAAGAAATGGATCAGTCTTTATAAAACTTCAGATAACCAAAGGAAACAATAAGGTTAGACAAAGCAGTCAGACTGACAAGCAGCACCTGCAAGAGGCCACTGATGACCACAGCAGCAGACCTGGCCACATCAGCAAAAGGGAAGCGGGGAGACTGTGGGATAATAGCTTTAAAACACAGAAAGAAAACAACTGACAACTTAGAACTAAATACAGAGGTCATTATTCCAGAATAAGATGGAAATAGTCATTTTCAAACAAAGAATGACTAATATGTTTACCACCAATAGCTCTCACTGAGGAAATTTCTCATGGATACCCTCTGACAAAAGAAAAGTAAGCCAGAACAAAAGACGGACAGGAAGGAAAGAATGGTGAACAAAGATCCTGCGGATAAATCACATCAACAATAGCTAGGCCATATAATTAGTTAAGGTAATGACCAAACAAAACAGAACTAAAATTCTGAAAAAAGTAGCATGAAAGAGATGGTTGGACTTTAAGCATTCTAAGTATGGTCTATTCAGAAGAAGGACAAAAATAATAATGTTAGATTTTGTGATGCTCAGTTTGGATGTTAAAACTTTAAGGATAACAACCAGAAATAGATAAATAAAGTGGACAATGCCAAAGTCAGTGAAGTAGTAAACACATACTAGGAATGATAAAAATCTAATTCTGAAGAGTAACTTTTTTAGGGGGAGGGAGAGGCCATGTCAGTAGAGTGGTACAATGCCTCAATTAAATAGGTGTTGTATTTCCTAAAATGGATGCTGGCCACATAGTTACTTCTTTTAATTTTGTGTCTTTTCATTTGTCTAAAATACTTAATTTAAAAATATGCCTCAGTTACAAAATAGCTGCTGTACAAAAGAAAATTAATAAAAATCTCACAAGAAGAAAGTTCTTTAAAGTACTACTATCCTGCCTCATTTGATCTTCACAACAACTAGGAAAGGGAAAGTAAGATAAGTTTCATATTCTGCATTTTGCAAGTAAAGTGAAGTGAAAGTCACTCAGTCATGTCTGACTCTTTGTGCAGTCCATGGAATTTTCCAGGCCAAGATACTGGAGTGGGTAACCTTTCCCTTCTCCAGGGGATCTTTCCAACCCAGGGATCGAACCCAGGTCTCCTGCATTGCAGGCAGAATCTTTCCCAGCTGAGCCATAAGGGAAACCCCCATTTTGCAAACAAGAAAGCAAGAATGACCAGAGCAGTGAATCCCCTTCCCAATGTCACACACCCAAAAAAGTGGCAGAACTTGTCCTCAAACTCATTATTTTCAACTGTAATTCAGTGTCTACCTAGAACACAACGCTGCCTGGCACCTGTCAAAATATTTAAGAATACTTTATAGAATTAGCAAGTTCCACAGAAATTGTGTTTTACATGAAAAAAAATTCTGACTATTAACATAAGAATATATTCAAAGGGAATTTAAACAAGTCTTATGTACAGGGATCTTCACTGAAGCATTATTTATAAAGGTGAAAATTGAAAATGACCTAAATATCTCACAATATAGAAGTGCAGAGAATGGTATATCTGTGCAATGCAATGCTGCACAGTCATTACAGATTATTTTCTAAAAGAATATTTATATCTTAAGAAAATGTTAATATTAAGAGGAAATATGGTATTAAAACTATAATATCCATTTTACTCAACTGTAGATGTTGATATAAAAACTGGCAATAATTATATATTATGCATATTGAAAGCCTAGACATAAATGTACCAAAACATGAACGGTAATTATATCTACAGTGGAAGGGCTAAAATCATTGATGATCTTTATCTTCATTCTCTAAATTGAACACATATTGCCACTCTAAACTGAGAAAAATAAAATTGACAAATAAATTTTAGAACTCCCTATTTACAAAAGCATCAGCAACATTAAATATCTTATTCCCCCCCAGAGTTAAACAGTGAAAAGTTAACATGCTAAGAGAAACAGAAACTCAAAGAAAATAAAATGGATCAAAGATGATGATAAAGCATTTCTGAAATTGAATCATATGAGATCAGAGCCTGGTTCTCATTATCACTGGGTCCTAAACAAATAGGTTAACTAGCCTCAGATATGTAACTGAAAACCAATCACAGAAGACCCCATTCCCCCAAGTTTCTGGCTAACAACACTATTAGCTGAATATCAAAAAGGCTGCCCTCACAAAAGGCACTCCAGGCAAGTCACTTCCTCTCTAACAGTTGTCTGTGCCACTGAAAGATCCAATGGTATCTCAAAAAGGGCAAACCACCCAACCACAGAGGTACAACATATCTGCTAATTGTGAGCGGGCTGGAACCCAAACTAGGACAAATTAGGGACCCTTGCTAACCATCTACAGTTCCTAAATCCAGGCATGTTTTCTGATAGAAGACGCCTGTTCAACAGAGTCTCTTTGGCTGACTCCTAAAGAAATATGTAATAAAATTTTAAAGTTCAATTCACAAGCCAACATCCAATACTACAGGCTGTCTCTTCCCCAAACATGTGTGTACCAATCATCTAATATATCCTGGTGAGCTTCTGATCACTTCATTTAGTTCTGTACTGGCAATCTCTCAAGTACCTATGCAGCAGGTCACTAGAGGTCTTGCTGAGGATGGAGAAATTTTAAGATCTTCAATCCTGTTTTCATGTATAATGTCCCTGCCATCAAACTAAAAACAGTTAACAGTTTTTCCATCCTTTTTCTGTTAGAGAAGTGGTTAATGGAGAGGGGAATGTAAGTTGGAAGCTAACATATTAGGTGATTCCTCCCTTTATTTATATCAAACGTCCTTCCCATACCCTTTATTCAAGCCCTTTCCTGTTCCCTTCTTCCTCGCCTGCTTCCCTTTGGCACTGCAAGCCTGAATGTAAGATTCATGATTCAGGGGAAAAAAAATAAGTTTGGAGCTCAGAAAAATCAGATGACTCTAGGTGAAGTCATTAGAGTCGAGTTTCCAGAGACAACCCTGGGAAGGTCAGGCTTTTGCCCGGGGACTCAGATCCCAATTAGGTTTTCCTGGTGCCTTTGGGGAGTCACAGTGATGTGGTGGTGATAATGATGATGAGGAAGAGGAGGAAGATGTACAGAAAGAATTGATATGCGCTGGGAAAGTCAGCAAAGATTAACCTCTGAAACAAAACACATTTGTTACACAAACGCCAAAGTGATAAAAATACTGTGTCAGCTGTGTCAAAGGAAGACAGTGAGACCCAACTATGACATGAAGTTTAAATTAAGCTGAACTTTGGCATGTGTTAAAGACAAAACCCCTGTCTCTATCACCTTCAGTGAATGTCAGGGAGGTACCACACAGCAAGCACACCCCTGACATCCAAATAAGATATTTACGGGGAAGCAAATGGTTCCGTACTTCAGTGCTCCGCTTCTGAAACATTCAAGTCAGCACTTACAAACATACACATGATCAGAGGATGAGAAAGGAACATTAGCTTGCTCAGGTGATTCTAACTTAACCTGTGTTGCACTAACCCAGGGAGGGAATCTATTTTCTATCAGGTTCCAAGAACTCATAAGAGGTAGAGAGCAGAGTGGGTGGGGGGAGGCAAAATGTTCAGGGCAACATATTAAAGATAATAACTTGAGAGCTTTTTAATTTAAGAAAGAGCAACTGTCCAACTAATTTGTGTTTAAAATAAATCGCTGGAACACACAATTCCTCAATAAACATTGCAGACATCACAAAATATACCATTCATGCTCTGGCCAAAGAGAGAAATAAGAAAAGTAGAGGGGGGAAAGTAGAGAAAAATATAAATCAAAGAAGAAGGAAAAAGGTAAAAAGGTAGAGTGTGTGGATACAAAAGAGAAGGAAGAAGAAAGGATTGTAGAGAGAGAGAAGAGCAGAATAGAATCAGACTGGGGGGTAGACTCAGTCGGAAGTCAGGTAAATATATTAATTAATTAAAACTGGTTTTGCCAATCGCAGCTTTTCATCAGTGGACACTCCCTGTTATCACTGCCCTTTGAAATGCTGATTAGGTCTTCAGCATGGAGTCATGCATTTAAAGCCCCTGTGTTCCCCAAAGGTTTTTTTTTGTTTGGTTGGTTGTTTCTTTTGGCTCTGAATGGGCCATATTTCCTCTGGCCAAAGTACTCCAGGAAATCTGCAGAAGGAAATGGTTCTCTTAGCACCAAGACCAGAGGTTGCCTAAAGCCATAGTTCTCAATCCTGGCAACATGTTAGAATCATAGGGACAGCCTTTAAAAAAAAAAAAATTGACTTCCCAAATAAAATACTGATGTTCTTGTCAGCTCTGAGCTAATTAAACCAGAATCTCCAAAGAAAAGTCTCCAACAAGAAAATCTTACATGCTGGGTGAAAAACATTTTTCTATCCCCTTAAGAATGTATTCGTATCAGGGCTTCTAGAGTGTATGGACATACACTCTAGATTTTATAATTATAAAATTATATGTATATATATAGTGTATGTGTGTGTTAGTCACTCAGTCGTGTCCAACCCTTTGTGACTCCATGGACTGTAGCTGCCAGGCTCCTCTGTTCATGGAATGCTCCAGGAAAGAATACTGGAGTGGGTTGCCATTCCCTTCTCCAGGGGATCTCCAGGGGAGGACCTGGGCATCAAACCTGGGTATTCTGCATTGCAGGGACATTCTTTACTATCTGAGCCACCACAGAAGCCCAGTTCTGCAAGGAATCAATGAGTTTCTAAGCACCAAGTTCAGAGGCATGTGTTTCTCTGCAGAGATTTATCTACCTGATTTTTGTAATATGTGCAAGAGGAGCCAGCCCACTGAGAAAGCTAAGCTGCAGCAGGAATTGTGCATTCAATGACCCCTGAAGTACAGCTCAGCTTCACCCCCTCTTGTGCAGCACTGCCACGCCCACATCAGCAGCTCAGCACCTTCTAATGCCTTTTATCTGCTCATCTTTGTCCACCACATGAAATGGTCCAGAAAAAGTGCTACGGTTTCCAGGGAACTAAACTGCATCTTACCAAAAATCCAAACAAACAAAGAAGTCTTTTCGGAACTGTAAACTGTAAGAAAATTGTACTTGAAACTGTTGGGAGAGTGTGTAGCTTCCTCAGTTCAGTCTTGTCTCAACAAAAATTTGAGGCGACAGACGGACCAGTGTTATAGCCCCATGTAATTTCCTCAGATGGATCAGTTTACAGCTCCATGTTGCAGCTCACCTTTTTTTTTTTTTTAAGAATTATTTTTATTTATTTATTTTTTTTTTACAATACTGTATTGGTTTTGCCATACATTGACATGAATCCACCACAGGTGTACATGAGTTCCCAACCCTGAACCCCCTCCCACTACCCTCCCTATATCATCTCTGTGGGTCATCCCAGTGCACCAGCCCCAAGCATCCTGTATCCTGTATTGAACCTAGACTAGCGATTCATTTCTTACATGATAGTATACATGTTTCAATGCCATTCTCCCAAATCGTCCCACCCTCTCCTTCTCCCACAGAGTCCAAAAGTCTGTTCTTTACATCTGTGTTTCTTTTGCTGTCTTGCATACAGCATTATCATTGCCATCTTTCTAAATTCCATATATATGTGTTAGTATACTGTATTGGTGTTTTTCTTTCTGACTTACAGCTCACTTTTATTTACAAAGCAAAGAAATATACATACTTAAGGCATGAGGGCGGGCCGACCCAAAAGGCGAAGAGAAGAGGAGTCTCAATGCTCCTAGGCTTCCTCCTTTTATACATTTGTCTCCTCACCCCGCCCTCCCATGAGCCTGCCCTGTGTAAATTGGTCTATCCTGGAGGGCTGTTTGTTTTATCTGAGGTCCTCACTCCGGTCCTCAGACCTTCCTTTGTTCTATTTTCATGGGCTTTTCCCTTCTTTGTCTTTTAGCCACCGCCATTCTGGACTCCTTTTTCCTATTCTAACTACCTAACAAAACTGACCTTTGGCCTTCTGGTTCCATTGGAAGAATCCCAGAACCTAAGAGGCAGTTATCCCTGAGACAACCCAGTTCTGAGAGAACCACAGAATTATTTGCACATACTCCCTGGATATCTCTAAGTGTTAACAGTAGAGTGGAGGAATAAACAGGCATGAAGATCAATATCAACTCTGAGCCTGGGGTGAATCTTCTCAACAGAGGATGTGTAAGAACGGACTTCATGCCATCACGTATTCCTTTATTCTGCAGTTTGGAATTTAGTCTGGTTTACTTTGGTTAATAGTCACGAGTACTTTGCTCCCTGCTAATATAAGACATGGTCTCTGCCCTGCAGGAGCTGGAAAACTAAGTAGAAGTAAACAGAAATAGAGAGGAAATAGCTAAGTCAGGCTTTCCCAAAGTAATAATGAGAACTTTTTGAGCTTCAACTGGAGAAGTCCTATGAGGCTGGCCAGCGGGCCAGCACTCTCTGACATGGTGAATTACTGCCTTGTAAGAACTAAGCCAATGGGCATAACATTTTTCCTACAAACGTCGTTTAAAATAAATGTTGATCCTAAACCTTCCCCTCACCCACTCCCTTGTGCTCCTTTATGAAAGGAAAAATATCACTAGCATTGATTCTCCTACCTTCCACTAAAGAACACTTGTTAATCCTTGGCACAACACTGAGAAGGGACATGTTACAGCCCACCAGAAGAAAATGACCCACAGGACAAAGAGCACCTGTTATTCCAAGAAAGGGAAGGACAGCGATGCAGGCTGGCCTACAAAAACAAGCAGGATCTAATTATTTAGAGCAGGAGTCTTCAGGTGAAGCAGACCTATTGTCTTCACTTAGCCATCTGACCTTGAGCAGGATATTTAATCTCTCCAAGCTTGAGTTTCTCCTCTGTCAAGTATGTATGAGATTATTTAGTTCCAAGGAGCACAGTGGATACTTCATAATTTAATAATGAATACAAAATACTCAATACAGTGCCTGACACAAAATAAATGCGCAATTGATCCACTCATGCAAGATATATTTAGAGAGTATCTAGAAGGTGCCAGGCAGTATTCGAGGCGCTGGGACTAGCAGCATAATAGACCCAGTTCCTGCCCCCGTGTTGCTTACCATCTACTGTTCAGGGGTAGATGCTTTAGATGGTGATCATTTATAGAGAAAATGAAGATAAAGAAGGATGACAGGGAGTGGGGATGACATGCAACGTGAAATAGACCTTACTGATTTGATAGCACGTGAGGGGGAAAAAAACCTGAAGAGGGACGGGAATGAGTCATACGGAGGAAACAACCATTGCCAAGGCCCAGAGTGAGAAGCTTGTCTGGTCTATCTGCATATCAGCAAAGAGGTCTGACTAGCAGGAAGAGAAAAATGGCAGGGGGAGACGACGAGGAGATGAGATCTAGGCAGGAAGGCATAAGGGACTAGGTAGGGCTTTGAAGCTTGGCTTTTGCATTGAGCGAATTAAATGCTGCTGAAGAGGTCTGGAACAAGTGACACTACCTGATTTAGACTCTACCAGGATGGTGGCTCAGAGGTTAAAGCGTCTGCCTGCAATGCAGGAGACCTGGGTTTGATCCCTGGAGGAGGAAATGGCAGCCCACTCCAGTATTCTTGCCTGGAGAATCCCATGGATGGAGGAG
This sequence comes from Budorcas taxicolor, assembly GCF_023091745.1. Lineage (NCBI taxonomy): Eukaryota > Metazoa > Chordata > Mammalia > Artiodactyla > Bovidae > Budorcas > Budorcas taxicolor. The sequence continues at coordinate 24,306,136 of NC_068934.1, forward strand.
TTTGGTGGGCTATACAGTCCAGGGGTCACAAAGAGTTGGACACGACTTCACTTTCACTTTCAGGATCCCATTAGCACGGATATACAGAAGAGATTGGGCAGCTATGTAAGAGCAGAGACGCAAAGAGGGGAGTGAAGAGACTGCTGCAGTCAGAGAGGTGAGAGTTAGGCGTGACTCAGACCAGACAATGATGGGAAAGACAGTGAGATGTGGTCAGAGAGATTCTGGGTTTTGAAGATTTAGGTGACAAACTTTGCTACTGAGTTAAATGGACAATGTGAGAAACACCAATCAAGAATGAGTCGTGAGGTTTTAGCCCAAGCAGTTGTAATCATGGCCTTTAATTGATGGGAAAGACAGGCTGTAGGGAACACAACCTCAGTTTTGGATACATGTTGTACGTGTATTCTGCACACTAAGTCGAAATAGAAAATAAGCAGTAAAATATGTGAATCTAGGATAGAGAGGCAGGTCTGGATTGGATGTAAATGTGGGCATTGTTAGTATAAAGATGATATTTAAAACCAGGGATAAGATCACTAAGGACATGAGTAAACGCAGAAAGGGTGATGAAGAGAGCCCTGAGAGCTTCAATGTTCAGAATTCAGGAAGGTAAAGAAGAGCCAGCAAAGGAGACTAAATAATTAGCCAATAAGGACAAGCAGGGGATATATATGTAACCTAAACTTCCCTTAAGCTTATTTACCTAATTATGCACACCATCATGTAACTATCCATCTGGTATGGCAAAACAGTTCTCATCAGAACATGAAATTTAAAATGAGACAAACCTGGATTCCAGCCCAGTCTTCCGTTAACTAGGAAGACCTTTAAGCTTGCTGAGTCTCTAGTACCTTAACTATGAAGTGAAGAGAATAACACCAACTTCTTAGAATTACGAAGGAAAAAAGGAGATTTTGAATACAGAGCTGGGTAACCCAGATGCCCAATGAAGAATGGCTACACCACATGTAAATCATTGACGTTAGAACACTCTCTCATACCATACACAAAAAATAAATTTAAAAAGGCTTAAAGACTTAAATGTAAGATAGGATACTGTAAAACTCCTAGAAGAAAACGTAGGCGAAACACTGATGTAAATCGTAGTAACATATTCTTAGGTCAGTCTCCCAAGGCAATAGAAATAAAAGCAAATATAAACAAATGGGACCTAATCAAACTGACAAGAGTTGGACAGCAAAGGAAATCATAAATAAAAAGACAACCTATGGACTGGGATAAAATATTATTAATAGTAAAAGGTGTAACTGACAAGGGATTAATTTCCAAAATAAACAAATGTTTCATACAACTCAAAGAAAAAACCCAATCAAAACATAAGCAGAAGACCTATACTGACCAAAGACGACATGCGTATGGCCAAGAGGCACATGAAAAGATGCTCAACTTTTCTAATTATTAGAGAAATTCAAATAAAAACTAAAATGAAGTACCGTCTCACACCTGTCAGAACAGCCATCATTGAAAAGCCGACAAATTATAAATATTGGACAGGGTATGGAGAAAAGGGAACTCTCCTATATCGCTGGTGGGAATGTAAACTGGTACAGCCACTAAGGAAAACAGTACAGAGAGGTTCCTTTAAAAACTATTTCCATATGATCCATCAATCCCAATCCTGGCCATACATTCAGAGAAAAGTCTAATTCGAAAAGATGCATGCACTCCAATGTTCATAGCAGCACTAGTCACAATACTCAAGATATGGAAGCAAGCTAAATGACCACCAACAGAGGAACGAATAAAGATGTGAAATAAATATACACACACTTGTGTGTGTATACATACACATATATGTAGAATACTACTCAGTCATAAAAAATAATAAAATAATAACATTTGCAGCAACGTGGATGGACCTAAAGATTATCAAACTAACTGAAGTAAATCAGACAAAGACAAATAGCATGTGATACCACTTGTATGTAGAATTTAAAAATATGATACAAGTGAACTTATTTACAGAAACAGAATCATAGACATAGAAAACAAACCTATGGTCACCAAAGGGAAGGGGGGGTGGTAATTAGGAGTTTGGGATTAGCAGATACAAGCTATTACATATAAAAGAAACAAGGTTCCACTCTTTCAGTTCAGTTCAGCTGCTCAGTCGTGTCTGACTGTGCAACCCCATGGACTGCAGCATGCCAGCCATCCCTGTCCATCACCAGCTCCCAGAGTTTACTAAAACTCATCTCCATTGAGTCAGTGATGCCTCCAACCAACTCATCCTCTATTGTCCCCTTCTCCTCCTGCCCTCAATCTTTCTCAGCATCAGAGTCTTTTCCAATGAGTCAGCTCTTCGCATCAGGTGGCCAAAGTATTGGAGTTTCAGCTTCAACATCAGTCCTTCCAATGAACAACCAGGACTGATCTCCTTTAGGATGGACTGGCTTGATCTCCTTACAGTCCAAGGGACTCTCAAGAATTTTATCCAACACCATAGTTCAAAAGCATCAATTCTTCAGTGCTTTCTTTATAGTCCAACTCTCACATCCATACATGACTACTGGAAAAACCATAGCCTGACTAAATGGACCTTTGTTGGCAAAGTAATATCTCTGCTTTTTAATAAGTTGTCCAGGTTGGTCAAAACTTTCCTTCCAAAGAGTAAATGTCTTTTAATTTCATGGCTGCAGTCACCATCTGCAGTGATTTTAGAGCCCAAAAAAATAAAGTCAGCCACTGTTTCCACTGTGTGATGGGACCAGATGTCATGATCTTAGTTTTCTGAATGTTGAGTTTTAAGACAACATTTTCACTCTTCTCTTTCACTTTCATCAAGAGGCTCTTTAGTTCTTCTTCGCTTTCTGTCATAAGGGTGGTGTCATCTGCATATCTGAGGTTAATGATATTTCTCCCAGCAATCTTGATTGCCAGAAAGCTGGAAAGCTTGTGCTTCATCCAGCCCAGTGTTTCTCATGATGTGTACTCTGCATATAAGTTAAATAAGCAGGGTGACATTATACAGCCTTGACATACTCCTTTTCCTATTTGGAACCAGTCTGTTGCTCCATGTCCACTCTTTAGCACATGGAATGATATTCGGTATCCTATAATATACCATAATGGAAAACATAACAAAAGAATGGCTACACTTTCTGAAACTATTATTCATTAAGTACTTTTTCAGCACTTACAAGGGATGCAAATCGTACCATGTCAGGCACTGGAAATGGAATAAAATCTAGCAGAATAAAAGATAATGGGACTTAAATAATATAGAAATCATGGTCCCCAAGACAGGCTCTTTGAAAGAAGTGAACTTTCCCATCTGATTTATACAGTCTTCGTAACAAGTGGGACAAGAATGGCACTCAAATGTTTCATGAATGAATGAATGAGACACTGATGTGAACAAACACTTTGAGTTTGTAGCAGAGAGAGATCACTGGGAGTTGAAATGGAAAGAGAGCACTTTATTAGTGACATGGCAAAAAAAAAGTTTCAGGTGAATTTTTCCCATTGAATCAAAATTTACATAAAACAGCCAAATGAAAGGAGAAAAAGAAGAGGCTGGATTATCAAAAACTATAGCATTGGGATTACTGAGTAAACCTTGGAACCTACACAGACAATCCTGTTGCCTTGTTAAGTTTTGTTTTAGAGAAGTTTGTTCCACTTCACATTTATCAGTCACAGAATGCAATCTTTTGTCCTCAAAAACAAGAAAAATAAAAGTGAGCTCTAATTTATGCCAGACACTCTTGCAAGCAATTTATATTCAGTTACTCCTCAAAAGAATCTTCTAAGGTAGATGTTATGATTTCTACTTGATAGATGAAGAAGTCAGGATGATATAATTCTAATTAATTCTACTAAGTGGCAGAGCTAGGACTTGCACTTCCACTCCAGAACTGACCCCTTCACTATTACAGCATGTCCTGTAGAGACCATATGCATCCACAGATCCTAACACTGACAAGTGCATAGGACCTGTTAGGAAAGGAAAGCCAAGGAACAGAGAATTTAGTCAAATTAACGATAAACAGCATGATCAATATCATGCCCTTCCTGAGTTGATGTTACATAAAACCATTCTTCTAAGTCAGTATCATAGCTCCGGTATTTGTAAATGAACAAAATACACACATTCCTAAAGTATCCAAATCTCAGTGAAACTGAAAGTGCTTGTTCTTACTCTGGAACATCAAAACTTCTCTTGGTCTTTTTTCTTCTCTCTAAATGATGGGCATTTTTACTAGTTTTGAGAACTCAATAACCATCTTTATCTGCAAGAAGGCTTTTGAAAAACATTGGCACCTGTTTTGGTAGAGCAGCTTCTATGCAATGCTGCATTGCCTTAGAGCAAGGCTGGGTGATTATTAATATATGTACAAAATGAAAATAAAACAAAACGTGGTGTACTAAAACCCATCGAAGCAACTGAGCAGAAAGTCAAACACGTCTGCTTTCCGCAGAGTGATGAGTCCGATCAAAGACACCGTATCAGCCACCTGTGCCCATGACTGGGAGGTGGGGGTGAGAGTGAGCAAGCCTCATGCATTGTTTTTATTAGCATGTTCCCTGGTTCATTATATCTCACGTAATGATCCATGGGCCTGGCAGGGTTGCAGATTGCCGATATTCAAAGTCTTAACACTCAGAGCAAGTTTTTCTAGGTAGGGAGTATTTTTTCCCCCTGGCCTATTCAATCTGCAATCTTATAGCCTTAAAAAAATAAACGAGCAGCACCAGATATTTTCTGACTTGCAAAGTGATATGTGTGCATGGTAGAACATTTGGAAAATACAAAAAACACCAACAAGTGATATAAGAGTCACCCATATTTCCACTCCCCAGGGTAACCTCTTAGATTCACAGAATTTAAAAATGAAAGTACAAGTGAAACTAGCACCAGAGACTTGGAGGGAAGACAGGGTTGTGGTTGAGTGTGTGTCAGTGTTCAGTCATGCCTGACTCTTTGCGACCCCATGGACTGGAGCCCACCAGATCCCTCTGCACATGGAATTTCCCAGGAAAGAATACTGGAGTGGGTTGCCATTTCCTTCTCCAGAGGATCTTCCTGACCCAGGGATCAAACCTGCATCTCTTGCATCTCCTGCTCTGGCAGGCTGATTCTTTACCACTGAGTCACCTGGGAAGTCCTTCTTTTATTGTTCTTTTAACTTTGCTATAAAGTCATTTTGTGAGTCTTTTTTTAATGGGAAAAAACATATTAGGGCTCAGTTACAATTCTTTTCATAGTAAGAAAATTAAGGTTTAAAGAACAAGAATGATTGCTCGGGACCACACAGCTGCTTGTCTGAACAGAACTAGAACTGCAGGGTTTCCCACACGAGGCTGGGCCCTCTCTGTACTCAGCTCTCCACAGTGGAATCCCACCATTATATTACTCTTGGCTTTGGGTCTTCATGGCCTTTTGCTTTTCAACAGTGCCCTATAAATGTGTAATATCCTAGGAAGGGAGGAAGAGTTTCTGGTATGGATTACAAAATTTCAGTGAGTACTCTTTCTAGATGTAGCCCATCAAGGGAGCCAGAACCCTGACAAGTAACCCCTCCACGGCACCACTCAACCCAGGATACTACTCGCCCATCACAGCCTCAAGGAGTCTGCCTGCTTTCCTTTATGTCTTGACCTCTACCACCTTCCTGTCTTCTCTTGGAATTAATATTAACCATATCAACAATTTTTGAGTGAGTAATATAAACCAGGTGCCATACTACATATACATTATCTCATTTAACACTTCAGTTCAGTCGCTCACTCATGTCCAACTCTTTGTGACCCCATGGACTGCAGCACGCCAGGCTTCTCTGCCCATCACCAATTCCTGGAACTTGCTCAAACTCACATCCATTGAGTCAGTGATGCTATCTAACCATCTCATCCTTTGTCGTCCCCTTCTCCTCCTGCCTTCAATCTCTTCCAGCATCAGGGTCTTTTCCAATGAGTCAGTTCTTTGCATCAGGTAGCCAAAGTATTTGGAACCTCAGCACCAGTCCTTCCAATTAATATTCAGGACTGATTTCCTTCAGGATGGACTAGTTGGATCTCCTTGGAGTCCAAGGGACTCTCAAGAGTCTTCTCCAACACCACAGCTGAAAACCATCAATTCTTCGGTGCTCAGCTTTCTTTATAGTGCAACTCTCACATCCATACATGACCACTGGAAAAGCCATAGCTTTGACTAGACTTACCTTTGTTGGCAAAGTAATGACTCTGCTTTTTAATATGCTGTCTAAGTTGGTCATAGCTTTTCCTCCAAGAGCAAGCATCTTTTCATATCATGGCTGCAGTCACCATCTCCAGTGATTTTGGAGCTGAGGCAAAGAAAGTCTGTCACTGTTTCCATTGTTTCCCCATCTATTTGCCATGGAGTGATGGGGCCAGATGCCATGATCTTTGTTTTTTGAATATTGAGTTTTAAGCCAGCTTTTTCACTCTCTTCTTTCACTTTTATCAAGAGGCTCTTCAGTTCCTCTTCACTTTCTGCCATAAGGGTGGTGTCATCTGCATATCTGAGGTGATTGATAATTTCTCCTGGCAATCTTGATTCCAGCTTGTGCTTCATCCAGCCTGGCATTTCACATGATGTACTCTGCATATAAGTTAAATAAGCCAGGGTGACAATATACAGCCTTGACATACTCCTTTTCCTATTTGGAACCAGTCCATTGTTCCATGTCTGGTTCTAACTGTTGCTTCTTGATCTGCACACAGACTTCTCAGGAGGCAGATAAAGTCATCTGGTATTCCCATCTCTTTAAGAATTTTCCAAAGTTTGTTGTGATCCACACAGTCAAAGGCTTTGGCCTTGTCAGTAAAGCAAAATTAGATGTTTTTCTGGAACTCTCTTGCTTTTCCTATGATCCAAAGGATACCGGCAATTTGATCTCTGATTCCTCTGCCTTTTCTAAATCCAGCTTGAACATCTGGAAGTTCTTGGTTCACATACTATTGAAGCCTTCCTTGGAGAATTTTGAGCATTACTTGGCTAGCGTGTGAGTGAGTACAATTGTGCATTAGTTTGAACACTCTTTGCCATTGCCTTTCTTTGAAACTGGAATGAAAACTGACCTTTTCCATGCCTGTGGCCACTGCTGAGTTTTCCAAATTTGTTGGCATATTAAGTGCAACACTTTAACAGCATTATCTTTTAGAACTTGAAACAGTTCAGCTGGAATTCCATCACCTCCACTAGCTTTGTTTGTAGTGATGCTTCCTAAGGCCCACCTGACTTCAGACTCCAGGATGTCTGGCTCTAGATGAGCAATAACACAAGGCAAAAAGATATGATGCTGAAAGATGAATGCCCCAGAACACCCCAATATGCTACTGGAGAAGAGTGGAGAAATAACTCCAGAAAGAATGAAGAGATGGAGCCAAAGCAAAAAAAATGCCCAGCTGTGGATGTGAATGGTGATGGAAGTAAAGTCTAATGCTGTAAAGAACAATATTGCACAGCAACCAGGAATGTTAGGTCCATGAATTAGGGTAAACTGAAAGTAGTCAGACAGGAGATGGCAAGAGTGAACATCAACATTTTAGGAATCAGTGAACTGAAATGGGTGAATTTAACTCAGATGACCACTATATCTACTATTGTGGGCAAGAATCCCTTAGAAGAAATGCAGTAGCCCTCATAGTCAACAAAACAGTCTGAAATGCAGTACTTGGGTTCAATCTCAAAACTGATAGAATGATCTCTGTGCATTTCCAGGGCAAACCATTCAATATCACAGTAATCCAAGTCTATGCCCCAACTACTAATGCCAAAGAAGCTGAAGTTGAATGGTTTATGATGACTAACAAGACCTTCTAGAACTAACACCAAAAAAAGATGTCTTTTTCATCATAGGGGACTGGAATGCAAAAGTAGGAAGTCTAAGAGATACCCTGAGTAACAGGCAAGTTTGGCCTCGGACTACAAAATGAAGCAGGGCAAAGGTTAACAGAGTTTCACCAAGAATGCACTGGTCATAGCAAACACTCTCTCCCAACAACACAAGAGAAGACTCTACACATGGACATCACCAGATGGTCAACACTAAAATCAGACTAATTATATTCTTTGCAGCCGAAGATGGAGAAGCTCTATACAATCAGCGAAAACAAGACAGGGAGCTGACTGTGGCTCAGATCATGAACTGTTTATTGTAAAATTCAGACTTAAATTGAAGAAAGTAGGGAAAACCACTAGACAATTCAGGTATGACCTAAATCAAATCCCTTACAATTATATAGTGGAAGGGACAAATAGATTCAAGGGATTAGATCTGATAGACAGAGTGCCTGAAGAACTAGGGACAGAGGTTCATGACATAGTACAGGAAGCAGTGATCAAGAAAAAGAAAGGCAAAATGGTTGTCTGAGGAGGCCTTACAAATAGCTGAGAAAAGAAGAAAAGCTAAAGGCAAAGGAGAAAAGGAAATATATACTCATCTGAATGCAAAGTTCCAAAAAAAATAGCAAGGAGAGATAAGAAAGCCTTCCTCAGTGATCAATGCAAAGAAATAGAGGAAAACAGTAGAATGGGAAAGGCCAGAGATCTCTTCAAGAAAATTAGAGATACCAAGGGAACATTTCATTTAACACTTAGGATATCACCTCTATTTCACAGACACAGAAATATAGGAGGCATATACCCAAGGTCACAGAAAAGTAAATACTAAAACTCAGATTTGAATCTAGGACTGTTCAATTCTAAACTCTGTCTTACTCTTTCTGGATACTGAGAAGAAAGAACTCTTCCAGGGTCTTGCCACCATGGCTGCTTCTGAAATCCTTTTTTTTTTTTTTTCTTAATTGTAATATAATTGCTTTACAATGTTCTGTTATTTCTGCTGTATAGCAAAGTGAATCAGCCACATATGTATACATATATATATATGTATCTCCCTCTTCCTTGGATTTCCTTCACTTTAGGTCACCACAGAGAGTTGAGTAGAGTTTCCCATGCTATATAGTCAGTTCTCATTTATCTATTTTATACATAGTAGTGTATTTTAGTGTTGAAAGTAACTATGGATCACAATGGGAAAATCAGAAAGAAATATCAAAGCAACCAATAGGGCTTTGGAGTTAAATTGTCTTGATTTCAAGCCTTAACAACCAAATTTGGTAGCTGTGCTCCAGACCTTCAGCAAATCACTTGAATCAGAGTTTAATCTTTCTCCAATTGGGAGGATTTGAATATCTTACTCAAACCTACGGTATCTATAAAATCAGTCATTCAAATCTGTATACATTTGGAAGTGAAAGGAAGTACTACTAATAACTGGTGGGACAACAGGTACAAAATAAGACTTGCCAAAGCAAATCAGTACATACAGTCCTCTGTAGGTAACCAGGTCAAGTAACCTCCTAAATTGCCGAGCAACAGATTTATTCTTTTCTGTGTAAACGAAACATCAAATGGCACAGTGGTATTCCAACCCAGCCAATTTTGCCTCCCAGAGAACACCTGGACGTGTCTAGCTAGAGACATTTTGGTTGTCACACCTGAGAGAGGGAATGCTATTGGCATCCAGTGGGCTGAAGCTGGATATGCTATTGAACATCCGACAGTGCACAGAACAGGACTGTACAAAAAGATGGCACTTATGTCAAGGTGGAAAAAACCCAAAATGTACTTTAAGACAGTGTAAGAGAGGGTAGAGAACGTCTGATGTCAAGGACCTATGTCAACGGCACAAGTTCACTGAGCTTCTCACAGGTTTATCTGGGTTAGCCCAAACACAGCTCTTCTGAAATTCCCCCCTTGGAACTCAAGAGAAATGGTACATTCTTTTCATAGTTTAATTACTGGAAACAAATTTGCAAATAGGCCTATCATCACTCTGAAAGTATTATCTCATCTCAGAGGCAAACTCATTATGTAAGGAAACAAGAGGCCAAGTACCACATACATAATGCAATCTGCATACATTCAAAGAACAGCAAGTGTGCATGCAATCAACACAGGTGCTTCTCTAAAGGTATAAAATTGAAATTAGCAATAATAAAGCCTTCATCTGACTTGCCGTCCCCAGGACATGCTCTGACGCTGAGATAAGTTTAATTTGTAAGCCCCGTGCCTAAAATGAAGGAAGCAACTATTTGGGGAAAGCTCTTTGAGGGAGAATGAGCAATTACCCACAACTATATGGGGATAATTAATTGATCATTCACTCATATTTTTTCACCCTCTCAGATAAACATGAAAGAGATATTAAAGTTTTAAAAAGCTCTCTTCAGATCCGCCCCCCCCCCCATCCCCATTAGGCCAAACTTCAATATTCAATGCTTTCTTCAGTCTGCTCAGCTTGGCTCAAGAAACTGGCTGTAAGGCTGGATATGTAAACACATTTATCTCAACTCTTAAGGCAAATGTAGCTCATTAAAATACAGTTACAAACAAAACATAATCCTTCTTTCTCTATAGAATGAGTACTTTGTAGTTTGGGTACCCTTCTGAAGATCTAAAAATTCCAGGGAAGAGAATTTTTTTATTATTATTATTCCTAACTTTCTCTCTGCTCCATCAGCCAGCAGATTCCTACCAGGAGAGGTTTGTTCCTGCTCATCACAAGGGTGCACAAGTTCAAACAGCTCCGCAGATCACTGCTGTTCAGTACAATGTCCAGCTGGTCTACTGCACGGGCCTCCCAAAATTAGTGGCCGTTTCTGGGCTTCCTACAGTGGTATCTCTTCCAAGTGATAAAGGGATAAAAGGAGCATGTTCAGGGGCCCTCCCACACAAAGATGTCTTTTCTGACACAAGTCGATTTATCAGGGCAGAAAAGTGGTGAGAGACAAGCAGGAGCAATGTCCTCCTGTCATCTCAGATCAGGGAGAAAAATTCAAAGTGATCCCAGGCAGGGAGACAGAACAGCCGAGATGGGGAGAGGGTTCAAGAGAGAAACCATCTTGAGTTTCTAAAATAAGGAGAAATTTTTCCTTTCTTCTCGGAAAGTCCTTCCCCTCATCTGATTTTTCATCTTTTCAAAACTAATGTTTCAAAATAAACAAAAAAAAAAAACCTTTCTTCCCATACAGCCTCAGATAGAATTAACCAGTCCCAACTTGGAGCTGTTACAGGAGAACATATATAGTCCTATTATATTTATTCGACTAAACTAATAAACTTACTTAAATGTATGTTTGAAAGTGACAGTGTTAGTCTTGCAGTCATGTCTGACTCTTTGAGACCCCATGGACTATAGACCACCAGGCTTCTCTGTCATGGGATTCACCAGACAATAATACTGGAGTGGGTTGCCATTTCCTTCAGGGCATCTTCCCAACCAGGGGTCAAAGCCAGGTCTCTGACATTGCAGACAGGTTCTTCACCACCTGAGCCACCAAGGAAGCCCCAAAGTAGGTTTAGGGCAGTTTCAAATTCCTACTGTCCACTGCTGTGTCCAGAGAAGGCAATGGCAGCCCACTCCAGTACTCTTGCCTGGAAAATCCCACGGACAGAGGAGCCTTGTGGGCTGCAGTCCATGGGGTCTAGGAGTCAGACACGACTGAGCGACTTCACTTTCACTTTTCACTTTCATGCCTTGGAGAAGGAAATAGCAACCCACTCCAGTATTCTTGCCTGCAGAATCCCAGGGACTGGGGAGCCTGGTGGGCTGCCGTCTATGGGATCGTACAGAGTCGGAAGCAACTTAGCAGCAGCAAGGCTGCGTCTGCCAAAAAAAAAAAGGGTATAAAATAAAGTTTCAACCAACTGAACTGAAATGATACAGGAACCATATCCTGATGCTATATTGGTGTGTACTGGCTCTGGGGTAGACTCAGATGCAAGCTCAGATACATACAGGGGTTCCCCAGTGGCTCAGCAATAATCTGCCTGCAATTCAGAAGCCACAGGTGACACAGGTTCGACCCCTGGGTCAGGAAGATCCCGTAGAGGAAGGCATGGTAACCCACTCTAGTATTCTTGCCCAGAGAATCCCATGGAAAGAGGAGTCTGGCAGGCTACAGCCCATGGGGTCACAAAGAGTCAGACATGACTGAGCATGCACATGTGCAGATACATAGTGGTTATCTCACAAGCACTCAGTAAGTGCCAAGCACGATTCTCAGGGGTTGGTAGCTGGCATATAATCATGTTATTTCCACATATTAATTGGACTACAACTGAAAAAGATGGGTACTCATATCTCCATTTTAGAGTCAAGCAAGTGCAGGCACAGAGAGTTGTCTGTGGTCACATCACTAGGAAATGACAGGCGAGAATTCAAAGCAGGCATCCCATCTGTTAAGTCCACATTCTTAATCATTAAGTGATACAGGCGCAAGAGACTATTTCAGGATGAACAACAGGTAGAGAAGAGTCCAATGCAAGTTCATGTCATAAGCAGGTACTGGGCTCGGATTAACATACACACACTACTATATATAAAATGGCACAAGGAATTATACTCAATATTTTGCAATAACATATAAGGGAAATAATATGAATTATTCATTATATATATACATCATTCACTTTGAATAACAATGCCATACTCCTGAACTAACACAACACTGTAAATCAACTATACTTTAATTTTAAAAGACAATTTTAAAAAAGTCTGGAGAATTCAGGATTTGAGTTCAGGGTTTACCAAAAAATGGCCCTTAGGCAGGCCGCTCAGAGTGGTTATCACCTCCTCTGAGTCGTCTTCAACCACATAGAAGCTGCTCACCCCCACTAGTTCTAGAGCGCTGTCGTGGTCGTTTAGTCTCTAAGTCATGTCCAACTAGACTAAATAGGACACATCAGTGTTTTCCAATCACAGCACTACTGGTGTTTGGAACAGATCATTCTTTGTTGTGGAGGGCTTACATCATGCACTGGAGGATGTTTGGCAGCATCTCTGGACTCAGACCACTAAGTGCCATGAGCACCTCCCAGTTGTGATGACCAAAAATGTCTCCAGACACTTCCCAGTGTCCCCTGGAGGCAAAATCGCCCCCAGCTGAGAACCACTGAAATACACGTGGCCCCAAGCAGACAAGACAGAGTCAGAGTATACAATGACCCTAGTCGTCTTTCTGTCATCAGGGTCAACCATACTCTGCCTGTAACAATGGGAAACTCTAACTTTTAAAAGCCTATTGGGCCACATATACTCACCCTTTCCTCCGCCACCTGGTGTTGGGAGGACACGAGGTAATGTCAACGTTCAGCGGTCTGTTACTGCTTGGGAGTCAAGTTTCCTGTGTAACCAATTACTCATTTAGAGGAAAAAAAGTCCAGTTGACCTTTGAACACCATGAGGGTCAAGGGCACCAACCTTCCACCCAGCGGAAAACCTGTATGAATTACAGTCAGCCCACCATATATACAGCTCCTCTAGATACAATTCTGCATTCACAGATTTCATAACCTTGGATCGTGTAGCACTGTACTATTCACTTCTGAAAAAATTCCGTATACAAGTGGACCTGAGGTGTGCAAATCAACGTTCAAGAGTCAACTGTCTTGGTCCTCATTTTGCTCTAGAACTAGACTGTCCTTCATCAGACTAATGTACCCTAGGAGATGAGAAGAACGATTATAATTATCTCTATTTAAAAAACAGCATGCACACGAGACTCAGAAAGGTTAGGTGATTTAGCCAAAGCCACAAAGCTGGCTCATGTTAGAACTAAGACTCAAGCTCAGACCTTTTATGTCAAGCTTGATTATGGTTCCCTGGCAGCTCCAAGGCGGGTAAAGCTTTCACAGGACCAATTAAAGCAGAAGGAAAAGTGAAACTTCACAACTGCATTCTGATGACTAAATCACCTTGAGGCTAAAGAGGGAGATGTTCGAACATTAGGAATCCTGATGGCGAAGCAGCCCACAGAGATGATTGGGAAGCAGACTGTGCTGATGAGAAATGAATAAGGGTTCTGCCACACTGCATCCATCTCTAACTTGCACCATTTGGTAAATAATAGATCTAAGCATTCCTGCAAGAACCCACTTGCTAAAATTCCCCAAGGACAGCTGAAGAGTCGTGGGAAACATACATCTTCTCTTGCACCAGCTTGTGGGGAACCAGCCGCACATTACATGTTGGCTTCATCTCTACTTCTGCAGCCAAGAACCGTTTTTCCTACCAGGAAGCCATGATGTAATATACCTGCCACAGTGAAACAGCCAATGACAAGGACCAGGCCAACAGGAAGGAAAACAGCATTCTCTGAAGAACTGGATGTTCTCCTAATCACAGAGGTCAAACCCAAACATCTGACAACACCCCTGGAGCCACGAGAATGAGACCAGCTTGTTCCCAGTCACAACTGGTTTAGCAGATGAGTCTTTGTGACCACTGGCCAAAACAGTTCCCACTGTTCCATGTACTCACACACAGTTATTGCAGGATGACAGAGTCTGTAACTTCATGGATTGTAACCGCCATGGCCCCCCGAGTATACTCTTTCAGAAGCTGTAAGGCTGAGGTAGGTATGAAGGTGTTTGATCATTCATTTGTTAAACAGATACGGTTGTTGTTTAGCTGCTAAGTCATGTCCAACTCTTTTGTGACCCCATTGACTGTAGCCCACTAGGCTCCGCTGTCCATGGGATTTCCAAGGTAAGAACACTGGAGTGGGTTGCCATTTCCTTCTCCAGGGAATCTTCCCCACCCAGGGATCAATTCTGCATTTCCGGCATGGGCACTAAGATCTATTCAATCCTAGTCTGTGGGCTCTGGACACCAGGAGGAATAAGAAAAGGTTTTGATGCAAATATCTTAAAAATTACAGAAGAGATAAACACGCAAATATTGACTTTGGATATGCTGAAGTAACCCTGAGAGTTCAAATTGTAAGGGGAGAAATAAATGACCAACTGTTCCTGGGAGCTCAGAAAGCAAAAGGGATGATGCTGAAGAAAAGTATTGGAGTTGGAGAAGTTAACTAGGTGGATAAAAGAGGGAAAGATCTCCCCAGTGTATGGAACGGAATGTGCAAAGGCACAGATGTATGAAATATTCAAGTAAGTTACAGAATTCTTGAAACTTCAGGAAGGCTACAGCACAGACTATGAGTGGGTAAATGATCAGTCACAGCCAACTTTATCTTGCACTCCATGGAACTAGTTTCTGCTTTACCTCCTAGAAAATGAAGAGCTATTTCTGGTTAGGAGAAGAGACACATGATCAAGTTTGTGATGAGAAACATCAAACTCCTGGAAATGCAAGGAACAGACACATAATGCAATCAAGATGGAAAGCAGAGAAGGCTTCCAACAAAAATGTCTAAATAGACTGGAGCTCATATTCCAATGGGGATGGGGAAGACACATAGAAAATAAACACAAAATATGTTCAAAGAGCTTCAGGTGTGTGGGGATGTGTATAAAATTCATTTAATCCTATGAGGTGGTACTATTATTATCTGCATTTAACTCATGAGAAAACTGTATCAGTCAGAGTTTGATTAGGAAAAGAGAAGCCACCCTATGGATTCCAGGTATAGGAAAGAGAATTGAAGGTGTTCATTATGTTTGGAAGGATCAAGAGAATACACGCTGGGAAACAACCACCAGTGATCTCAGACTGGAGCAAGTCAGTCAGTGGTTTCAAAACCACACCAGGAAGCCACTGAAAGTCTAAAGAATCTCTGGGACATTCCTGCCACTGATTGGAGCTGTAGCAGCAAACAGGTCATTCTCAAGAGCTCACTAGAAAATGGTTGTGGCTCCCACATCCACCCAGGTGTTTGGCTGTAACTGCTTCCAGAGAACAGGGGCTTCTCCCCTCCTGCCTCCCAACACGTGTCCAAGTGCCTGTCATTGGCTACCACTAACCTGAGATCGTACAAGAAAAATCTGCAAAATATTTTTCCCTGCTTTTCTGTAATATGATGCAAATGGTGCTTTTAGAAGAAGATGGTGGTGGGGGTGGGGGTGCCCAGTCAACAACACAGAATGCAGCACAAAAATTGAGACATGGAAAGTTTAGATGACTTTCCCAAGAACCCCTAAGACTTAAGACCAGAGAGGTTAAGTCATTTGCCAGGGTCACACAGCTCAAAACAAGTAAAGCCAAGATCTGGGACTTAGGCAGTCAGATTACAAGGTTTATCCATTTTACCACTATGCCAAGATGAGAAATGAAAGAGATGACGAATACTTCCAGGTTTCAGATTGGATAACAAATTAGATGCTGCTGAATTAAAACTATTCTAACCTGTTCTTTTGCCACTCCCCCCAAAAGCCATGTGAAACAGGAAAGAAAAAGGAAAATAAAGCTTAAAGACTATAATCCTGATTTTAATGGAATTCCAAAAAGCTCTTTGTTAATGGTACCTGGACCTTTAAAACTCTGAGCACACCTGTGACTTCAGTGGCCTAGAGGAAGTACCAGGACAATCCAGTGAAAAAAACCCTTTTATTCCTGCCCTGGAAGCACAGAGCAGAGATGTCTGGGTCAGGTCCTTGAAGTCTTCTCAGAAAATGTTGCCCTAATAGTTCCAGGGTAAAATGGCTTTCCAATGAGATTTCTGTAAAATATTATTACAACCACTAATAATAAATTCAACAACCAATATTCCTACTGTTCAGATTAATGTGGCTTTTCCATTTCACAGTCCTTTACTCAGAGCTTTCACCTTGATCAAATTGCTAAGGGACATGAATTTTAAATGCCTCCAAGGCTCAGGTCAAAATGACTCAAATAGATTGTTTCAAAACTTGCGAAAATCCTACAACAATCTATCATAGTAAATAAGGCCGATATTTATACTCAACTGGAATCCTCTATAATGTTTCATTCATTCATTCATTTATTCATTCATTCCATGGCTACTCGGCACCCCCGCCCACTGTTGCAAGGTCCAAAGCTACAAAGACAACAAAGTGTCCTTCATAGAGACCAACAGTCAGCACACTTTCTGTAAAGGGTCAGACAGTGAGTATTTTTGGCTTTACATGTATGATCTACTGTTGCAATTACTTGGCTCTGTCACTGCAGTGTGAAAGCCTCCATTGACAGTGTAAATGGATGGACAGGCTATTTCCAGTAAAACACTTTCAAAGACAGGTAGCTGGTTAAATCTTGCTTGGAGGCTGTAATCTGCCAACACTGGTCTAGGCCATTAACCCAAGGTATGAATCCACAATCAGAAATAACAGCATCATCTGAGGGCCTGTTGGAAATGTAATTTCTCAGGCCCCACCCAAGCCCACTGACTCAGAAACTCTGGGGGTGGCCCTAGGTATCTGCGTTTTAATATGCCCTCCATGTGATTCTGATACACACTAACATTTGAAAACCACCGGTCTAGACCTGCACTGTCCAATGTGGTAGCAACAACCAACAACATAAAGTTTCCGTGCTCACCTGCACTAGCCACATTTCAAGGTGCACTAGCCATATTAAACATGCTTCCTTCAGCGCAGAAAGTTCTATTGGACAGCACTGGGGTCCAAAAGTTGTCAAGTGTCACAATGGGTACAACAGTGGACCAAATACAAGTGGAGCCTGAAGTTAGGGACGGTCGGTTCTACAGGTGGAGGAGGGGGTCACTGAAGGGTTAGCAATGATGGGGCATGAGTGAGAAGCTACAGTAGACTAAGGTAAGTTAAGCTGAGAGCATTGTGTACAGCGGCACCAAGAAGTAAAGGACATGGTTTGTTACAGGGACTGTGATTCCTTCACTACGGCTAGAAAAAAAAAAGTGTCTGTGGCTAAGAACGGAGAAACAAAACTAGAGAGATGGTGGAATGGAGTCCTGGCACACCTGTGTGCCTGCCTCGGGGGTTTGGAGACTTCCTGGGTATTCAAAGTATGATTGATTTGTGCTTACAAAGACCACCCAACCAAATGCATCCACAGCCTAGGAAAAAGTAAGCAATGTGTTTATCTAATCTATCTCAAGGCTTCTCTAGGTAATTGGTTTATTCTTAGCTACTGGAGGAAAGGGGGTGAATTCAACCAAAACCGATTTGTCATTAAAAAAGAAGGCATGCAATTACACTCACCTTGCCCTGAAGAGCACTGCCTGTCCAAACACACAATGGAAATGGAAAGGTTAGTTAATGACATATTCATTATCTAGCATCCATGAGTTAGTGGCCAGCAATGCCAATGGAAGCACCACAATGGAAGGGCCTCTTTCCACCGACAGGTTGGCAGGACACAGTTTCTCTCTGCCAAGACGGGAGGCACCAAGGGCAAACGCTATAGGGTCCTGAGGCTCAGCATTCAGACTTAAAAGCTCTATACCTCTGATTCACACAAACCAGGCTGAAAGACCATTTATACAGCAAAAGAGTGTCCCAGAAACAGCAACAGCACAAAGAGTTACCAGGAGGTTTCTGGGAATGAACATACTGTGTTCCTAACAAGATGTGCCTGCTTAAAAGAGGGCAATGTTATGTTTTACATAAATGCAATGTTAACACCTGTAAAGAGGAACCATTTAGAGGAAAAGCACAGATGGGGCTCTGGGGTCGATTCTTGGTGGGAGAGGAAAAAGGAGGGGTGGAAGGAATTTCAAAATGAGCCTTACATTCTGTTATGAACCAAAGATGTTTCAGAAGCTGCTGACCTTTTCACAACAGCATTGATTCAGTCACAGGACAAAAAAAAAAGCCATGGAATGAAAAAAGAAAAAAGCACCTGAGGTTAACAGGTAAAAGAAAACTGTGAAAGGAAGAAAGAAGTTTGACCTTCAAAGGCTAATATATTGTCAGGCCAACACAACATGGACAGGCATTTACCCCCAAGCTCACTCCCAAGTAGGAGCCGCTATCACCATAGGAAAGTGGACGGGGGTCCTGGCTTGCAGAGCAAATCCTGAGCCCACTACGTGTTCAGCTCCCGAAGGCATAGCAGTCAGTTCACCAGCAAGCATGAATCTCTTCCTCTGCTTCTCAGCCCTTCATTGGCAACGTAGCTTCATTCATATTTGGGTCCATTCTTTATAATGGCATCCAGCAATAAACAGAACCAATATATTCATCAAACTCTTTGATGTTAAAACATAAAGGAAACTGAGAATCACACTTGCAGAAGAAAGAAAAAAAAAGAAAAAGAAAATCAGTGAACAGAAAAAATAAATTGTCAAAAGGTAGTTACCTAAGGAAAAACAGAGTTGACATAACAAGAAACGGTACAGAAATCTGAAAAAATAGACAAAGTTCAGGTCAGTGAACAGGTTATGTTCCATGATAAGTAAAAGCCAAGAGGCAAAATGCCTGACAAATGCAGTGCGAAAGGTCAGCTAAGGAAAACAAGAGCTAAAATCAGCGCTTTTTTCCAGAACTGCTTAAGAGGCTGATAAGAAAACAACCAACCACAATAGGGAGAGGTGGGCACAATATGAATTACTTTAAATAATAATTGTATTAACAAGTTCATCAAGTTAGGTAAACTAATTACTTTTCCAGTCCTGAGTTATTTAATCAACATGTTTAAGCCTCTAATACAGTACTGTGCCAAGCAATAGATTCATAAATATATATATAAAATATACTCTCTGTGTTCTAGGATTTCGCTGTGTCCTGAGATTAGAGCAATCGGCAAGCAACTAATTAAAGAATTATAAGTGCTCAAACCAGGAGTTATGCATTTGTTGAATTGTGGTTTCATCAGCCCCATGGATGTAAAACTTACTTGGGAAATAAGCCTGTCTAGTGCTTAGTCAGAGGAAACAGACTGTGAGGAATGCCAGCATTGAGGGGCTGAGGAAATAACAGTGCATTAAACTCTATTTCTTCATTAATCTGTCCTAGGGAAGATCTTTCTCCGTTGCTCAGACTGAATTTACAGTGAGAACAGGGAGACAAATAAGGAAATAAAGTTTACAAACTTCATTCCACTCCAAGAATTTCCATCTCAGAGGTTAGGAAAACCTGCCTGGACCCGGCCTGACCACTCTGGTAACTGGAAGAATTTAATCACAGGGAAGAGCACAGGGAACTCCCGCTCAGGACCCCAGTTCTGTTGGGTCAAATCCAATTACATCACTGAGTTGACAAAGTTGAATTCAACTGAAAATCCCTGTCCCTGGAGCCAGCTGAAGAAGCTCTTGTTCAAAAAGGCTGGAAGAATTAGAGCAACAAAATAAAGTCGTAGTGGGTTATAACCCAAAGTACAAAATAAATATCGATGAGCTTTCCTCCCCAAAACACATAAACCCAGCCAAAGAATGAGGAAAAAAAAAAAGACAAATCCCAACTGAGGGACATTGTATTTAACGCCTGACCAGTATGTATCAAAACCCTCAAGGTCATCTAAAACTGTCATGTTACGGGGAGCCAAAGGAGAGATGAGGGCTTCCCAGGTGGCTCAGTGGTAAAGAGTCTACCTGCCAATGCAGGAGACGTGGGTTCAATCCCCGAGTCAGGAGGATCCCCTGGAGCAGGAAATGGCAAACCACTCAAGTATTCTGGCCTGGGAAATCCCATGGACAGAAGAGCCTGGCGGTCTAAAGTCCACGGGGTTGCAAAAGAGTCTAAACAACAACAAAGGAGAGACCATGACTAAATATAAGTCTGGAAGTCATTCAAGGACATCTGAATGAATGCATGGGCTTTAACTGGTGACAGTGTACCAGTTTTGGTTCATTCATTGTAACAAATGGATCACAGTTCATGTATGATGCTAATAGGGAAACTGAGAGCTCTGTGTACTCTCTTTACAAACTCTGAGAGCCTAAAACTGTTGTAAAATCCAAAGTCCATTCAAAGGAAAAAAGAGAGAGGAAACATTTAATCCTCTCAGCAACCCAATGTGATAATGGCTGTAATTATTCCCATTTTACAAAGAAGAAGACTAAGAGAGAGGGTAGTTAAGTAACTTGCTCAAGGTCACATGGCTGGTGGTGAGTGGATTCAGATCCAAACTCTCCGATGTTAGAGACCATGCTTCCAGCCACCACACTGTGCTGACCCCACATCCTAAACTCAGAGTGCTTTTCCATCTGCACACACCTTGTTCCCACCCCACCCCTTGCAGCCTAGACCACTGCTTCCGGCTCTCCTGGCACAGGCTCTGAGATTGCTTCCTGCCTGGTTTCCTCCTTTGCTGTCATTTCCACCACCCAGCCTTCCAGCCATCTATGTTCACCACTTGCCTCAAGATTAGAAACCAAACTGGCTTCTTCCTAGGCTCTTCTCAACTAATTCTAGGCTTTTCTAATCTTTCCAGGCTGATTATCTTCAGCACTGCTATATCCCCAAGCCAGAGAGGGCTTAGATTAGGTGAGAATCCACTTCAACATGGGCCACAAGCCCATGGGGGATGGCCAGGGCTATGCCTGTTATCAGGGCACCAAGAGCCTCCTGGGCTGGTCCTAACAGATGCCAGCAGGACTCTCATGCAGGATAAGTGGGTGAGTGGGCTTCCCATGCCCCTCACTCAAGAAAATTCCTGGATGGGGGAAATAAATGGCACCCCTGGGGAAAATTTCATGGTCTTCAGTGAAAGCCTGGCAGGGATCTGAATACAGCACACAGTACACATCTGGGATATGCTCTCAGAGTTGGAACAGACAGAGTAAAGCCCAGGAAGACTTGCAATCCCAAGATGCTTGCTGTAACAACAGAGCTTCTGGTTACAGGAGGGTGTTCATCTTACCTTAGGAAGACAGCAACTGGAAAGTATAGCAGCTATAGTGGCCTATGTCCTCTGGGCTCAAATATCAATATGAATGCCAGAGAAGACACAAGAGCTAACCCAGAGGTGCCCCCATCAGGTGCCTGGAAGACCAGCCTCACCAGCAGTGCTGACTCAGTGCCTGGGAAAACTCTAAGCTCTGGAGTCAGAGGGCTGCTCAACTTCTCTGAGCAGCAGTTCTTAGACTGTAAAGTGAGAGCAATCGCTTTTATTTTGCAAAATGGTTGTCAAGAGGAAACCACTTTGCAGGTGTAAGGCTGGCACAGCAGCAAGCCTCCAAAAGGGACTCAGGAATTATCAGTGTTCTGGTCTTCGGATTATAGTGATGACTACAGCAGTAGAAATAACTCTAGACATTGAACTTGAAGACAAACACTGGTTTTATGACTCTTTATTGCATGCCCACTACATGTTGGGTGATGGAGAGGATGAGCCCAACAGGGGCGAGCTCCTGAGCTTAACCTACCATCCTAGGGAGAAGGTGCATAGTAATCAGCAAATTACAGTCAAGGGTATTTGCTAAGAAACTGATGTAAGTACTGAATACTCTGCATATGTAACAGACACGAAGATGGACATCAAAGACTGCTCACCTCCCTGCCACTCTCCCTACAAGAAGTTCTGGCCACCCAGCTGCAGAGTGCAGTCAGTAGGCAGCTCCTAGCTGTCAGCTCTTTCCAGGTCCAACTTAGCTGCAGAGAGATGCCTGGTTTGAGAACACTCTTTCCAGAGCAGCCTGCACTGAGGGCGGAGCCAAAAGTGGGTATAAAGGCATAGGCATATTGTTCTAACATGACATACCTGTCAACTCTGACATACAATATTTACCCCAGATATTTGATGTTTTAGCATTTTAACTTCTCCCTCTGCCCAATCCCACTTCCCCCCCAATTTCATAGGTGTTGATCCCTAATAATTACAGGCTTTCCAGGTGGTGCTAGTGATAAAGAATCCACCTGCCAAGCAGGAGACAGACATAAGAGATGCAGGTTCGATCCCTGGGTTGGGAAGATCCCCTGGAGGAGGAAATGGCAACCTGTTCCAGTATTTTTGCCTGGGAAATTCCAGAGACAGAGGAACCTGGTGGGCTACAAAAGAGTTAGACACAACTGAGCACAGAACAAAAAGATCTCTAATAAACATCTTTGGCCACACACTCCATCTCAAGCATCTGCTTCCAGAGAACCTAGGAAGTCAGTCCCTGGTCCATCTCACGGATGGCCAAGAAACCCTGACAACAGTGGGAAGTCCAAAAAGGCTTCACTAAAAAGAAAATTCTGTGGTTGATTTCTGAGTTTGATTAGATCTTAAAGAAGCAAAGAGAAGGGAAATAAGATTGTCCGCTGAGAATTAAACTCGTAAAATCTACATACAGTTGGGGTGAGATTAGCCATCTGGGGAAATAAACCTAGAGAATGTAAATGTGACTGAGGAAGTGAGAAGCACTGAAAACCCCATCAAGGTGATTCAGGAGTCATTTCAAAAAGTGAGAACAGCAGCATGATTGTAATTCACTAAGCAGAAGGAAGCCTCATCAATGGCACTGTACCTTGTTTAGAGGAAGACTGAACAGAAAGGGAGCTGGGAAGCCAAAGGTGGAAAAGTACTCCAGGGTGACATGGCTCAAAGCTGGCCAGGCTAAGACCAGTTTGCAGACAGTTTTTTCAAGATGCGGGGCAAAAGAGAAAGGGCATATTTCCACCTGCTTTAAATTTTCCAGTATAGGTTTTCCGTGGTAGCTTAAAGAATCCACCTGCCAATGCTGAAAACATGAGTTTGATCCCTGGACAGGGAAGATCCCACATGCCTCGGAGTAACTAAGCTTAGCAACTAAGCTCAGCAACTAAGCCTGTCATGAGCCACAACAATTGACCCTGTGCTCTACAGCCTGGGAGCTGCAACTACTGAGTCCACGGGCCCTAGAGCCCTTGCTCTGTAACAAGAGAAGCCACTAAAAGAGAAAGAAGTCTGCACACAACTAGAGAATAGCTCCCGATCACTGTAACTAGAAAAAGCCCACGCAACGACAAAGCTCCAGCACAGTCAAAAATAAATAAATTGCTTTTAAAATAATCCTCTAGCATAGAAATAGCTATAGTCAAGCTCTGTGACACCTCACCTTTCAAAAGAGCCCCTCAGGACTATCCTCATCTTAGCCTATTGTTCAGGCATGCAGTTCTAGGCACCTTCATGCATTATATTATTTACCTTCACTTTCTAGACAGCAAGTATTAACCCATTTTGATTTTGAGGAGACTGAAACCCAGGTTCTTACATTTTAAATGACTTGCCTGTAGTCCTGTTAGGTAAGAGGATGGGATCTGAACCCTGTGCCCTGGGCTGTGGGGATTACAACTGCAAATTCAGCCCTTTCAAACCTCACTAGAAGCCTCCTGCTAATCCTAGCTCTAGGGGATGGGTGGAAAGAAGGAAGGGCAGACAAGGTGGGTTGGGAAGTAGTTAGCAAACTGAATCCTCCTTTGTCATTAGAACAACACCAAGGAAAATGAACATAATTGTCTAAAAGATGGGGACACACAAACATCCATAAGAATAAATGGAAATAAAAAATGGATGAAACTTCCAAAGAAACTTCCTCAGGGAAGGAGTAGTACGGAGTGGGCAGAAGACTGTTGCTGTTTCATCATGAGCCATGTACCACTGTGTCACTTCTAATATACAAAGGCTGTACCCTGATAAAGTTGGAAAGGAAACAGGAGGGAAGGGGGCAGGGCACAATGTTTGAAAGAATGACATAACCCGAGGACACAACATAAACAGAGTCAGATGGTTCTAGGATGGCAGACACGGCAACTTTGACTTTGCCTGGTCTGCAGTCTTGGAACTTTAACCTTCGGTATATCCTCATTATAATACATCCACAAGCTAAATGACACATCCAGAGGAGCTATGACAGATCCAAGGCTGACCATCAAAGACCAAAAGCGGGCACTGGTCTAGTTCCTAGAAATCTCTGCCCCTTCCCCAAAATGGCTGGAATAATCCTCCCACTCATTCTAGTCTATGATATTACCCAGTGAATAAAAGCTAACCACACCACATTTTGATGCCACACTCACCCTCTGCAACAGCCTACACTCTGTGGGGGTGTTTCTCTCTCAACAGATCTACTTCTTAGCTATCAATTTGTCGCTCACTGAATTTCTGTGATGAGACATCAAGAACTTGAGCTTCATTAGGTCCTGAAACCAGATTTGTGGTCTCAGTTGGAAGACCATGGGTTTTGGCTGGGTTCCAATCCCGGCCACATAGGTTAGAGTCCCAAGCAGGGTTTCGGCCAGGTTTGAGCCCTGGCCAAGTGGGTTCAAGTCCCAGAGTGAGTTTTGGCTGGGTTCAACTCCCAATCTGAGGTAAATAGTTTCAAAATTAGTATGAAGTGCAATGCTCTATGAAGGGAATAAATGTTTCTGTAGCACAGTCTGAAAGACATGCCCTCAATCCACTCCTCTGAATACTTTATACCTAGATTGAGCCAGGATAATAAACAGCTGCAGTCCCACAACACAAGGACAGAACTGGCGTGTCAGCAGGGCCCATTCTGGGGAGAGAGGACTCTAGTGCCCATTCAGGAACAGCCACCTCCGAGAATTCCCTGATGATCCAGTAGTTAAGCCTCCACACTCCCAATGTAGTAGACAGTTTCTGTCCCTGGTTGGGGAACTAAGATCCTGAATGACATGACCAAAAAAAAATAAATAAATTGTTTTAAATTGCTAAAAAAAAAGAAAAACCCATCCAATCACCTCCTGACCCAGGAGGTGGGGTATATTATCCAGATGGGAGTGACCAGCCTACCAGATCTGGATACTATGAAAACCTTCCTCTGAGCACATGCTCCTTAAGGAACCCTCTGATCATTTTTCCTTCCCTTCACGGTAAGAATATCCTGGTCTGTCTCAGAAAGATGTCTAACCTGCCTGACAATTACTATAAATTATTGAGTTGACATTCTGAGATAGTATATATAATCAAGTCCTACAAGCATGTCAAATATGAGCCTGTCCCGAAGAGATGGAGCTCTGCTCAGTAAACTGGTAAAGTCAGATGTCTGAAGCAAGCAGCAAGAGGCAGACCCTGGAAGGCAGTGACTTGCATCAGAGGAATCGCTACCTTGCACGTGAACTCTGGGTAACCCTATCACGCATCTTTCTGCTGGTGAAACCCTCTGCTCCACTGTAAGGCCCAGTCTGGTCCTATGAGACACTATGAAGTCAAATTAAGGCGTGGGGTCTTATTTTTCTCTTCTCACCTCACAGTGAGCACTGGGAACACAGGTAATGGTCCTTCCATCTTCTTATCATCAGCACTTTGCACTAATAATAAGCACGTTGCACGTCTAAAAAGCAGACAACCTTCAATAAATGTTACTTGAATTTGTTACTTTGTTCATTTATAAATGAAGAATGAATGAATGGAGTGACGTTACATTCCATGAGGCTCCTAGAAGTTGATGTGAGATGATTAGGGGCTCAATGTCAAGGAGAACACTGAATCAGGTGTACTGGAGTTCCAGGATTTCTGCTGGTGGCAGTTGTGGGTCAGAGGCAGTCATTATTGGGACCCCAGCCACTTGTACTGACTACAATAGCAAAAGCACAAAGGTTTGTAACATATGAAATAAACACAAGGCTTAGGACATCAAAGTGTTCATAAACTTTCACCTCCCACCAACCAAATTATCTCACTTGCATTTTACTCGATATTTTGAATTGCCTCCGTTGATGGGACCTTGAGAGAAACAGTATTTTAGGAATTCATCTTCCCCTCCACATTATTCACCACTTGCCCTCTCGAGTGCCCAAGGTCAGTGAGTTAGCAAAAGAGCTGACACTACAAGATGACAGAAAGTTCAATAGGCCCAGGCCGTGGCACAAACCTGCTGACTGATACACATGAGGGTGATCATGGGTATCCTAACAGGCAGTTGTTCTTATAAACCAACTCATCTTCCCCAACTTCTGTCCACAGTTGTTGTTGTTGTTTTTCCTGATTAACGTGTTGCCCACATTTTTCGTTAATTTACTCACTCATTTATTCAGCAACATTCTCTTCAGCACCTACTACACACCAGGCTGTGTAAATATCTCTATATTGCAACTTTTTCCCCAAGACACTCACAGTCTAGATGCCATATACCAGAAGGAAATGCAAAATATTCACAAGTCATTTTTAATTTTCTAGTATTCTTTTACAAAGAATCATGCAGACAAAATACTTGGATATTTAAAACAATCAAGGGATATTTATGGAATCTTCCCACTAAATGATTAGCATCAACCCAATCTTCACCATAGAAAAACTTTAAGATGTAGTTCTTATCTTCAACACATTTTCAGTGAAGTAGGTTTAGACAAGTCAACACATATGAAACAATAAGCATGCAATGTAAGAAGTTTCAACATGTGTGAGTCAATTTCTAACTATTTGGAGACTCACGGTATAATTACTGTAGCAGTTGGGAGAAGGCAAGTGGTAATAGTTGAGTGAGAGCTGGTGAATTCGACCTCCTCCACTGGAGCCTGAGGTATGTTCTTTTCATTCCTATGGCATCTCTCACCCCTACTGTAAAAGAAGATGGTTGTCTTCAGTGACTAATAAAGTCACTTTCAGTTCTGAATTCCTTGGTATATCTCTTGCACAAGTCATATAAGGTTTCATTCTAGGGCATGAACTTCATCTGAGCCTCTGTACCAGGTTGGCCAAAAAGTTTGTTTGGGTTTTTCCATAAGATAAATCTTTTAGCCACACTGATAGATAAACCAACAAGGATATTGCTGTTTATATCTGCTGAAGTCAGTCAGAAAGAGAAATATCATATACTAATACATATACATGGAATCTAGAAAAATGGAACAGATGAAGGATTCCCTGATGGCTCAGATGGTAAAGAATCTACCTACAATGCAGGGGACCTGGGTTTGATTCCTGGATTGGAAGACATCCTGGAGAAGGGAATGGCTACCCACTCCAGGATTCTTGCCTGGGGAATTCCATGGGCAGAGGAGCCTGGTGGGCTACAGTCCATGGGGTTGCAAAGAGTCAGACACGACTGAGCAACTAACAGAACACGGAATCTGGAAAAGTCGTACAGATGAACCTATTTTCAGGGTAGGAATAGACAAGCAGATGTAGAGAACAGATACTTGGACACAAGGGTGGAAGGAGAAGATGGGACAAACTGGGAGATGAGGACTGACATATATATACTACCACATGTAAAATATGTAACTAATGGGAAGCTGCTATATAGCACAGAGAGCTCAGCTTGATGCTCTGTGATGACCTAAAAGGATAAGCTGTGGTGGGTTGGAGGAAGGCTCAAAAGGGAGGAGATATGTGTATACACATACATCATGAGAAATGCTGGGCTGGAAGAAGCACAAGGTGGAATCAAGATTGCCGGGAGAAATATCAATAACCTCAGATATGCAGATGACACCAGCCTTATGGCAGAAAGGGAGAAGAACTAAACAGCCTCTTGATGAAAGTGAAAGAGGAGAGTGAAAAAGTTGGCTTAAAGCTCAACATTCAGAAAACTAAGATCATGGCATCCGGTCTCATCACTTCATGGGAAATAGATGGGGAAACAGTGGAAACAGTGTCAGACTTTATTTTGGGGGGTTCCAAAATCACTGCAGCCATGGGTGATTGCAGCCATGAAATTAAAAGACGCTTACTCCTGGGAAAGAAAGTTATGACCAACCTAGATAGCATATTCAAAAGCAGAGACATTACTTTGCCGACTAAGGTCCGTCTAGTCAAAGCTGTGGTTTTTCCAGTAGTCATGTATGGATGTGAGAGTTGGACTATGAAGACAGCTGAGTGCCGTAGAATTGATGCTTTTGAACTGTGGTGTTGGAGAAGACTCTTGAGAGTCCCGTGGACTGCAAGGAGATCCAACCAGTCCATTCTGAAGGAGATCAACCCTGAGATTTCTTTGGAAGGAATGATGCTAAAGCTGAAACTCCAATACTTTGGCCACCTCATGCGAAGAGTTGATTTATTGGAAAACACTCTGATGCTGGGAGGGATTGGGGTCAGGAAGAGAAGGGGACGACAGAGGATGAGATGGCTGGATGGCATCACTGACTCGATGGACATGAGTCTGAGTGAACTCCAGGAGTTGGTGATGGACAGGGAGGCCTGGCATGCTGTGATTCAGGCGGTTGCAAAGAGTCGGACATGACTGAGCGACTGAACTGAACTGATAGCAGATTTACATAACTGTATAGCAGAAACTAGTGCAGCATGGTACAGCAACTACACTCCAATAAATAAAATTTAAGAAATTTACAATGTAACTAAATATATGAAGTTTTAACTACATTTGTGAAGTTACAAAAATCATCTTAGATAGCAGACCACAACTTTAATGCTGAAAATTGCTTGTTTTACACTGGACATCTAGACCTTATCATTGTTCTTTAATTCGAGGACTGAAAGATGTGATAGAATTATTCACTGTTAAATCATAATTGCATAGCACCTGCAGTTGCAAATGAGCGTGAATGAGCGTACATCCCTCCCACACAAACTCTGCACCGAGACGCCAAGAGGATGGTAGCTGGCTGCCTGGCTTCTAACAAAACAGAGAAATCAGGAAAGAGACAGGGAAGAGAAAGCCAGCAAGGAAGGCTGGTGGGGGTGTAAAGTATGCAAGCAAAAAGCTCCCAACAAGAGTTGCAGCAGTTACAGCAGAGAGCAGCCCCAGGCTACCAATAATTTTCACCCCAATCATTTCTGAAGCTTCTCACCCCATGCCTGATATAAACCACTGGTTGTGAATGCCCTGATCCTATCAATATGTCACATGTTATTACGTCTTCTGGGGAGACTGTGTCACAAAGAATTGACATTTATAACAAATTTAAAAGTTCCAGTCATTTCAAAAATGCCCATCTCCACCCCAACTTTGGAAAACAAAATGTAACGAGACAATAAGAGGATGAGGGAAGATGCTAGGTGAATGAACTGCTTCATCTCATTTCCCTGGTTATAGGAGAGGGTGGAGGATGAGGTCTGCTATAGAATCCTGCCTTGTTCAAGAAAAATACTCTGTGATCTTCCATTCTCATCCCAAGAATAAAGCACTGTTCACCTCATATTGCTATATGTAAATAAATCACCCGTTATCCCACCCACAGGCAGATATCCTTAAAAAGTTAGCTTTGATTTTCACTTTGTGTTTTGCTTCTCCAGTAATTCATAGCATTAGAAGCAGATACAGAGGTTTGTTCCATTCAGAAGCCAAGGAATTTACTTTGGCTCATCCTGTCCACCTCCCTATGAAAAGGTCAGAGAGAAAGAGTCATGTCAGGGTGAATGAATTAGTGGGGAAATAAGGCACCACAGTGGCCAAAACTCCAGTGCTAAGCTTTCGGATGAATGGGATGGGGTCAGTGGCTTCAAACCCAAGAGCAGTCTTGGGATCTCACCTTGCTGCAGCCAGCTACTCAAGAGATCTGTCACTAAGAACGCATAAACACTGATGAGATGAGAGGACTGAGGACCAAAGGGAGGGGAGCCTGTTCTGGGAACAAGGCCTGAGTCACTCACCACATGGGGAGAAAATGAACAGGAGTGAAGATTGAGTTCAGTGACTGTACCCACTAGAAGATGGGACTCAATCATTGAAGTACAGTATGATGCAGGCATACTAATGGTCCCACCTCTTGAGAAAAAGAAGACACCTGGAGAGAGGGGTCCTTTATATTCTGCATCCCCCACACAGGGTGGAGACTCTGCCATTCAGAAACTGTACTGAGGGAGCGGGAAGGCTTCTGATCGTCTACACTTGCCGTCACTGAATCTTCATGACCCCAGGCAAACCATCTGATTTTCAGGGTTCTTTGTGGACTTCCCTGGCAGTACAGTAAATACAAATCTGCCTGTCAGTGCAGGGAACATGGGTTCGATCCCTGCAAGGAGATCTAACCAGTCAATTGTAAAGGAAATCAGTCCTGAACATTCACTGGAAGGACTGATGCTGAAGGTGAAGCCCCAGTACTTTGGCCACTTGATGCAAAGAACTGACTCACTGTAAAAGACCCTGATGCTGGAAAAGAATGAAGGCAGGAGGAGAAGGGGATGACAGTGGATGAGATGGTTGGATGGCATGACTGCTCGATGGACATGAGTCTGAGCAAGCTCTGGGAGTTGGTGATGGATAGGAAAGCCAGGCATGTAGTCCATGGGGTCGCAAAGAGTCAGACAAAACTCAGCAACTGAACTGATTCAACCAAGGGTGCCTAGATAATATTAAAAGTGAAATGCCACTGTGAGTTAATGAGATATCAGAAAGCTTTTAACCTCGGGGCTGCAAAACTGTACCGTTAATGCTGATGCTCATAAACACCATCTTTATCGAGAAGAGAGGAGATCGGAAATACACGCTACTCATTCATAAAGACAAGGGCCAAGAGGCAGCAAAATGCCAGTGATCAGGTAGCGGTACCCCAGCACAATGACGTGGGCTCGAAATACCACCAGTGTGATGATCCATCCATACTCCTTCCCCAGCAAATCTTTGCCAAGAGGTCAGTTCAGTGGGAAGGCAACCTGGGACAAAACCACACTAACCCTGGTACAGCAGACTTTCTGCTCCCAAGATCAGCTTCTGGATTGGGGTATCTGTAGTGTCATCCAATTTTTAAACACAGCAGAGGGGCAGGGGAGGGGACATAATTGTCCAGAATGCTCTGAAAATAAATAAATAGGAATCTAAGATGGGGCTTAAGTGAGAAGTAACAATGAACTTTGCTTCAAGTCTTAGTGTGGAAAATCATCATACAGACATTTTTCATCTACCCATATTCATACTAAGTTGCTACAGTTGTGTCCAACTCTTTGTGACTCTATGGACTGTAGCCCACCAGGCTCCTCGTTCATGGGATTCTCCAGGGAAGAATACTAGAGTCAGTTGCCATGCCCTCCTTCAGGGGATCTTTCCACCCCAGGGATCAAACCTGTGGCTCCTGCTTTGCAGGCAATTTCTTTACCACTGAGTTACCAGGGAAGCCGTCACTCACCCCTAAGCATCAGTAAATACCATCATAATAAAATACAAGCTTGTAAGAATAACGTGACTACATTTATTATTCTGAATATGAGTCTTCTCCTTCCAGGAATGGAGTTAAGTTTAACCTAAGAAACTGCTGCGGCTGCTGCTGCTAAGTCGCCTCAGTCATGTCCGACTCTGTGCGACCCCATAGACGGCAGCCCACCAGGCTCCCTCATCTCTGGGATTCTCCAGACAAGAACACTGGAGTGGGCTGCCATTTCCTTCTCCAGTGTGTGAAAGTGAAAAATGAAAGTGAAGTCACTCAGTCGTGTCCGACTCCTAGCAACACCATGGACTGCAGCCTACCAGGCTTCTCCACCCATGGGATTTGCCAGGCAAGAGTACTGGAGTGGGGTGCCATTGCCTTCTCCAACCTAAGAAACTAGATTTGGCATATTCTGATTCTAAGACTTGCCCTACATGACTTTAGGATGGATGTGGTCTTAATGAAATTTCTGATATGAACGTGTTTTCTCATCATTTTCTTTCAAAAGACAGGCATGGGGAAGTTAATGAGTTGAGACATTTCACCAAGGTAGCTGTGGTTCCTAGGCTGTG
This sequence comes from Budorcas taxicolor, assembly GCF_023091745.1. Lineage (NCBI taxonomy): Eukaryota > Metazoa > Chordata > Mammalia > Artiodactyla > Bovidae > Budorcas > Budorcas taxicolor. Next base: position 24,338,353 of record NC_068934.1, read on the forward strand.
AGATTTAGCAAACTGGCAACACTTAGAAAAAACCTTTTTTTGTAATGTTTATCTTACAAACTATATTCCTTTTTGATACTAAAGTTGTTTAATATACCATATGGTACTACTATCATTTTTAAAAGAAAACTTTAAAGCAAAAACATGTAGGATAATCCTTTATTTTAAATTCAGCATTATTTTTAAAAAACTCATTTATTACTTATTTTTCTCATTTTATCATGGATATGTGTGAGCTATCAAACAGGCACCAGTCTAGGCCTGGTATTTAAAAATCTCCATGGAGAGATTACGGCATGGGGTTTGGATCCAGGATTTCTGAGTTGGAATCTCTATTTTCTTATGCAGTAAAAATGACTCCTCTGATTCTGGGCCTGCCTATAACAATGAGAATACAAATACCTCTTTCCTGGGGCTGATATTAGAATCAAGTAAGGCAATAAACAAAAATACTTTGTAATCAAAAAAGATCAGCATGCGTATTACTGTACATATTAGTATGTAAATTTAGCCTAAGTCATTCTAATTAAATGGGTTTTATTACCTATTATCTCAATTAATATATATTGAACCCCTATTACATATCTGTGACAGGCTTTAGAGATGTAGTGATGAGTGTGGTTGTTCCCTGCCACTCAAATTCACAGCACAACCAGGGAGAAAGACCTCAAGAGACAACGAAGCTTCAGTGTCCCGAGTGCTCTGATGGCCATAACAAAGCGCAGTTGGGACGCAGACAGGAAGACTGTGCTCAGGTGGGGGCACAGAGCAGCGGTGATAGGAGGGTGAATGCACGAGGTTTCCAGGCAGAGAAGCCGAGGGAATTCTAAGGCAGAGGCAATGCGAAAAGAATAGAAAATAGGCTCCTATTTTCTCACATTCATCACTCCACAAAAGGCTAGGGAAATTTTTCATCTGAATTTGGTATTTAAACACTTCTTTCCCTTAAAATCTGAGCCTACATGGCTTTGTTTCAAAAGTTTACCTCCTATGAGCTACACAATTCCATTATTGGGCTGACTTGCTCATCAAGAAACCATGTCAACCATCCAAATTCATAACATGTGGGACTGTGCTCAGGCTTGGGGACAAGGGCTTGCAGGACCCAGCCCCTGGTCTCGAGTGGGGTGAGATCAGACATGAAAAGAACAAGCAGCTACTTAAATGTTCAAAATGCTATCTGTGGTCAAAGCAAAAACTCATATCATCGAAGCTGGGGAAGTTCTAAATGCTGCTCTCTTCACATTTTCAGCCCCTGTGGATGACAATAATAAATCACAATCAGAATAAATCAATAAAAAAGGAAAAGTGACAAAGGCTTAAAAATATTTCAGCCTACAGAGTTTAGAAACACCTTCATAATTTAGCTCCTTTAGGTTACGTGCATGCATCCTCAGTCGCTTAGTCATATCTGACTCTTTGTGACCCTATGGACTGTAGCCCGCCAGGCTCCTCTCTCCATGGGACTGTCCAGGCAAGAATATTGGAGTGGGTTTCCATTTCCTCCTCCAGGGAATCTTTCCGACCCAGGGATTGAACCCGTGTCTCCTGTGTCTCCTGCATTCGCAGGTGGATTCTTTACTACTGAGCCTCCTGACATGGTGGCCCAACCTCTTCCAGCTTCTCTGGCACAAGGACCACTGGTCTCTGCAACAACACAAGTCAGAACAAAGTGAAGGGTGTGTAAAAATAACCAGGGTCTTAGATCTCTCATTTATGGGATCCAACCTTGGGCAAGTCACTTTCCCTCTCCAACTTTTGGTCTCCATGCCAATAAAATAGTCTGAGCTACGTGGTCTCTAGGTGTTCCTGCCAACCTCAACTTTCCAATACACAAAATTAATGTGACATAACAGAACAATGTGTCTCAGTGACCACTGCACTGTTAATGTTCTTTAGACTTGTCCTCATCATATAGCCTTATGTCATATCTCGATGTAGTGGTAGCTGGCCCACCAGACATACCCCCACTCTGTCAAAGAGCCAGATATCCATCAGTAAAGCTCAAAGAAAAAAAAAAAAACAAAACAGTTCTCATGTTTATAGGCATGATTTACAGGAAAACGTTAAAGACCTCGATCCTCCTGAAGTCAAGAACCAAGTCTAAGTGACTTTATTTCAAAATTTACTCTAGCAGAGAGTCTAGAATATAGAAGATGCCTTGCATACTTGTTCAAATAATTATCAATTAGTTAAGGAGTGACAATAGAAAACAGATTTAAGAGTACAGAAATTATCAATTCCTTTAGTGAATGAAATATTAAATTAATATGTATTCTATTAGTGGTTAAAAATGGCAATCATGTTTTTTAAGGAGTCAGTGGTATGCCTCAGAGGCAGAGGACTTGGGGAGCATTAGAAGAAATTCTCAGCATTCAAGATAACACCTAGGGTAGTCAAAGGTAGCGGCAGAGAATTCACTGCAAGCAGAAGTAGCAGGAAACAGCATGTGACAGCTGCAGGGGGAAAAAGCATGAGGAGAGGAGTCAAGGTTTAAGGTCAGTGCATCTCACGAAGGTGACTTAGCAGAGGAGGAAAGTTTCCCACTGGCTGAGAGCCACAGACTGGGAGTTCTCTGGCAAGCAGCCCCTGGGTAGTAACACCTTCTGCCGGACTGAAGGTCACACTTTTCAGATGAAAGAGGAGATAAAGATATTGAGGGGGATGTGGCAGGCAGATTTGGTACAAATCCAGGAAGGTTTTTAAGCTGAGAAAGTTCCAGACAAAGTATACCTACCTCCTGGTCTCCAGCATCCTTACTTATGAAGATTAAAGCTTTCTAACAGAATGGAAGAGACAATCCAGACAAGCAGGAAGGCCTCCCAGTCCATCTATCCCTTCACCTTCAGACTTTCCCGTTCACTGCTATGGATATAACGGTTATCAAAGACAGAAGGATCAGAACACCCAAATATCTGCAGTCTTTGCTTTCATTTGTTAATCAAGGTGGCTAATTGCTGTAGAACGTCCTTGCCCAGCCTCCATATTCTAAGAGCTTCCATACTCCAGTCTAAACCCTTTTATGACCCTAATAGGTACCCAGATCCTCTTCAGAAATGTTAAGTTTCAGAGATACTGGTACAGTTAGGAAACACATGGAAAAGCAGTTTGCCATCCCCGGTAGCCATGGAGATGGGCTGCTTGGTTCTCTCTTCAAACCAGATTTTGCTGCTAGGTCGGGAAAAGCACAGTTAGCTGACAGCCCCCTCAGCATCCCCTGCCACCATCCCAGAGTTGAGGCCACATTCTCCCCAGGCTGCCCACGGCAAGTACTGAGCCCTGCCGAAGGACTAGAGCCAGGCCATCTGTGCCTCACATGGGACTCCATTACAGGCCTTCTTTTTTGGGAGTTCCCCACTGATGATGGGTGAAGAATTGATCAGGTCTGCATGTGGTCTGGGGCTTTCCCTGCCTAAAGCTGCTTCTTTCCACTTCGTCTTTAATAGGCATTCCCGTCTTCCCCAATAAATCATCTGCCCTTCTAAATCTCCCAAACCACACACATTCTCCAGGAGTATCCTTGAAACTCTTCTCATCAGGCTGAATGGGGAGGATGGACTTTTCTCCCTTTCCCAATGGTGGTAAGAGTTATTTCCATCCAAAGAAACCCTCTCTCCAAGTTTCTATTCCACTCTCCTCTCTCTGACCTTCTCAATAGGATGAAGCGAATGGTCAAGAGTTCTGAGGTACCTCTTTATAAGTCAAGTTGTCCAGCACTTCACCTTGTAATGAGAAAGCTGTTGTTCTGTGTTAGGACTCTGATCTATCCTCCACAGGACAGAAAGAGTCCAATTTTAATATCCAGCTAAACAGAGAACATTTAAGTCCAGAAACAAGGGTTACCAAAAGCCTCAACTTCTGCTGTAGCTTATAAAAAAGCCACATACTGACCTATATAAACCCTTGCCGAATGGACTCCATCAGGACAAATTGGAGACATTACAGTGTTTTCTCCCATGGAGTCTCAAAAAGACTTCTCCTATGGCGCCTCCAATGACTCCAAAAAGGTAAGAAAATGTTAAAAGTTACTAAAATTATTATGTCTTTGTATTTCCTAGATGTTCTTTGTAATGAGAAAAGAACTACCAACTGAGCTATCAGGGAAATCCTAGGTGTTCTTCAGCTTTCTTAAAAGTATCAGTTCAGTTCAGTCACTCAGTCACGTCCAATTCTTTGTGACCCCATGAATTGCAGCACACCAGGCCTCCCTGTCCATCACCAACTCCCAGAGTTCACCCAAACTGATGTGCATTGAGTCGGAGATGCCATCCAGCCATCGCATCCTCTGTCGTCCCCTTCTCCTCCTGACCCCAATCCCTCCCAGCATCAGGGTCTTTTCCAATGAGTCAACTCTTTTGCGTGAGGTGGCCAAAGTATTGGAGTTTCAGTTTCAGCATCAGTCCTTCCAATGAACACCCAGGACTGGTCTCCTTTAGGATGGACTGGTTGGATCTCCTTGCAGTCCCAGGGACTCGCAAGAGTCTTCTCCAGCACCACAGTTCAAAAGCATCAATTCTTCGGCGCTCAGCTTTCTTCACAGGCCAACTCTCATGTCCATACGTGACCACTGGAAAAATCATATTTATCCATAATTGCTAAGAGAAAGGATGTTAAGAATCTAGCACCATCATTTTAGATTCTGGCTCAAGATGAACAGCCAACAACAACTCTGCAATTCAAATCCTGGGCCCCCAAAGGCTTGTTTAGGATGAATGGACAGTTCAAGAAGATGCTCTTACGTAGTTATACTCTGGCATTTCACAATGAACTCGAATCTCACCATCGCTCAGTGATATGGGAAGGTAGATTCAAGTTCTTATTCAAGGTAAAACAACAACTATGAACACCAGCTGATTAAGAGAGAAGAGCTTCCCAAGGCCAAATCTGCATCTTTCACCATGATTTAATCACCACCAGCACTTTTAGTCCAACTCCATTTATTGGCTCTTCCTAGATCTGAGTGAGAGACATCATTCATCAACCCTTCAAACACCCCCATCCAAACCACTTAACACCTTCATACGACCTTTGAAGTAATCTAATATAAGAAGCAAACACATTCTGGAGCATCCATGTCCTTTACAGAGAAAGTGGTGGATTAGAAGCTGAAACTTTGATAGCATAAAGAACAAAAGAACAACAGAATCCACTTAATTTGAAGCTGTGACACATTTCCAGCTAAGACAGCTCAAAACTCAAAATAAGAAAAGATCATGCCCTTTAAAGTTGAGGGGAAAGTTCAAGTAACAGAAGTTGGGATTTTCACTGAGGAGGGATGATCAACATTTTTACCAACAAGCTTATTTTTTTTTTCTAAAGAAAACAAAAAACAGGGTCCAGAGGAAGAATACTAGTAAGAAAGTGACTCTTAAAAATCACCTGTTTTCAATTTAATCATTACTGATAGACTTGTAGTATTAGTGCCAATTTAGCCACCAGGGTAAGGGGTACTAATTTTGGAGAGTGGATTCGAAGGATGCTCTTCATCTTCTCTCAGAAGTTTTACACTCTTGCCTTGGAAATGTAAGAAGTGTAAAACCAAAGGAAATTCAACCTGGGATGTGAATTTTTTATGATGAAAAGTCTAAGGAACCAGACTACGATTATTTTGGGTTATCTGTGTTATCACCACCAAAAAAACAATCATACACCAGCTAGAGTACTTCCAGGAACCCAAACTAGCTTATAGCTGTGGACAAACAGACAACCTCAGGATGACACAGTAGCATCACATTAAAGTCTGATGGAGGCCCAACTATTAGAAGAGAGTCAACCATGATGGGCAAGGAAGCAAAGCACAGACATAAGGAACAAAGCAGCAAGGTGCCATGCTTTTTATGCACGTTATACTGCCATAACAGAGTTGTGCCAGTCTAACAGGCATGGTACCCTAACCCTGGCACTGGGCATCCATCATTAACCGAGGGTAGGGGCATGGCATACAATATAAAATATTACAAACCACCATGTATTCCAAACTTGGAAACCATGAGTCTTTTAGCTTAATGATAACAGGAATCTTGTTTAATGGAATCTGTCAAATTACATTTGTTGCTCATCAAATGATAGGTGTCATCCTATTCTACCTCTATTGAAAATGAGTTCCTACTGAAAATATACAGTTCATTTTAATAAAAGCTGAGTTTATAGAAAGAAGAACCCCATATAAAAGTAGCCTTTATAAATGAGCAAGATATGCAATTTTCATCATCCTTGACATTGTATAGATTGAATTTAATCCAATCTTCCCTTATACAGAGGCAAACACAAATGGCAATTTTCAAGCACACTCATTAGACTGCAGAGTTAATAATGCTGACTGGCAGGAGAATGAAAGACAAAGTTTTTCTACTGGTCAACATTATTGACCAAGTAATGCTGGTAAATTAGCTGCTGCTTCGGCCCAATAGTCTGCAAGATGTGTTTTGTGTCAAGGTGCTTACACATCTAGGAAAGAAGATTAATTTTGGTAATAACAGGACTAGAGGTATCTAAAGATGGTGGAAGGCAATGTGTGAGGTGCTTAATGAAAATTGTCACCACCATCACTGGCAGAAAAAGACTGTGGATTGAGACTGCAAAAATATCTTCTTACAAAAGAAACATCAGAAGCAGTAACGGCAATAACAAAATGAGCTGTGACTAAAAGAAAAAAAAGAAAACTTCCATTATTTAAAACTAAATCACTGAAACGGGCTTCAGTGAGAATCAATCTATCGAAAGTATTAGAAAAGAGGCATCTTTCTCTTTTTTTCCACATATATAATGACTCTCTGAAAAGAGCCCATGTAAACTATATATATATATATTTTTTTTGTGTGTGTTTATGTATATATACATAAACACAAAAAATACACCTATTTCTATATATACACAGGCATATATAGGGCACCAAAGAAACTACTTAACAAACCATTCTAAAATATTAAAAGGCAGAAAATAAAAGGAATATAGGCACAAGACTGTAACAATTAACATAATAGTTTGTACTTTGTACTTTGCTTCTTGCTTTCTGGCTTTGTCCATAGGTAAGTAATTCATTTTGAATAAACTTCTTATTGTGTTAAATTTATAAAGTTGCCAAGGTAGTACAGTGACATCCTGAATACCATAATCTAGTTGCCCCTAATGTGAACGTCTTATATGACCACAACCTAGTTTTGTCAAAACTAGGAGATCAACATTCAGTTCACTTCTGTTGCTCAGTCGGGTCCGACTCTTTGTGACCTCTTCAATCGCAGCACACCAGGCCTCCCTGTCCATCACCAACTCCTGGAGTTCACTCAGACTCACGTCCATCGAGTCAGTGATGCCACCCAGCCATCTCAGCCTCTGTCGTCCCCTTCTCCTCCTGCCCCCAATCCCTCCCAGCATTAAAGTCTTTTCCAATGAGTCAACTCTTTGCCTGAGGTGGCCAAAGTATTGGAGTTTCAGCTTTAGCATCATTCCTTCCAAAGAAATCCCAGGGCTGATCTCCTTCAGAATGGACTGGTTGGATCTCCTTGCAGTCCAAGGGACTCTCAAGAGTCTTCTCCAACACCACAGTTCAAAAGCATCAACTTTTTGGTGCTCAGCTTTCTTCACAGTCCAACTCTCACATCCATACATGACCACTGGAAAAACCATAGCCTTGACAAGATGGACCTTTGTTGGCAAAGTAATGTCTCTGCTTTTGAAAATGCTGTCTAGGTTGGTCATAACTTTTCTTCCAAGGAGAAAGCGTCTTTTAATTTCATGGCTGCAATCACCCAAGGCTGCAGTGATTTTGGAGCCCCAAAAAATAAAGTCTGACACTGTTTCCACTGTTTCTCCATCTATTTCCCATGAAGTGATGGGACCAGATGCCATGATCTTAGTTTTCTGAATGTTGAGCTTTAAGCCAACTTTTTCGCTCTCCTCTTTCACTTTCATCAAGAGGCTCTTTAGTTCCTCTTCACTTTCTGCCATAAGGGTGGTGTCATCTGCATATCTGAGGTGATTGATATTTCTCCCAGCAATCTTGATTCCAGTTTGTGCTTCTTCCAGCCCAGTGTTTCTCATGATGTACTCTGCATATAAGTTAAAGAAGCAGGGTGACAATATACAGCCTTGACGTACTCCTTTTCCTATTTGGAACCAGTCTGTTGTTTCATGTCCAGTTCTCTTCATGAGAAATGAGTGCAATTGTGTGGTAGTTTGAACATTCTTTGGCATTGCCCTTCTTTGGGACTGGAATGAAAACTGACCTTTTCCAGTCCTGTGGCCATTGCTGAGTTTTCCAAACTTGCTGGCATATTGAGTGCAGCACTTTCACAGCATCATCTTTCAGGATTTGAAATAGCTCAACTGGATTTCCATTACCCCCACTAGCTTTATTCGTAGTGATGCTTCCTAAGGCCGACTTTACTTCACATTCCAGGATGTCTGGCTCTAGGTGAGAGTTGGTATTAGGAAACTTGAAATCTTAAATACAAAATAGTCACCACCTTTTGTTATTTCATTGAATCATAAATCAGAAAAACAGTGTTGGATTCCTTTGGTCATACATCGTATTTATTGATAGATAAATTTTGTGAAATACTGATGCATTTTTCCTCTTGATAATCTAGTGGTGGTGATGGCTTTTTCTTCCCTATGCTTTTCTCATAATTAAGGATAAAGGGTTATTTTTTGCCAAAGCAAAGTGGAAGGTATGCACACTAGGTAAGAAAAAACGACAGTATGATGTAGGGGAAGTTCCTATTAGATATAATTAGGAAGCCTTTCTGGTGAGTGCAGCATGACGATGAGGGAGATCCAAAGAGGATATATGAAGGATGAAGGTGTTAAAGACCTAACACTCCCAGCCCTTTAGCTTTATGGGGGCAGAAGCAACAAGAAGATGAAAATCCCAGAGAGAGCAGAGGAGGATGTAAGAACAAAGAATTTGCTACTCAACTTGCCATTTGGAAGTCTGGAGGGAGACTCTCCAGCAGGGTTCCACTACATCAACAGAGGGAAGCTGCAATTGAAGAGAAATGATGGCGTGGCATACTTTTGTAGACAGAGGACCAGTGGTTCCTAGTACCCTGGGTATGGCCAGGAAGGATTCCAGAGTTTCCTGGGTGCCCACCATGAGAAGGTTCCTGAGCATGCCAGCTAGGGAGGTCACCAGAGAGTGCCCAAGAGCAGAGCACATGGGAACTGTAATCAGGTCTCCGAGAATCAGGAGCACCAATGACAGCAGAATTGGGAACCACTTCTTGAGTTATCAAGATCAAAAGCCTCCCTGGGAGGACTCAGCATCCATGGAAACCCCCATAGGACTCAGAACAGAGACCACTGCCCAAAGTCTGCGTAAGGTGAATTATATCTCACCCAAGGGTAGAAAGAGCAAAGCACCTTGAAAGAATAAATCTCAGTCCAGACACTCCAGCCCCTCCCCTAGGAGGACACATCAACATCATCTTGAGAAAACGAAGGGAAAAGGGAAGTCTCCACAAGCCGTGAATAAGCTTGATGCTTTGAACAGACTGGGGCTTCCCTGGTGGCTCAGAGGTTAAAATGTCTGCCTGCAATGCAGGAGACCTGGGTTCGATCCCTGGGTCAGGAAGATCCCCTGGAGAGGGAAATGGCAACCCACTCCAGTATTCTTGCCTGGAGAATCCCATGGACAGAGGAGCCTGGTGGGCTACAGTCCACGGTATCGCAAAGAGTCGGACATGACTGAGCAACTTCACTTTCACTTTTGAACAGACCTAGCACTGAAGCTTACCTAAACAAGACTGAGTTCACACAAATAAGAGTTTAAAACTAAGGGAGACCCAAAGACTGATAACTGGATACTTCCCCACTTCTTTTATTGAGAATAAAGGCCAGAGAATGAATCAGGCTGAAAAAAATAAATTCTTATACACTGAATTGAAGGGTATTGATTTCTGAAGCATCAATATAAATTTGATACTTGAGTATTAAAATACTAAGTAAAATCTGTTGTATAGTCACTAAGCCATGCTGACTCTTTGCAATCCCACGGTGTGCAGCACACTAGGCTTCCCTGTCCTTTACTAACTCCTGGAGTTTGCTCAAACTCCTGTCCATTTCATTGATGATGCCATCCCAAACATCTCATCCTCAATCATAAAAAGGAATGAAATTCGGCTATTTGTAGAGATGTGGATGGACCTAGAGTTTCTCATAAAGAATGTGGTGAGAAAGATAAAAACAAATATCCTATGTTAACACATGTTAACACATGTGGAATCTAGAAACATTGTATGATGAACCTATGACTACAGAGACACAGACAGAGAATGTACACATGGACATGAGGCAAGGTGGGGATGTGGAATGAGTTGGGGAAGTACCATTGACATAAATACACTGCGGTGTGCTTAGTCAATCAGCCATGTCCAACTCTGTGTGACCCCATGAACTAGCCCGCCAGACTCCTCTGTCCATGGGGATTCTCCAGGGAAGAATACTGGAGTGGGTCACCATGCCCTCCTCCAGTGGATCTTCCCAACCCAGGGATGGAACCCAGATCTCCTGCATTGCAGGTGGATTCTTTATTGTCTTATTTATTGCGCATTTTTTGTGTAGAAAACTGATAGCTAATGGGAACCTGCTCTATAGCACAGGGCGCTCAACTCGGTGCTCTGTGATGACCTGCCTGGGTGGGATGAGGGACTTTGAAGGTCCAAGATTGAGGAGATATATGTATACATGTAGCTGGTTCACTTTGTAGTTGAGCAGAAACCAACACAACATTGTAAGGCAACTATACTCCAATTTAAAAAAAATTAATCAACCTTTGTAAAATGAGCATAAAATACGTCCCTTTTTCTATCCCTCCATCCAAATTCTGTTCATTCTTCAGCTCCCACTGTCTTAATGAAACCCCCATCTAGTTCAGTTCTCAATGACCTGACATTACTCTGAATTCCTCCTCCATTTATTTTTGGTAGCATTCCAGGCAGCCTGACTAGCTCTAAGGAGGTGATTTACAGAAGACAGAAAATCTGGCTTACTCTTCTTTGATGCCCCACACTGCCCATCACGAACCAAGGCAGCACATAAATATGTGCTAATTGACTTATCAATTGACACAAAGTAATGGAAGGCAAAGAAAGCTGGATGAAGGGATAACAAAGGGAAGAAAAGAGATAAATGGAGGCACTCGGCTCTGCTGGGATATGGAAAGTGAAACTATTTATGGAAGTCCTTTTTTTTTTTCTTTTGCTCCCTCTGACTCTCAAGTTATTCAGTTTCCAAAACTACTAATTATTACTCACAGGAAAAACATATGCCAAGCTAATTCCTCTGGACAAATCACACACACCGCAACCTAACACGATCAATTTTCTTTGCAACAATTAAGAGTAAAAAAAATAATAATAACATGAAGTCTGTGGGAGACCGGCCTCCTCTGTGGAACTTGCAGTTCTAAAATAAAATAACGTTATGTAAGTGAGGAGAAAGACGAAGAAAAATTTTCCAGCAGGCTATCGCTCCTGTTGTGATTTTAAGATTCGGAGGAAAGCATGGTGGGAATATGGAAATGGCTAAAATCCATATCTAACATAGTTGTTAAAATAAGATCTGATTGTTGCAAGGTTGAATTTGTTAGAAACAATAATTATTTATGACACTTTATTACAACACCCTCGAAAGCATATGGTTACCTTATTAGAAATTAAAATTCATTTTCATATAAATCTCAGCAGGATATCACACCAAAATAACTAGAGTAACTCCAGGGGACAAAGAATAATTCTAGTTTAGCTCTTCTAAGACCTGGCATTTGTAATATAAAATTTAAACTAATTCACTTGTAAATATAATGGCAGGTTTTGAAAATGTGGACAATCTACAAGTATGACCATATTGAGTTTTTTTTTTTCACCACTTTGAGGACATGTATAATTTACACTTTCCTCATAAGTTTCTGTTGCTTGGTTTTACGTTTTCAATATAATACAAACTTTGTTCATTATAAAGGCCATTGCTGTTCTCTCATTTTTAATTTGTGAATGTTTACAAAGCAGAGTGTTCAGCTGACTGGCTTTCTGTTCTTTCAACCACAGTGAACAGTACATAGGATCATAAAAACAGTCATGCTGCTGTGAGCCCGTGCAGCCACCAGTGGAGTACAGATATTTCTGTTAGATTTCACCTAGGTTTCATCATATCTCCTTTATTGCAGTGTTTGGTGGCTCAGGGAATCTTCAGGCTTCCCTGGTGGCTCAGATGGTAAAGAACCTGCAATGCGGGAAATCTGGATTCAATCCCTGGATTGGGAAGACCCCCTGGAGAAGGCAACGACTACCCACTCCAGTATTCTGGCCTGGAGAATCCCATGAACAGAGCAGCCTGGTGGGCTACAACCCAGGGGGCCACAAAGAGTCAGACACAACTGGGTGACTTTCACTCACTCACTCACTTGGGGAATCTTCATGTTTTTTCATGACAACACTCAGTGCTTACTTTCAAAATTGGCCTACTGAGCTTCTATCATAACTGTTTCTGACAGTGTGCTGTACATGGCGGGTGACGGGTGTTAGTCACTCAGTTGCGTCTGACCCTTTCTGACCCCATGGACTGTAGCCCATCAGGCTCCTCTATCCATGGAACTCTCCAGGCAACAACACTGAAGTGGGTTGCCATTTCCTTCTCTAGTATGCTGGAAATGAGTGTATATATCTTCAAATTCAGCAACCAAATCCTAAGCAACAATGACTCAAGAGCTACAAAATATAACACCCCCAATCTACATATGCTACCCCCCAAAATAAAATAAAACAAAAGTAAATTAGATTCCTTAACAGTTGCTTTAATTAACCAGGAAACTGTAAGCTACATAGAGATTATACGATGATCCCAGTTTATCTTTACATTATTGTCTTTGAAGATATAGAAGAATATAGGAATCATATTTATTTTTGTTATCAAACTTCAAGGCTACAGAGACGATGATGCTAAAAGAAAATCTCTAAAGTAAAATCCCTCCTGTCTGTCTACTCACAAAACACTCCTGATACAAGATGTATAGAATTTTCCCCACATCAACCAATTCTCTGAACACCAGGTGGCTGTCCTACAATTAATTCTGACACTATTCACCCAGAGTTAGCGTCAGGTCCCACAGATTAAAGGATCCATCCCACAAGACTGCCCCGACTTCAGATACCCATTGAAAATCTGGGTCACCATACTTCTGACTACTTCCTATGACCCCTGCCTCAATTTCTATTATCTGCTAGAACAGCCCACAGAGCTCAGGAGAGACTTTACTTACAATGGTGTGATCATTCACCTAGAGCCAGACATCTTGGAGTGCTAAGTCAAGAGGGCCTTAGGAATCATCACTACGAACAAAGCTAGTGGAGGTGATGGAATTCCAGCTGAGCTATTTCAAATCCTAAAAGATGATGCTATGAAAGTGCTGCACTCAATATGCCAACAAATGTGGAAAACTCAGCAGTGGCCACAGGACTGGAAAAGGTCAGTTTTCATTCCAATCCCAAAGAAGGGCAATGCCAAAGAAAGTTCAAACTACTGCACAATTGCACTCATTTCACACGCTAACAAAGTAATGCTCAAAACCCTCCACGCCAGGCTTCAACAGTAGGTAAACTGAGAACTTCCAGATGTTCAAGCTGGATTTAGAAAAAGCAGAGGAACCAGAAATCAAATTGCCAACATCCATTGGATCATACAAAAACCAAGAGAATTCCAGAAAAACATGTACTTCTGATTCTTTGACTATGCTAAAGCCTTTGACTGTGTGGATCACAACAAACTGTGGAAAATTCTTAAAGAGATAAGAATACCAGACCACCTCACCTGCCTCCTGAGAAAACTGTATGCAAGTCAAGAAGCAATAGTAAGAACTGGACGTAGAACAACAGACTGGTTCAAAATTGGGAGAGGAGTACGTCAAGGCTGTATATTGTCACCCTGCTTATTTAACTTATATGCAGAGTACATCATTTGAAATGCTGGGCTGGATGAAGCACAAGCTGGAATCAAGACTGCTGGGAGAAATATCAATAACCTCTGATATGCAGATGACACCACCCTCATGACTGAAAGTGAAGAGGAACTAAAGAGCCTGTTGATGAAGGTGAAAGAGGTGAGTAAAAAAACTGACTTAAAATTCAACATTCAGATAACTAAGATTATGGCATCTGGTCCCATCACTTCATGGCAAATAGATGGGGACACAATGGAAAGAGTGACAGACTTTATTGTTTTTAGGCTCCAAAATTACTGCAGATGGTGACTGTAGCCATGAAATTAAAAGACACTTGCTCCTCGGAAGAAAAGCTATGACCAACCTAGACAACTATGTCTGACGCAGAATACAGCATGCTTGGGGCTGGTGCATGGGGATGACCTAGAGAGATGTTATGGGGAGGGAGGTGGGAGGGGGGTTCATGTTTGGGAACGCATGTAAGAATTAAAGATTTTAAAATTAAAAAAAAAAAAGTAGAGACATTACTTTGCCAACAAATGGTTTTTCCATAGCTGGATCATATAGAAAGCTGAGCACCAAAGAACTGATGCTTTTGAACTGTGGTGTTGGAGAAGATTCTTAAGACTGCAAGGAGATCAATCCAGTCAATCTTAAAGGAAATCAGCCCTGAATATTCATTGGAAGGACTGATGCTGAAGCTCTAATATTTTGGCCACCTAATATGAAGAACTGACTCACTGGAAAAGACCCTGATGCTGGGAAAGATTGAAGGCAGGAGGAGAAGGGGATGCCAGAGGATGAGATGGTTGGATGACATCTCTGACTCAATGGACATGTGTTTGAGCAAGCTCCAGGAGATAGTCAGTGCTGCCGTCCATGGGGTCGCAAAGAGTCAGACACAAGCGAGTAACTAAACAACAACCAATTTATTACAAGGGCTATTTTAAAGGATACATGTGAACAAAATAAAGTGATATATAAGTGAAGTCCGGGATGATCCGAGCACAGGAGCTTCTGAACTCATGGTATGTGGAGTGTGCTACTGTCCTGGAACCAGGATATACGATCGTTCACCAATCCAGAAGGTCTCTGAACCCTTTAGGTTAGGGCTTTTATGGGGACTTCAACCTCCAGCTCTCTTCCCTCCCTAGAGTTCAAGGATAAGGCTAACACTCTAATCACAGGATTAGTTTCCCGGGCAACCAGTCCCCACCCATATCCCTTTAGCATAAAAAGCCCCATATCACTTCAGATGTTTCCAAGGGTTCTAGGAGCTTTGTGCCAACAGTGCCAGGAAAGAGGATGGGGACAGGGACCAAATGTGTTCTTTATTTCACAACAAAAAAGCACAGTTAAATATATTCATGGAGATTGTGTTTGTTGGCCAAGCTAATGGATGCTAGCCAAAAGCAGTCCGCTGTTGCCACATCTAAGTGAGAAGTGACAGCAACCTCTCTGCTCGCTCCACAGAGCCTCTCCAACAGACCTACCCCAGCCCAGTGCCGCTGAGTATTCACCGAGTCAACAAACAGGTAGGGAGCAGCAAGTTTAGGCTAGTGCCTGCCCTGGAAAGACACAGAGTCCACTGCAGGGAACAACGTGTCACTCACCAGTCACGCCACCATGATTACAACAACTGGAACTGTAATGGGTAGAACATATAAAACGGAACCGGAGGAGAAAGAATATCAAAGTCTTCCTGGGGGAGTCAAGGAAAGTTGCAGGGAAGTAGTACTTCAGTGCAGCCAGGAGTATTCTGTAAGGGTTTGTCGGGCCCACAAGGAACAGGAGGGCTTTCTACAGAGAGAAACCCCACTTCACTAGAAGCTGTAAGCAAGGCAGTGATAAGCACCATCAACTCAAGGTTTCTAGAAAGTGGTCAGAAATGACACTTCAGACTGGGGGAACAGCAGTCATTCTGGTCCAGTGATAAGAGCCCAGACTTGGGTCAGAAGACAGGCGTTCTGCTCCCAGCTGTTACCAATCACTCTTCACCTGACCTTGACCCACACCAGGCCGGAGAGGCCACCAACTTGCAAGGGACAGAAAATAAAACTGAAACCCAGGTTCTCAGCCTCTTTGAATCGCCTCTCCTAATCAACCAGATGTGCCAGTTGAGTCCAATAGTTTTCAAAGATTGAAATTTACGGAAAGCATCACAGGCTGCAAACCCTAACCTCTGGTACCCTGTGCAGCAATGAAACGTGTAAAGAATTCAATTTAAAGGCAAGGCCAGAAATTAAAATCACGGACTAAAGAACTCCAGAAACCCAGTGTTAACTGCCAGGCTTGTGTGCGGTAATGGAGATCACATTTAAGTAGAAAGCCTCCTGCCCAGCTTCCTCATCTGAGAAGCCCTGCTCACAGGCTGCCCCAGGAATTGTTCTTTCTTACCTATTCAGTAGCCTGCAATTCTGAATTAATTACCTTGCATGTAAATATCTTTGTCTTCATAAAAATGTTATTGGGTTAAATAAAAATGTGTTCAGAGATTTTTTTTTTCTTCCTGAACCCTACACAGGCTTTGAAGGAACAAAGGAAGGAGAGGGGTTGCTATGCCCTTTTTGCACAATACCTGTCACCTTGGGAATGTGATTCTCCTCAAGAACAACACTTCTGGGGGAACAGAGAATAAGAGACAAGTTTAATTTCCTTCTGCCAAAATTAACTTCCTCTGCTGCTGCAAGGAATGTGCATAACGATAAGCCTGGAGAATGGGATGCTGGTGTGGACTAGCAGGCCTCGTTCCCAGAGCAGGTTCTGGCTCAAGGGCAGACACTCCTCAGGCCAGGAACTGGCCATTCATGTCCTCCCCAGATGTCAGCATCAGCATCAAGAGGCGTTTATTGAAACCTGTGCCAGTTTATGCAAACAAACAACCCATGGGAGGTGCCAGTGTGCTGGCCTTGCTGGCATGCCTTCTCCACTCTCATTTCATTGTTATGGAGGGGAAAGAGCAAAGGGTTTTGGAATCAGACCTTTATGGATTTTTAACTCCAGCCCAGGCTCTTCGTGCAGTAGGAAATGGCAAGCCACTGCAGGATTTTTGCCTGGAAAATCCGATGGATAGAGGAGCCCAGTGGGCAGCAGTCCACGGGGTCACGAAAGAGTTGGACATGACTTAGCGACTAAACAACAAACAGGCTCTAGCCAGACTGGGGTCATGTGACTTACATCTTTCAGGGCCTCAGTGTATACCTCTTTAAAACATGAATATGGACACCTACCACACAAAGTTACTGGGAAAATGAGGGTATGTGTATGAAGTTTAGAAATAAAGATTCATGATTTTCCCTTGTTGGAAATATACCTTAGAAATCTCAGTGGCAGTTAAACAGTGGATTTCTGCAGTCAGCCCAGCCCACTGATCAAAAGAAACAAAGGAAATATATTACAACAAAACCACTGGTTGCCAGAAATGTTGGTATCAGAGATGCAGGTGAGACAAGGGAAAGAGATTCTTGGGACATGTGCCCTCAGTGGGCAAGACTCCCCCTCCCTGGCGATGGCCACGGCTCCAGTCTTTCTCACCAGACCATGGTGGCCACTCTGCCCATCCCTGAATAGTTCCTTTGGATAATTCACTTGCCAGGAGCTAGAACACATTTGACAAAGCTGGACATTCCGGGAAAACACCGGAGTTGGTTATCAGTGTTGGGGCTGGTCAGGAAAATAGGGAGCTGAGAAATCCAGGAGTAGGAAGCCCCTGAAGACAGGATAGCCACAGGGAATGGCCAGGGAAGCTGCTGGGCTCAGGACACAGAGAAGCAAGTGCCACCAGATGCTGACCAAGACTTCTCCTGAGAACCAGACTCAGTCCCAAACCTGAGGACAAATGAGAGTCACATACCAAATTCTAAGGCAAGTTAAAACTGAGGGCTTCCCAGGTGGCGCTTGTGGTAAAGCACTCATCTGCCAAGGCAAGAGATGTACGAGACATGGATTCAATCCCTGGGTCAGGAAGATCCCCTGGAGGAGAACATGGCAGCCCACTCCAATATTCTTGCCTGGAGAATACCCATGGACAGGGGAAAGGCTGCAGTCCATAGGGTTGCAAAGAGTCAACACGGCTGAAGCGACTTAGCACACACGCATGCAAAACAATTGAGTGCCTGGCACCCTCAGTGGACTCTGCTGTTCAAATCACGGCAACTCTATTCCCCTCCCCTGTCTATACCACCAAAGACTTAAGGAGCAGGGAGATAGGATAATATGCCATGAGTCATTAGCTTGGGAACAATGTCTTGGTCACTGAAGGATGGTTCCAAGGGATTGGGGGTGCAAAGAGCAAGAAGGAGAAACTGAGATGCTATTTCAGTTCAGTTCAGTCACTCAGTCGTGTCCGACTCTTTGCGACTCCATGAATCGCAGCACACCAGGCCTCCCTGTTCATCACCATCTCCCGGAGTTCACTCAGACTCACGTCCATTGAGTCCGTGATGCCATCCAGCCATCTCATCCTCTGTCGTCCCCTTCTTCTCCTGCCCCCAATCCCTCCCAACATCAGAGTCTTTTCGAATGAGTCAACTCTTCTCATGAGGTGGCCAAAGTACTGAAGTTTCAGCTTTAGCATCATTCCTTCCAAAGAAATCCCAGGGTTGATCCCAGTCCTTCAGAATGGACTGGTTGGATCTCTTTGCAGATGCTATTTAGTCATATGTTTATCTGCTTATGAAATGAATCTATTGCTCTTCTCTGTGTTTGAACAGAGGGAAAGGAGTTATTAGACAGAAGTAGCTGGCAGAAAGAGGTTTGCAGAGGGGTGGCCTACATACCTGGTATTAGCAGGTCAAGAATGGGTGTTCCCTATGTGTTAAGTGAAAACTGAAAAGCAATCACAATTCGAGGCATTTTTCCTGATCAATATCCAAAAGAGTTGCCTCTTGAGTAAGGAAATCCCACTAGCAAGGGGCTATTAGAGGACACTGCTGAAAAAGGGAAAGAGGTGGCGGGGTGGTCAGACATGAAGGGCCAGGTCAGGCAACCTCCGTGTTTGGGACACCTGCCCCAGGAGGCCCCACAGGACCTGCCATAGATCCAACACACTGACCCACGAAAGGACCTGCACCTGCTGCCCAAGAGGAGGTAGGCTGAAACACCAGACTACACTCCATCCCTCCCTCCAAGCCTTCAGGTCAAAGCTCGGGCAATGCTCAGAGGGAAGGGAAAAGATGAGCATGAAATTGGATATGAAGCTGAACTTTCAAACTGGACGGGATTTTTTCTACACAGAAGTTACTAGAAAGTGCTGGAATCAGCCCAGGATGTTAAGAAAAACAACTGATGGCAGTGACTGAAGACAAAGTTGCTTCTGGCCTTATAGCCCAACTCATTTCAGGCTGTTCAACTGACCAGGGACATCAAATCCTGCTTTGTGATACTGGATGAGTTTGAGGTCTAGAAAGGAGGTCAATGTCAAGAAGATACGGCAGTAGAACAGAGAGGATAATAAGAGCAGAGTGGAGAAAACAAAACAATGAAAAAAGCTTCAATGCCCAGGCCCGGTTTGTACTGATCATTCTTTTTGTAATGAGTGAGCGAACAGGCTTGATTTTGCAGCACAGAGCTGGGAAGTTGTCTCACCCAGCAGGAGGGCCCACCTAAACTTATCAACTACAAAACTCAACCAAACTCCTGGTCTGAGAGCTCCTGGTCAGAGAGCCACAGGCTCCTTCATCCCATAGAGGCTCAGGACTGGAAACTCAGAAACCACAAACCATCCTCCTCTTCAGAAATCACATGTAAACAAACAACCAAAAAAACATGATAGAATATTCTATGTCACCCAGACCTGGATTTATAGCCAGCTCTGAAACAAATTGGCTGGAAGAATGCAGGCTAGTGTCTCAACCTTGATGTACTTCGATACCACAAAGATGGAGAAACTGAGGCTCAGAGGGATGCAGCCCTTTGCCTGAGGCTGATCAGTGAGCTAGTCGGGGAGGCAGCTGAGGAGCTCAGGCCTGCCTGACTCCAAAGCTTTGTGTGGCAGCAAGCAGAGAAAATAACAACCCTCCCTGAGGTGTTCTGACAACCCTACAAGAAAAAGCTTTGGAAAAAATATATAAGTATTATGAGCATAAGATGTTGCCATTATTATCTACAAGCAGATGACAATAGGGCTAGTGGGATTAAATTTGCAGCTATTATTTACTGTGATAGGTCATTCAATTCTGACTCAGATGACTAACATAACATCTGCTCAGAGAAAGGAATTTTAAGTCAGAAGCGCAGTTCATCCCTATGTGATAAAATGGCAGGAAAAGCAAGGGGAATTTATTAAATTAAGAAAACATTACTTCTTTAAACAATAGGAAATTGCAACTACCAAATGGCAGGGTGAAGACACCACATCTTATTTACCTTCTCACATGCAAGATAGAAGCACAGCTTAACTCAGGAGGCTGAACTGTGGACAGTAACCAGTCTTTGTGAGCATGAATTCCAGTCTTTTTTCGCGTCTCAGTTTTCTTTTGCGTTAATTCGAAAATGATATATCAGAATCAAGAAGTTACTTCCACAAAATATACCCTGCAGAAGGTAAGAATACTATTCTAATATTAAAATACATATGTGTGACACATTGTCCCAAACCCTTTACATACATTCACTCATTTTATCCTTAGAGCAATGGCATGATGTAAGAGCTAGCATGCTCCCCATTATTCAGATGAGTTAAAATGAGGCACAAAGAAGTTAAGACTCTTGCCCAGTATTTACAGCTACAGTAGAGAAGGGATTTAAACTTGGGCAGACTGACTCCAGAGCCCATGCCATATAGGTTTTTATTAGGTAATAACCAAGATCAAATTAGTTAAGGAAGGTTACAAAGGGATAATATTAAAGTAAGTAGGCTCTATCTAGAGCAAAATCTACTTAGAATGGCTTTGGCCTTTTTCATTCGAATTATGCAATGCTTCAGCCCTGTGGGGTTTCTCTCGTATCTATTAAAAGAGCCATTTTGATTATTGCCTACCATATGCCAGAGTTTGCACTAGGCAAATACTGCATTATATGTTCAGCAGTTTCCTTCTTCATTAATCCTTTAAAACATTTAACTCTTCAATCTAGTTAAATAATAAATATTTTTGTAATCTTTGAAGCTACTTTACATAGAAAAATGATTTCTCACATAATGGTATGTCAGTGAAGTTTACAAAATTGAGAGGAATAAAAGAGTCGTCACCTGGCCACACCTTCAGTCTCTGATTCTCTTAGAGGGTGATACTTCCCATCATTGTAGGGTCAGGCATATGATGGCTACAACTATTTGTTTTATTTCTTTTCTATTTTATTTATTTATTTTTGGTCACACTGAGCTGCATGCAGAACTTCCCTGATCAGGGATCAGACCTGCAGTGCCTACCGCGGAAGCGCAGAATCTTAACTACTGGATCACCTGGGACGGCCAGTCATTGGTTTTATTGATGCGGGCTTAAGAAAGGTAAAAAGGTGCCCACATCTATAGAACAGTGGTTCTCAAAGCATAGTTTAGCCAGCCGGAATGAGGGCGGGTGCTGCATCGCCTGGGAACACGTTAAAAGGCCGAATGCTTGAGTCCTACCTAAGGAGCCTGCTGGGCTGCACTCCCTAGAGTTGCACAGAGTCGGACGCAACCGAAGAGACAGCGCACGCGCATGCACACGGGCGCGCACACACCCACACACCCGCCCAACCCCGACCTAATGAATCAGAAACTCTGGGGATGGGGCCTGGTGATCTGACTCCAGGTGCTGCTGATGCAGGATGAAGTTCAGGAGCCAGTAGCACCTGGTGAAACCTGATCCTTTGGGCTCCTTGAAGAGGTACTAAAGATCACAGTTGCCAATGGTTCAGAGGGAGAAGACAGACAGGAAATAGTCTTCAAATTAGAGGTGAAGATGAGCGTGGCCAGTTGACAAGGGCCATCTTTCCTGACACTCTCTCTCTCATCCCCTTCTGGAACGTGGGCAGGCAATATCTGGGGAGGGAAGTGAGCCTGGGACAGGATGGGAAAGGAGGTCCTGGGACCCCAAACGCCCTGATCAAACATGTACCCCTTTGAGCTTGAGACCTCACCTGGTCTGTTTTCCAAGACAGGCTCCCTGGCTTCAGAGAAGAGAGCTATGCGTATCACAAAAGGAGGAGAGGGAATGTGGCAAACTGGATGCCTGGAAACCTTGTCAAGAGGCATCAAATGAAAGTCTCTAAGATGCCCGGGAAGCCAAAGAGAAATGTCTGTAGACCAAATATGGTGCATAAGATGCCAATGCGTGACATCTAAATCTGAGTCCAAATTCCTTTTGACAAAGAAGGAAAAAAAGGTCTAAGAGTTGAAGGTTCTTAAGTAAACTCTTGCAAGGCAGTACCAGCAATAGCCTGGCCCTGAGCCCAAAAGACTTCTTCTTCCAGCAAAAAGCCTAATTTTTGTGCATGGACAGTATGAATTTTGTAAACAATCAGGACTCCTCTTTTGCTCAGAAAAATATGTGCAGCCTAATTTTGCTAATTATATAAGGCTTATCACCAACAAATACTGTCACCCTTCTTATTTAACTTATATGCAGAGTGCATCATGCAAAATGCCTGGCTGGAGCAAGCACAAGCTGGAATCAAGATGCTGGGAGAAACATCAGTTAACCTCAGATATGCAGATGACACCACCCTTATGGCAGAAAGTGAAGAGGAACTGAAGAGCCTCTTGAAAGAAAGTGAAAGAGGAGAGTCAAAAAGCTGGCTTAAAACTCAGCATTCAAAAAATGAAGATAATGGCACCCGGCCCCATCACTTCCTGGCAAATAGATGGGGAAACAATGGAAACAGTGACAGATTTTATTTTCTTGGGCTCCAAAATCACTGCAGATGGTGACTACAGCCATAAAATTAAAAGACGCTTGCTCCTTGGAAGAAAAGCTATGACCAACCTAGACAGCATATTAGAAAGCAGAGACATTATTTTGCCAACAAAGGTCCGTCTAGTCAAAGCCATGGTTTTTCTAGGAGTCATGTATGGATGTGAGAATTGGACCCTAAAAAAAGTTGATCACCCAAGAATGGATGCTTTTGAACTGTGGTGTTGGAGAAGACTCTTGAGAGTCCCTTGGACTGCAGGGAGATCAAACCAGTCAATCTTCAAGGAAATCAGACCTGAATATTCATTGGAAGGACTGATGCTGAAGCTGAAACTCCAATACTTTGGCCACCTGATGCAAAGAACTGACTCCTTAGAAAAGACCCTGACGCTGGGAAAGACTGAAGGCAGGGGAGAAGGGGACGACAGAGGATGAGATGGTTGGGTGGCATCACCAACTCAATGGACATCAGTGTAACTGAGCAGGCTCTGGCAGTTGGTGATGGTCAGGGAGGCCTGGCGTGCTGCAGTCCATGGTGTCACAAAGGGTCAGACATGACTGAGTGACTAAACTGAACTGATCACCAACAAATTGAGATAAAGGATTTCCTTTTTCTATTTCTAGTCTAGCTATGATATCATTGTCTAGTGGTATTTTCATTTTAAGTTTATTTTACTCTTTTATATTCTTGTAAGCCACCTCAAACTCTTTATGGAACAAAGCAGGATATACCTAATGAAGTGCTAGTCACTCAGTCCTGTCCAACTCTTTGAAACCCCATGGGTTGTAGCCCACCAGAGTCCTCTGTCCATGGAAGAATTCTCCAGGCAAGAATACTAGAGTGGGTAGCCATCCCAACCCAGGGATTGAACCTGAGTCTTCCCTCATTGCAGGCAGATTCTTTAGCATCTGAGCCACCAGGGAAGACCAGGAAAAACCTAATGAAGAGTAACTTTATTTTACCTCATCATCCTCCTAATGGCATGTCCATTCTTTTTGTTCACAGGTACTCAGGGTAACTAGTTTGATCACTCTGGTGAGGTGACCAGGAAAATTAAATCAAAAAGTTATTTTAGCAATTTTTTTAGCAAATAGCTGACCTAATCCACCCAGTTCCTTGAGAGAATCAACATAACTGGGAAGGTACTACTAATTTGGTGAGCACATATCGATTTTTTTTTTTAATTATTGAAATTAGCTTTGAAGTCAAAGAAGATCCAAGCAGAAATGCCATTTGGGAACTCAGAAAAAAATTTAATCATCAAGTCTTAGTGACCAAAGCGAGTTAATGTACCTTCAAAACTAAGCAAATTACTCCCATCTTCCTGCAAATGACCCATCATCATAAATGTTGGCTATTAAGGTGCCATGTGATTCTGCACGGGCCACTAAGAGGACATAGGATGCTGAAGACTCATCGCTAATGAACTGAACAGTGTCCAGCAAGAGTCATGCAGGTGCCCAGCCCAGGTGAAAAACGGAGATCAGAAAAATACGAAGACAAGAGCATCTTGACATTTGTAAAAACACAACCTGTCATATTCTGTGGAGAGCTGGAGGGGAGAACAAAGGAAACGAACATTTGCTTAGTTTCTACCATGCATCAGGCCACCTTTGGGTGAGTTATTACACTGTCTCATCTGATTCCAAGCTGTGCCGTGCTTAGTCGCTGCTGTGTCCGACTCTTTGCGACCCTGTGGACTATAGCCCGCCAGGCTCCTCTGCCCATGGGATTCTCCAGGCAGGAATACTGGAGTGGGTTTCCATGCCCTCCTCCAGGGGATCTTCCCCACCCAGGGATCAAACCCAGGTCTCCCGCATTACAGGCGAATTCTTTACCATCTGAGCCACCAGAGAAGCCAGGCAGTAGAATTACAGGACAGATGCAGGTGCTGCTGCTGCTAAATCACTTCAGTCGTGTCCGACTCTGTGTGACCCCATAGATGGCAGCCCACCAGGCTCCCCCATCCCTGGGATTTTCCAGGCAAGAGTACTGGAGTGGGGGGCCATCGCTTTCTCCAGATGCAGGTGAGGGAACTGAAAACCCAGAGAGTTCAGGTCATTCACTCAAATCAGGTAACAAGTAAGAAGCAAAGCCAGGATATAAATTCAGATCCATTGACATCAGAGGTCATACATTTTCACAAAAATAAAACTCAATATTTTTTTACTCACTTAATATGTCCAACACTTTATTAGGTACTAAGGATAATAATGTTCAAAGGGAAAATGACTGGAAGAATCAAGAAATTATACAAATATAAAATTAGCATTGTGAGGGTAGATAAAAAGGAGATCAATATCCAAAGAGGATGGACATTGAAAATTTGATCCAGGTAGTGAAGTCAACTGAGCAGGTGGTAACTGATCTGAGATATAAAGAAAAAGTGGAAGATAACTAAGGAGAACTTATAAGAAATGGGGAAAGGATGCTGTGGGAAAAGGGACCAACAGTCTGTTAGAGAGAGATGGTTCATATGAATGCAGAGAAAGATGGAGCACACTACAGTGTTACCAAAAAAAAACTCCTAGAGGTCCTTGTGGCCTGTGGCCTCTTTTTCCTTAAAGCAGTAGGAATCCATGCACTAGGGCCTGGTAGATGGCATGAAAGGTTTTGCATTTTGAGAAGATGACTCTGGTGCAGCATGCAAAATCCATCAGAAAGAGCCAGAAGACAGGAAATTCAGAGGTCACTGCAAAATTGAGATGAGAGGCAAGGAAAGGTGAGGCTCAAGGGAGCCAGGGGGAGTGGATGGAAATAGATGGACTGATAAGGTACTCAGAAGATAAAGTCAAGCAAAACTGGTGATGGACTGGACTTGGGGATGAGGCAGAGGAAAGGATTAAGGATGTCTCATGAATCTGTGCCTTGTGTAATGGGATGGTTGGTGCTATCACTCACAGAGAGGAAGTGCTGGGAGAAAAGCAGGTATTCCAAAGGGACACAGGACATCTGTTTCGGCCACATTGCATTTGAGGTGCCTTTGAAACATCTGAGTAGAGCTGTCAAATAGGCAATTAGACATGCAGGCATGGAGCTTAAATGAGCAGTCTCAGCTGGCGGTCCAGTACAAACATGTGAGTCACTCATCCATCAGAGCTAAACAAAGCACTGCTATAGACGGGGTGGGAGAGTGGCAGCGAACAGGGAGTGACCAGGGACAAGGTTTCAGATCAGGACTTGAGGAGCTTCATCACTTAACAGGTGGGGAATGGAAGTGAGCCACCAGGGAGCATGAATTCCAGAATTTTGTGCCACAGTGGAGTATGTGTTTTAAGACGGTGCAGGTGGAGTGAGAATTCAATAGCTTTGATTGCTATTGTGGGCAATAATACAGTCCACAAAGGATCAAGACCAGCATCTCTGTAACTTGCCACGGCCACAAAGCTGAGTATCAGCCACACCAGAATTGGAGCCCAGGTCTCTCGGCTGCCTAAATATGTTCTCTTCCTACTACGTTATGATAGCAACAGTGAAAATCAAATATCGCCTTCCAATAACAGTCAGCAGACCTGACCTTACTCTAAGTAAAGGTGGTATCTAAAAATATTTATCAAAACAAAAATAAACTGGTTTGATTTTTTTCACTTAACAAAAAGATTCTAAATTATTAACCACAGATATCCTTTAAAGTAGTAAGATCAACCTTTTAAAATTATTTCATTAGCAAAAATTCCATATACAAACAACTTCTCAGAAGAAGAAAATCACGTTGACATAATTCTTTAAACTCCCTAGAGCACTTTCACAGCTGTTATTAAAATCCTGGCTTTAAGAGAGACTCCACTTCTGATTCTCTCCTTAGTGACTTGATGACCTTGGATAAGTCATTCAACCCTCCCCGCCTGCAGAAGGAAGGGGCTGGGTAATCTCTAAAAGAACCATGTGGGCAATATCCTATCTTACTGTCCGCAGAGCAACACCAGGCAGAGTATCATTCCACCCACTCAGCAGGTAAGGCAACTAAAGCACACAGAGATTTGATCCCAAAGCCAGAGAGCAGCAAATGGGGCTTTAAACCTAGTCCTCTTCAATCCCAGTTCAGGGCTTTTCCAGGGCAATCATCAACTAGATCATCATTTTTACAGTAACCTCATCTGTAAATATGAAAGACATCAGAGGATATTCTGGATATTCCTACCCAGAATCTTTCCTCTCATTTTTTCTAATATGACACCCTGAGATTCCTTTAAGGAACCCTCTCTCCTCTACACTCACTCCACATTATATGAGTGGAGAGGAGCTTTACTGTCACTTTTCAAGCTTGGGACTGTGCCCCAGGACTGCCTAATCAGTGTGTTATAGCTCGCAAGTGAACCATGAGTGGTTCAGGGCCAAATACTGGACCTAAACCTGACTATTAATCATTAGACTCAATGCTATGACTTTTGCCAAAATGACTGGGATTACACAGTTAGGAAGCAAGCTTGAAGCTGACAGTTGCAGTGGAATAGATCTGCCTGTGAATAAAACCAACCCACGCCAGAGATAGACAGAGAGTCCTGGTGAAACTGCTTGAGCATTGGATTCCCCTGTGCCTGAAGGCAACGTTCAGTTATTTTTTGGCCCATAAATTTTCTCTGCTTAAGTCATTTTGGGTTTGGATTTCTGCTATTTGCATATCAAAGAAATCTAATCATGCACTGAGCATACTTATATGCTATTACTGGATTCTTATTTCCTTGGGTTTTCAGGGAGAGATGTTCTGGCTATAAACTCCGAATCTAATGCAAACCTACATTTGCTTAGCTTATTAAGGGAAACCAGAGGTGATAAAAACAGGAAGAGGGCTAAGGAAAATGCTTTAAGCTTAATTGAGTTTGCCAAAGGTCTGAAGATTTTTGCCAACTATTCACAGAATTAAGAAAACAGGATTAATGTGGCACTGCTCTGCTCAGAGGAAGAAGAATACCTCCTAGGCACTGGGCTTTTGTTTTGTTTCTTTTACATTTTTTAAAATTGAGGTATAATTGAAATATACCATTATTTTAGTTTCAAGTGTACAACATAACAATTTGATATTTAGGTGTATTTCAAAATGATCACCAGGGTAAGTCTAGCTAACACTCATCACCATACACAGTCAACAATATTTGTTGGTGATGAGAACTTTTATATTTACTCTCTTTTCAACTTTAAAATATGCAGTGTAACTATTAACTGTAGTCAACATTCTGTGCACTACATCTCCATGACTTATTCTGTGTATAACTGGAAATCTGTACCTTTGACTCCCTTCATGCATTTTGCCCTTTTCCCATCCCTGCAACTGCCAATGAGCATGCTGTTTTTTTTTTTAATATTCTGAACAACTCATTGTTTCAAGATTGAGAAAGGAGAACAGTAGGGCTATCTGCTGTCACCCTGTTTGTTTAACCAATATGCTGAGCACATCATGAGAAATGCCGGGCTGGATGAGTTACAAGCTGGAATCAAGATGGGCGGGAGAAACATCAACAACCTCACATATGCAGACAATACCACTCTTAACAGCAGAAAGTGAAGAGGAACTAAAGAGCCTCCTGAAGAGGGTAAAGGCTGCTGCTGCTAAGTCGCTTCAGTCATGTCCAACTCTGTGTGACCCCATAGATGGCAGTCCACCAGGCTCCCCCGTCCCTGAGATTTTCCAGGCAAGAACACTGGAGTGGGTTGCCATTTCCTTCTCCAATGCATGAAAGTGAAAAATGAAAGTGAAGTTGCTCAGTCGTGTCTGACTCTTTGCAACCCCATGGACTACAGCCTACCAGGCTCCTCCGT
The DNA here is from genome assembly GCF_023091745.1 of Budorcas taxicolor. Lineage (NCBI taxonomy): Eukaryota > Metazoa > Chordata > Mammalia > Artiodactyla > Bovidae > Budorcas > Budorcas taxicolor. Next base: position 24,366,878 of record NC_068934.1, read on the forward strand.
CCAGGGGATTTTCCAGGCAAGAGTACTAGAGTGGGTTGCCATTGCCTTCTCCGGAGGGTGAAGGAGGAGAATGAAAAAGCTACCTTAAAACTAAATGTTAAAAAAACTAAGATCATAGCATCCAGCCCATTACTTCATGGCAAATACAAGGGGAAAGATGGAAATAGTGACAGATTTCCTCTTTGGGGGCTCTAAAATCACTGCGGATGGTAACTGCAGCCATGAAATGGGAAGATAATAGCTACTTGGCAGGAAAGCTATGATAAACTTAGTGTGTTGAAAACCAGAAACATTACTCTGCCAACAAAGGTCCATATAGTCAAGGCTATCGTCTTCCCAGTGGTCATGTTCAGTTGTGAGAGGTGGGCCATAAAGAAGGCAAAATGCCAAAGAATCGATGCCTTCAAAGTGTGGTGCTGGAGGACTCCTGAGAGTCCCTTGAACAGCAAGGACATCAAACCAGTCAATCCGAAGGGAAATCAATCCTGAATGCTCATTGGAAGGACTGATGCTGGAGCTGAAGCTCCAGAATTTTGGTCATCTGATGCAAACCAATTCTGATGAGTCTGATGACTCATTGGGAAAGACCCTGATGCTGGGAAAAATTGAGGGTAGAGGGAGAAGAGGGCATCAGAGTATGAGATGACTGGATGGCATCACCAAGGCAATGGACATGAACTTGGGCCAGCTTTGGGAGATGGTAAGAGACAGAGAGGCCTGGCATGCTGCAGTCCATGGGCTTGCAAAGAGTCAGACACAGCTGGGCAGCTGAACAACAACAAATAAGTGAGACCGTATGGTCTTTGTTTTTTTCTGTCTGACATTTTACTTAGCATAACACCTTCAAGGTCTATCTATGTCATGACAAAGATTAACAAGATTTTATTCTTTTTAAATGGCTGAATAATATTCCATTGTGTGTGTGTGTGTGTGTGTGTGTGTGTGTGTGTGTGTGTATTATACCATATTTTCTTTATCCATTCATTCTTTGATAGACACTTGGGTCGCTTCTACAGCATACCAATTATAAATAATGCTGCAATGAACATAGGCATGCATTTATCTTTTCAAACTAGTGTTTTTGGGGTTTTTTTTTTTCTTCTTCTTCTTCAGATAAATAGGAGTGGAAATGCTGGGTCATGTGGTAGTTCTACTTTTCATTTTTGGGTCAGTCTCCATACTGTTTTCTATAGTGACTGCATTCTAGGCCACTGTTAAGAACTTAAATTGCTTTATTTTCTATGACCACCCCCCACCCGCCCCCCCCCCCCCCCCCCCGCCAAATATAATTCATGTTCAAGGTATAGTAACTACTCAACTGCATCCCATCACCACATTGTGCCCTTTCTCCAGCCTCTCATCTGTGGTACCCATGTGCCTTTGATGGACTTTGAGGCACCCACAGATGAGCATTTATGGTCCCTTTACTCAACTCCTACATTTTCTCAACTCCTACATGTACCTCTGAAATCACTTCTAAAATGACAAAATTAAGAATTTGATAAGAGTGTCAAAATACATATGCTTTTCCTTCTGGCTAACCCTTTTTCCCCCTCCTATCTGCCTGGTAAAATACTACTCAGCCTTTAAAATTCATTGTCAAGTGTCTTGTATGACACAGAATGGTAGTTTCCATATATGTCTACTACAGATTTTGCTGGGATAACAAATGATCTCATATCTCAATAGCTTAAAAACAAAAGTTAATTGAATTCATATTATATGTCCAGTGTAGGTTGGAAAAGGGAGGTACAGATCACTGTAATACTCAGGAACCTAGGCCGACAAAACAGCCATTATCTGGGGTTACTATTGCCAATGGGAAGGCATTTGGCAGTTGCTTACCCAGAAATTAAATACTCTGACTTGGCAGCAACACATAGGACTTTTGCTTAAAATTCCTTGGCTCAAACCACTATGGCAAATGTTTAGTGCCTGGAATAGGGTAGAATCTTAAATATTTAGTGAACTGCTCTACAACTATACATCAGGATCCCACGGTCTGGGAATGGCTGAGTTATCCAATAACCAAACCATGGGGTAAGACACAAGGAATGCAAGAGGAGTGAAAGCAAGAGAGAGTGCAAGCCAGAGCATACAATTTAAAGATAAATTGATATGTAATCTTTCTAAAGTTATCCAGTAGTCATCCCAGTAAAAATTAAGACCTTTATAGGACTTCTATATACTTATTTTATAATTTTACTTTCAATAATAGTGACTTATCTATGGGAGGTATATATTACAAGGGCTTCCCTTGTGGCTCAGCTGGTAAGGAATCTGCCTGCAATGCAGGAGACCAGAGTTCAATCCCTGGGTTGGGAAGATCCCCTGGAGAAGAGAAAGGGTACCCACTCCAGTATTCTGGCCTGGAGAATTCCATGGACCATATAGTCCATGGGGTCGTAAAGAATCAGACACAACTGAGTGACTTTCATATCACTTCACATATCACAAACCTCTCAGTGGTCAGGGTCTCAAAAGATTCTGCTCAGGGAACTCCCCTGGAGGTTCAGTGGTTAGGATTTCACCTTCCAGTGCAGGGACTGCAGGTTCAATCCCTGGTCAGGGAGCTAAGACCCCACATGCCTTACGGCTAAAAAACCAAAACCATGTAACAAAAACAACACTGTAACAAATCCAATAAAGACTGTAAAAATGGTCCACATTAAAAAAAGAAAAAGATTCTGCTTGGACTCTGGGTCTAGGAAGGGTCCTTGGAAATGAGTCTTCACAGGACTTCCTAGGAGATTCTGATGCTTAGCAGCATTCAGAAGGCCCAGGAATAAATGACTGGGTGTTTATGAGCTGACCTACAAGTCTACCCTAGCTATAATCCTTCTGGAATTTATATCTTCATCTTTAAAAGTGAAAAATACAAAATCTACTATAAGGTGTATTGTGACCACTAGATAAGATGGTATGTGTAAAAGCAATCACCACCCAGTGTGGAAGAGGGCAGTCAGAAAATACTGATCTTTTCTTTTCTTGTAGTCTGAGTGCCCACAGAATATCTGAAAAGAAGTGTTCAGTAAATCCAGAGAAAGAAACGGTGGGAGGAAGTGAAGTCAGCTACCCAAAAGAAGAGCCTGGGAGGCTACAATTCATGGGATCACAGAGTCAAACACAATTGAGCAACTAACATTTTAACACCTCGGTGATTCAAATCATCTATTTTAAATCATCAAATACCATGGTGGCTCAAAGGTAAAGAATCTACCTGCAATGAAGGAGACCCAGGTTCGATCCCTGGGTCGGCAAGATCCCCTGGAGAAAGGAATAGCTACCCACTCCAAGAGTCTTGCCTGGAGAATTCCATGGACAGAGGAGCCTGATGGGCTAACAGTTCAGGGGCTTGCGAAGAGTCAGGGACAACTGAGCAACTAACAACCAGTGTGCCATGAATAGTATTAGGTGCTGGAGATGGAATGATGAAGAAGACAACCTTTCTGCCTTTAAGAAGATCCCATTTTTCCTTTGCGGGGTACTACTTTTTGGAGAAAAAACCCAAATGATAAAAAAAAAGAAAAAAAATAGGCCACAAAAGCCACCTCCAAAGTTGTGTTCTCATGTACGCACACCTGGAGGCAATAAGCCTAAACCCGGCCATACACACCTATCAAGATGAAGAGGAGGCTGAGAACTGATGCCCTAGGCTGGCTGGTGGCCTTGTCAGTAACCTTGGTCACCAATCAGAAATCAACAAGGAGCATAGCCTCATGCCCTCCCCAAGGCCAGGAGAGGGATGCAGGAATTGAAAGAAGATCCTTCAATAACAAAGGGGCACACAAAGGCTCACAGGCTTTCCCCTAGATTATCAAAATTTCTAAGTCTCTAAACCCATCATTAACCAGTTTGGCCTCGTTTTCTATTATTTCCAACTTCAAGTTGCCTGGGTTAAAGCAGAAACTATTTCAATAAGTACATTTCATTCCTCTGAAAATATGGTAAAATATGCCATTAACATAACACTAGCAGGCCCAGTGGTATGATTTTTCAAAACATGTATATATCTGCATGTTTATGTGGGTGTGCATGCATCTACATACACAGTCTCTCTCCCTCCCTCTCTCTCTCTCTCTCTCTCTCTCTCTCATATCTTCCAGTTAGGAAGAAGTGATATTTTCAGTTTCTTATAGCTTTAGTAGACCAGGTTTCCTTTTATGGTTACATGGTTTGTTTTTCTTTTTCTAGAAGAAAGCCGTGGATTTATGATGTTTGGCCCCTTACTAAATGAGCTGAAGGGAGATTTATAAAGCAAATAAACAAAAAGATTTACAGTTCCTTTCTCAGAGCAGCTAAAAATTATGGAAAAACTCATTGACCTTTTAAGAGAAGAACTTGGTTCAGTCGACCAGAAACTAAGTGCACCTAAGAGGCTTCCAATTAACCCATTAATTTAAATCCTTTGTCTTTCTCCAATAAATATGCTGGGAGGGTGGCATGGCAAAATCCCACTCATTCCTTTTGAAGTGTAACTACCTGTGGCCAATATAAACAGCATGTCCTATTACACTAAGCACAGAGCATCTATAATGTGGACAATAATTAGAAAATGAGGAAACTGGTGGGATTAGAATGAAAAGGGAAATAGAGCAGACAGCTATATGGGAGGAGCCAACAGAGCTGATTTTGCAGGATAACCTAGGGAGAAAAGAAGAACACGGAAGGGAAGATTCCTGGGTCTTGGAGGAGGAAGATGGAAGAAGGGGATGTGGGCAGGAAGGTGACAGGTCTGCTGTTCATCTAGGTTTTACTGTGAAGTTCTCCACAGGGGAGAGTCTGAGCAAGGGATCTAAGAGATTTAGAAGGGTGTTTCCTCAGCTATGTGGTCTAGGACTGTGAAATAAAAATTGCCCAAATTCTTTCCTATCTAAGGCACCCAAATTGTGTTTTGGGGACCCACTACAGGAAGATAAAGTAAAAACAGATAAGATACCTCATTAAATTTCTCTGATTGCTTTCTTCCATTTTTTTTCTCTTTGTCTGTATGGAGACAAACTAGGCAATCTGGGATTAGGATTGCGGGCATACCATTTATTAACAGTATAACTTTGGGTAACTCATTTATCCTGTCTGAGCCATGGTTATATGGAAATAAAAGTAGCTCCTAGCTTGTAGAGTTGTGAGGATTAAATGAAATAATGTATATAAGATGCTAAGCACAATGTCATTGAATAGATGGTGAGGATGTGGTAATTGGCAGCAGTGGCAACAGCAGCATTATTATTTGTTTACCATGGGGCTGAATTCAATCTAATGATGTTGTTTCATATAGAAACAGCTGGCTTAGGTATAAAAAGATACAGGTTTAATTATAACATCTGAGCCTCAATTCCCTCCTGCAGGGATAACAACTAGAATTGCAGAAGCTAAGCAATCTAACTTTGTTACTTAACGAATGGGGTAACCTCAAGCAAACCACTTGATTTTTCTGAGCCTTATTCCTCATTTGTAAAATGAGAATATCCATAGTTTTATTAGGGTATAATATGAAAAAGATGAAAAAGCATGTAAAGTATATATCAAATATATTAATAAATACTAGCAGTAAAGATTACTATGATTCATTCTTTCACTGATGCACTCAACTACAACAAATTAGCTTCTACCTGTCAGGTGAAACTTGACGTTAGAAATTCAGCAGTGAAGGAAGCAGACAAAAATTCCTGACCTCATGGAGCCTACTCTTCAAGCTAAGAAGAGCGCCTTACATACTATAAGCATTCAATAAACAATTTGAGTATGTTTTAAGAGAAGATCCTAGTTTCTCGTCTATAAAATAGTATAAGAATGTGAATCCACATTTTATGGGATTTGATAGAAGATGAAGACTGGTTCCAAATAGGAAAAGGAGTACGTCAAGGCTGTATATTGTCACCCTAGTTCTATGCAGAGTACATCATGAGAAACGCTGGGCTGGAAAAAGCACAAGCTGAAATCAAGATTGGCAGAAAAAATATCAATAACCTCAGATATGCAGACACCACCCTTATGGCAGAAAGTGAAGAGGGATTAAAAAGCCTCTGGATGAAAGTGAAAGAGGAGAGTGAAAAAGTTGGCTAAAAGCTCAACATTCAGAAAACAAAGATCATGGCATCTGGTCCCATCACTTCACGGGAAATAAATGGGGAAACAGTGGAAACAGTGTCAGACTTTACTTTTGGAGGATCCAAAATCACTGCAGATGGTGGCTGCAGCCATGAAATTAAAAGACGCTTACTCCTGGGAAAGAAAGTTATGACCAACCTAGATAGCATATTCAAAAGCAGAGACATTACTTTGCCAACAAAGGTCCATCTAGTCAAGGCTATGTTTTTCCAGTGGTCATGTATGTATGTGAGAGTTGGACTGTGAAGAAAGCTGAGCATCGAAGAATTGATGCTTTTGAACTGTGGTGTTGGAGAAGACTCCTGAGAGTCCCCTGACTGCAAGGAGATCCAACCAGTCCATTCTGAAGGAGATAAATCCTGGGATTTCTTTGGAAGGAATGATGCTAAAGCTGAAACTGCAGTACTTTGGCCACCTCGTGTGAAGAGTTGACTCATTGGAAAAGACTCTGATGCTGGGAGGGATTGGGGGCAGGAGGAAAAGGGGACGACCAAGGATGAGATGGCTGGATGGCATCACTGACTCAATGCACATGACTTTGACTGAACTCCGGGAGATGGTGATGGACAGGGAGGTGCTGCGATCCATGGGGTCGCAAAGAGTCGGACACGCCTGAGTGACTGAACTGAACTGAAGGAGCTAAAATACGTTAAAGTACTTCATAAGCTACCATGTAGTATACAGACATGTTATCCTATTTATCCTACTCATATACATGCTTAATGGCCACATATCCTGCAGCATCAAACACAAACTTTACCAAGTGAGGGAAAACAATATTATGAACCATTTTCAAAATTATTATTTAGAAAAATTAGATTTGCAGTGTATCAGTTCAGTTGCTCAGTCGTGTCCGACTCTTTGCGACCCCATGAATCGCAGCACGCCAGGCCTCCCTGTCCATCACTGAGATGTATCCAAGAACACTCAAAGGAAGCCCCTGATTTTGATCACCTATGGGAACAACATTAGTGAATAATAGTGGATAATCATTTACTACAAATGAGTTGCAATTCATCAAAATGGAGTTCAAAAATAATCCGCTTCATGGAAGTATATTGAGATACTAGGAAAACACATAGTACTAAAAGCACTTATCTTTTTTAAATGTAAGCATTTCAAACTTCACATGAAATAGATTCTCTTAGACTGCCTGCACCCGAGACCAGTAAATATGAGGTATTAAAACCTGGATAGAAGAGAAATCTCCCAGACTCCTACGAATTTGCAGAATAGTAGCCCAGGAAGGGAGAGCTAACTAAAGATCCCCAAGTATCGTGAGAATTTCTACGTATCACAGCTTGTCTGCAACTGAGAAAGGATGATTTGTTTACCCTGCCCATCACAAGATGCTCTACTGGTGTGTAGGAAATACAAATATTACTTCTGAGTAAGAAATCTGCCACTGACTGGAACTGGAGAAAATAGACTTGGCCAGATGTATCCTGGCAAAGAAAAGAAAAAGTATTAACAGGAATCAACTGGAGTTATATTTCCTCTAGATTATGGCTTCGTGCTATGCATTACTTTTATGTCAGGAGGACCTGAGATTAAATTCTAGCTCTGTCATTTACTACAGAGCAGAGATGTGTGAAGTTGGGTTTCTTTATTAACTAAGTGAGACAGTTTGGATTAAACAAGATAACAAGTATAAAGACCTGACTAGCACAAATGTTAAGTGTTTCTAGACAAAGGAAAACTATCAAACACTTGAAAGGGTCCCATTTCCTACTATCAATCATTCATTTTTTTCAATAAATACTTAACTGAATTGGGCTTCCCCGGTGGCTCAGATAGAAAAGACTCTGCCTGCAATGCAGGAAACTTGAATTCTATCCATGGGTGGGGAAGATCCCCTGGAGAAAGAAATAGCAATCCACTCCAGTATTCTGACCTAGGAAATCCCATGGACAGAGGAGCCTTGCAGACCACAGTCCATGGAGTTGCAAAGAGTCAGACACAACTGAGCGGCTAACACTTTCACTTTCTTTCTTAACTGAGTAACCACTCTGTTCCCGGTACTGCCCTAGATGCTAGTATTTAGTAATGACAAGCAAAACAAGCAATAATCCCAGCCTCTGTGAACCTTACATTCTGAGTGCTCATTTCCCTTCTTCCTTCCCAATTCTAAAGAAATAAACTTGCTACGTTGCCACTCAAATGTAAAACCTGAGCTTGCACAATGCTAGAGGCATGGACAGGTAAACCCTACCCACTCTGCTACAAGAAATTCCTATAGTTTGGCTCAGAAAAGTTCCCTTTAGAGTTTAGAGTATCCAGGAATCAACATCAAATGACAAAGTTTAGCATTTCAGCAGCAACAAGAAAAGTGATAAATGGTCAGAAGTGGATGGGAAGAAGTCCCTGAATCTCTGCAGCAGCTCCTTAAAAGGTGTTGGGTAGCACTGGGCTTTCTGCAGATCTTTCCAATACTATAAAAGGAGGGGGGGTTTTGGAAAGATGTACAAGCTACAAGTGGAACACATGTTAAGGTCACTTTTTCTACTTTAAAATTGGCAAGGAAATTAACAAAATCTCTCTCTGAGATGCCAGACATTTTAGTGCAAAGAAGCCATAGACCACTAGCATGTATTCATGGACAATCATGCCTCCATGTATTCATCAGTTCATTCAGATATATTCCCTGCATATTTACTATGTTCCAGCCCTAGGCAGGGTCATGGGGATACAAAGAAATCAGACACAGCCCTGAACTTTGAATAGCTCTTCACCTAGAAAATATGTTAAAAAATAATTAAGATCCTGTGTGATGAGCACTCTAATAAAAGTCTGAACAAAATACTGTCAGATCCCAGAAGAGGAAGCTGTGGAGTCAGCCACCAGAGTTTGCTGTGGTATGGATGAAGCAACCAGAGAATTGATTCTAATTCCACTTCTCAGATAATATCCAATCTATCCCTCACATCAAATCCATCAACCAGTCTTGCCAATTTCACCTCCTGCCCTTTTGTCCACCACAACATCTTGCCTAGATGACTTCAAAAGACTGACAATTGGAGTCCCTGCCTGGCTGTTATATTCTTTCCTCCACTGTAGCCAGAATGATTTTTCAAAATGTAAGTCTGATCTTATCACATCAGCTTTAAACACGTCAACAACTCCCCATGGCCTTTAGTGCAAAATTTGAACTTCATAGGCCTGCAAGGCCTCCTAAGTCCGCCTCCCTCTGTACTCACCACATTCCAGCTCCCACCTTGGGCTCCAAACAAAGTGTGCCTTTGCTCCCTTGTGTCTCCAAATCTTTAGAGGTGTTGTTCCTAACTCTTGCATTTTGGGGGGGTGTGTGTGTGGGGGGGTGATTTTTACTTACTTTTTATTGCGGTATAATTGCTTCATGATGTTGTGTTACTTTCTGCTGTACAAAGAAGTGAATCATCTACATGTATACATATATCCCTTCCTTCTTACAGCTTCCTCCCACAGTGGAATATTACTCAGCCATAAAAAGGGAATGAAATTGGGTCATTGGTAGAGATGTGAATGTACCTAGAGTCTGTAGTACAGAATGAAGTCAGAAAGAGGAAAACAAATATCATCTATTAATGCACATATGTGGAAACTAGAAAAATGGTGCTTAGGAACCTATGTGCAGGGGAGAGAGAGGGACATGGACATAGAGAGTGGCCACGTGGACACAGTGGGAGAAGAGGAGGGGGAGATGAATTGGGAGATTAGGATTGACAATATATACAGTTAACTCTTGCATTGATCTCTTTTTACCCTCTCTCTAGTGTCACTAACTGCATCTCATCCTAACGTCTCTGCTTGCATGGCCCATAGCATCCCACACTTACCCATCAAACATTCCTCATCCCTCACAATTAATCCCAACCTTTCAAAATCCTTCTTTACATGATCCTTCTTATTAATTCCAGGAATTAGCCCTCCTCTTCCTTATTACTTACTGACACAGATCCTGAACCGTAGATCGCAAGAATGAATTGTGTCTAATTGAGCATTTATCATACTCAAACATAACAAGCTAGTAAAATCTGATTTTGTACCAGATCTTACCTTAGACCTTTTTGCTCACTTGAGTTGCTTTAGCAATTCTTAAGAGAGACTAACAAAGTAGAAACTGGCATACTGATTGTACAAAGGGGAAGGGAGAATGATGACATTCCCAAATTCAGTTCACAAAATAATGGTAAAGCCAGGGTTTCTAACTCACACAGGTGCCTCAAGCAAAAGGTGAAGCTGTTAGTTGCTCAGTCATGTCCGACTCTTTGTGACCCCATGGACCATAGCCTGCTAGGCTTCTTTGTCCGTGGAATTCTCCAGGTAAGAATAGTGGAGTGGGTTGCCATTCCCTTCTCCAGGGGATCTTCCTGACCCAGGGATCAAACCTGGGTCTGCTGAATTGCAAATCTAAGTCAAATACTTTCTCAACTATACCTCTTCTATTCTCCCCTAATTATTTTGAGTGTACAATTCGTGTTTTCCCAGGCAAGCTTCACCAAGAAGCAGAAGCCCCAGTAGGCATTACACTAGCCACAATACCAAGGGCACAATAGAAACACTGATTTCAATTCTTCTCAATCCTGTCTAGATTTTAGGCACATTGGAGACAGCCAATAGGTATTTATTTTTCAATAACCAACAATGTTTAAATCTACTAAATTCTCATTATCACTAAAAGTTCTAAGACTTGGACTTGTTTCTGGAAAGTGAGCAAGGATTTTTTCCCCTTCCTCTCTTTTTTCTCTTCCTTCATCTCGCTACATAAAAATGCTAAGGACTGGACATAACATAATATATGCATAACATCTTTCAAGGAGACACTGTGAAGTCTTAATATACTGCACAGTGAGTCAAAGGTGAAAGTACATCATTGGAAGATAATGTAAGGCCATCCTTGCAGGCTTGGCCCCTGGGTACCACCCAGCCCTTCTGATATATTCACCAAAGAGCAGAGCAGGGAAGATTCACCTGGGAAAATGCCAGACACTGGAACACTCAGCTCTCAGAAGGAAGTCATGGTCAAGAACCAGATGACATGTCTGCAAGGATTTGGGGACGACATCATGCTAGGCCAGACAAGCTCATCTCTGTGATATCAATGATGCTTTACTACCTCGGCACCCACTGTAGCCAAGTCTGAGAATCCACGAAGATATCAACTATGGAAGCAGTGTTGCCTAACTTGGCTCTCTGCCCTTAGCATCTCCCCAGCCAACGCTGCTTCCATGAGGCCATGAGACTGACTTTTGCTAACATTACCAATTTGATAATGTCCTCCCCACCTCAGATCCTCCACTAAATTCTCTACACTGCTGTGGCCTACAGCAGTGATCTGTTTTTGACCATGCAACCTTACTGATAGTAATTAGAGGGCATTACCTTCTATACAAAAACAGTCATGTAATAAAACATATGCATGTACTATTATACTAATATATGATGCACATTGTATTTAACCACTCAGTCACGTCTGACTCTTTTTGACCCCATGGACTGTAGCCTGCCAGGCTCCTCTGACCATGGGATTGTGCTGGCAAGAGTACTGGAGTAGGTCACCATTTTCTCCTCCAGGGGATCTTACCAACCCAGGGATCAAACCTTCATTGTAGTTGGACTCTTTAGCTCTGAACCACCAGGGAAGCCATTCATTATGGCATTCATTCAGGGAAGCCAACACTATTAAACACAAAAATAGAAATTTAAAGGATGAGATAAAAATAAAGCCCTAATTTTTCTTCCATATCCCAATGGATCCAATTTTTCACCTGCTGCTATGCCTGCATCCTACACAAATGTACATTGGCTTACAGGATACAACTCAAACTCTTTAGCATGCTTGCAATACTTTTCACCATCCAACCACCAGCCATATTTCAATTTTCATACAGATTTATACAGAGGAGATATACTATGGGTATTGGCTCAGTGCCTCAGCTAGGCAATGCAACATACATAATATGTTATGTTATGGAGGCTTAGAAGTCCCACAATCTGCCATTTATAAGCCTGAGATCCAGGAAAGCAGGTGGCATAATTCAGTCCAAGTCCAAAGACAGGCACACCAGAAGACTGCTGTTATAATTCCTGGGATCTGAAGGCCTAAAACCAGGAGCTCTACTGTCTCGTGGCAGAAAAATGATGGATGTGCTAGCTCAAGAAAGGAAAGAAGGAATTTATCCTTCTTTCATTCTTTTGTTGCATCCAGGATCTCAACAAATGAGATAACTCCTGCCCATATTGGTAGGAGAATCAAAGGTTACTTTGTTCCAGAAAGACTCTCATAGACACATTCAGAAATAATGTTTTATCAGTTATACAGTCTTTTAGCACAACCAAACTGACACTTAAAATTAACCATTACAATTAGATATACATTGTGTGTGGGTGGGTGTGAGTGTGAGAGAGAGTATTGTTGTTATTTAGTCACTAAGTGGTGTCCGACTCTCTGTGACTCTATGCACTGTAGCCTGCGAGGCTCCTCTGTCCAAGGGACTTCCCAGACAAGAATACTGGAGTGGGTTGCCATGTCCTCCTCCAGGGGATCTTCCTGACCCACGGATAGAACCCAGATCTCTTGAGTCTCTTGCTTTGGCAGGTGGGTTCTTTACCACTAGAGCCACCTGGGAAGCCTGTGTGTGAGTATATCTCAACCGTAAATACGGTCAGGGTTAGGGTAGGATCAAGTTCCAATCTAAGCACTGTCAAAGATGAAAATATTTATTGTTACTATAATGAAAAATAATTATATAATTATAACATCACCAATAAGTTATAGTACAAAGCTAAATTACTCTTGCTTGTGTGCTCAGTTGGGTCCGACTCTCTGCAACCGTATGGACTGCAGCCCACCAGGCTCCTCTGTCCATGGAATTCTCCAGGCAAGAACACTGGAGTTGGTTGCCATTTCCTCCCCCAGGGGATCTTCTTGATCCAGGCAAGGATCAAACCCATGCCTCTTGCTTCTCCTGCATTGTCATTTGGATTCTTTAGTATTGTGCTATTACTATTATTATTGTTTACATGATTCCAGTAGCCTTTGATATGCCAAGTATGTCATAAAACATGTAGAAAGGTGCTTATTGTATGCTGAAGCCCCATAGTTGCCCATGGTTTACCAATCATCTCTCTTCTTAAAAATCTCTGAGCTCACTGGAAACGCCCATCTTGGAAATCTTGCCCTGACATTACTGTAGTGTTTACAAAATACTGTCACATTCCACACCTTATTTAACCTGCACAAGCGGCCAGTACTATTTAAGACATCTTTAAAAGTCTTATTTGGACCATGAGAAAGTCAGACACAAAAGAACTGGGTGATTCTCCAAGATTACCCAGCTGGCAAGTGGCAGAACCGGGATCATTCAAGATCACCTTATTCTTAGTTCATATTCTTTCACTCTATCACAGCCCTGGGAGTTGTCAAGAAAAAAATAAATGAGGTCAGGGAAAATGCTAAATAGTAGGGATATTTGAAGATAGCTGACTACCAAGGCAAATTCCCAGGCACAGACAACCCACTTACTTCTGCCAAGAGCTCACTCTACCACACACAGGATTTTTTTTTAATATACTACATGAAATTTAAAAGTTTGGGAATTTTCTTAATCAACATGCATCCTCTTTTAAGAATGCATTTACCTCTGAGAACATTATACAGATATCAATCATTTACAAATGTGTGTAAGCTTGTTCCATGAATGGCTTTCCTCCTAGCGTAAACCTCAGAACTGCAGCATGTGAGAATCTGTGAATTTTGTTCAGAAGGAAGAGGAAATGGGTGACATTGGGACATGATGTATACGGGGGGCGTGGAGCAACAGCAGGTGAGGTGATACAGAGGAAGCCAGGGAAGTCTGGAGATAATGCAAAAAGAAAGCAGAAGCGAGATGGTTAAATCCTATCTATCTAGTTTCCAAGTGAGCAAGTTTTCATACAATCAAAAAGCCAGAGGCCCATTCAGGGAGATTCAGGAAATAAACAAAAAGAGGCATAAAGTTAATAGGGGAGTTTCTTTGTTTGCTTTTACCACGCATTGGAGAAGGAAATGGCAACCCACTCCAGTGTTCTTGCCTAAAGAATCCCAGGGATGGTGGAGCCTGGTGGGCTGCCATCTATGGGGTGGCACAGAGTCGGACACGACTGAAGCAACTTAGTAGCAGCAGCAGCAGCAGCAGCAGCAGCAGCAACTGGGGCAGAAGTGATTGACCGAAACAGATTCTTTCTCTTCCCAGGAACACAGCTGCACATTTACCAGCCTCTCCTGCAGTTAGGTAAGGCCAGTGAGTAAGTCTGAGACAAGTGGAACGTGACCAGCACTGGCCATAAAAACCTCCCAGTCGTCACCTTCCGTTTCCTTTCCCTGATCATGGCAGCCTTGGAAGCCACACTGCATGTAGCTGAGCCAAAGAGGGAAGGAGCCTGGGCTCTTGAATCAGTTTTAAGAAAAACCACCTGCCAACAAGGAGCATCCGTTTCAAAGCCTGTATGAATGGAAACAAAAGCTTCTATTTTGTTGAATCCCAGAAGATGTTTCTTTCTATAAGCAGCTGACAAACACAAATTTTTTTAAATGATTCTCTTATCAAAATTAAGGGAGAGCTACAAGGGCTTCCAAGATGCCACTAGTTGTAAAGAGCCTGCTTGCCAACGCAGGAGACATAAGAGACATGGGTTCAGTCATCGGGTCAGGAAGATCCCCTGGAGGAGGGCATGGCAACCCACTCCGGTGTTCTTGCCTGGAGAATCCCATGGACAGAGGAGCCTGGTGGACTACAGTCCATCAGCTCACTAATAAGAGTTGAACATGACTGAGGCAACTTAGCACGCATGCCCAGTTTCTCTTGCCATGTGGTGAAGAAAGTCAATCTGTAACAAATAATGGCAGTGCAGTTACCGTGGAATGAAGGGAGCAGACAGCCCTGGACCATTACATGAATGGGGTATTTGCAAAAAAAAAGAGCAGACTCAGGCCCCAAAATCAGATTCTGTACTCTAAACAGTAGCCCTTAACTGACACTAACAAGACAAATCTGACAAGAGATAGCATCAAACACAGACAAGCATGAACCAGTAGGAGACTTTCGTTCATTCATTCTGCAAACAGCTTGGTGTATTTATCACACCCGGAGCACTATCCTAGTGCTGGAGACACAGTGAATAAGATAAAATCCTGCCTTTCTACAACTTTTGTTCTAAAGGGAAAAGTCGGTTCATAACCTTTAAACCGGGAAACACAAGAAAGCAAAACAATTATAGATAATAAGTGTATAAGGAAAGTAAAACAGAAAAAATGAAAGTGGTATAGAGTAGCTGAGGGTAGTAACAGAGCTAATTCAGGGAGGGTGGTTCTGTTAGGGGAAGCACACTGACTGAAACCGCCCACCCTGGCCAGGCACCATAGTAACCATTTGCATGAGTTGTTTTATGACAGGAGATCCTGATAAGGAATACGGAACTAATAAGCCACCACCAACCAGAAGAGTCGGAAGAGGTTGAAAGGAGACATCACGTGTTCGTCCACTTCCCAAAATCCCTCTCACTAGCATTCATCTTGGCTGAGTGATGCGTGCGCCACCAGGAAAGACTCTGAATTAGAGTGATTGGCCAAAGACCACCCGGAAACTAATCCCATCACCATAAAACCCGAGACCATTGCCCCAGCTGGTTTGACTAGGTCACCTTCCTAGTCACCTTTAATAAGCTTAAAAATTAAACTCTTGGTTCAACACAAGTGCAATAACCATGGCTTAGATTTGGGGGTTTTGTTCTTTTAATTAAAAAAAAAAAGTTATGGGGATGGGAGGGGTGGGTGTTAAGAAGAGGCAAGAGCTTAAGTAGGTGGGAGAGCAAGAGTAGATGCTTTTGTAAAGTCGCCTTGGGAATAAAGAAGCAGAGGCAAAAAAACAAAAGCCAGGCCCAGGAAGAAAGCGCAGCTCTGCTGCTGGGATGAAAGTGACACATGGGTCATCACAAGCAGTGCAACGGCTAGAGATCTCTGTGTCTTGGGAAGGCTGGCAGGATAGGGTGGGGTAGGGGGCTGTTTACATACCTGGATACCAGAGGATCTCTCCATTTGTCATACAGGCTAAACTGGAAGGGAAAGGGGGATCCCTGAGGTATTCTTATCTCAAGCATTATGAATCTCCAGAAATAAATGCAAGCAGGAGCTTAGAGTTAATGTTTTACAAACATGAATAATCCATAAGAGGCTTTTGATCCCTGTGCGGTCCACATCAAGACTTTAGGAGACAGAACCTCAGATCTGAGCATAAACTGGGCTTCACGGATTGCAAGGTTCATGCATTTTAGAAAATTTCAAAATAAGAGTTACCTGATTAATCCTTGGAGAATTAGCAGTATAACTTAAGGATGCTCACCATTTTCACACATTCTCTTCATCAGGGACTCACAGAGGCTTGTTTCTATGGCAGTGTACACACGCTAGCCTCTGCATCCAAAAAAATCTACCCCCGAGTTCTGCATTTTCTTTCTGCTTGAACTCTGACCTTCTGCCACTTTCCCAGCCTCTTAACACTATGGGGTCAGACCCTTTGTCATCACCTTCAGTCATGCAAAAGACATTATAAATCACCTTGCTAAGCAGTCGCTGTAGCTTTGTGTGTGCGTGTGTGTGTGTGTTTTACATGCAATCATTAAAGTGAAACCAATAAAATCATTTTGTTCCATGACATATTACCCTTCAACTCAGCTCCGCTCATGTTTTTACAAGGAAGGAAGGACTTCATCATTATTTCTATGCTGGGTACCTCACTGCTAACAATATGCTCCTGGCAGGACTGATATAACTTGGTCCCTCCATCTAAGAATGCTCTCCCCTGCTACCTTCCAATACTCCAAAAAGAGGTAGACATGAGAAGCCCACATTCTCTAAGTATTGGCCTCTACGAGCACACACTCTTCCAAGAAAGATCCTCATAAACATTGATATAGGTTGATGACAATAACTGTTGCAATTCACTGAATCACCAGTAAAAACCAGACAATTTACTGAGTTTTTGACCTGCATTGTCTCATTATCATCTTAATTGGGAAATACAATTTCCCACATTGGAATTGGCTATAAAAAAGCAGTAATCTACTACTTGTGGTCTGTAAATATCTATTACCTGGTAGCAGAGCCAGGGAAGACTATTAATGATCTACACAGTTTGTACTTTTTCTAGTAACATTCAATGCTTACTCTGTAGAAAATTACTTTCAGTCATGAACACTGAGTTGGAGGTACCCTTCTGAAACCACAAGATTTGGGTCAACTAACTCAGGCAGGTATACCAGTAGGCTTAGGCTAAGTTACACAAAGCTAACAGATAATTGCACCCTCCAAAGTATCAGTGATTTACAGTTATTTCTCATAAGGCCACGTGTCCATCACCTGTTCATTGTCACTAGTTCCAAGTCACCTTCATGCTGAGACCACAGCTAAAGGAGAGATGCCACTCTAGAACATTGCCAGTTGATAAGAAAGAGGTGGAACCCTGTAACAGCTCTTTGAGCTTTTACTCTAAATGGTACAGATCTCACATACGTTCAGATTTCATTAGATCAAGGAGATAGCAAATATTTTTAATAAGCCCACATTGGAACAGGGTGGGAGATGGGGAGGTAGGGTGCAGTATAAGTCAAGGTATATGAGTTGTGAGTTGAATATTAACTTTACTTCATTTCTCTGAGTCTTTGTGTCCACGCTTACAAAATGGAGCTCATCTGATGAATGCTACCATTTTCCTCAAAGATTCGCTGGAAGGTTCAAAGAGTATAATATACGTAAAAGGAGTTCAAAAAATGCAGAGCACTCTGTAAGTAGGAGGTATTATATAATATTAATTGTAGTACTTTCTATGCCCGGCGGATTTCATGATGTATATGTACCATATCGCTCTTTATTCTTCAACCTAACCTTTTACTACTTTTTTACTAAGAAAAGTGTGAGACTCTATGTAGGCTTCAAATTCAAGATCAGGAATAGACCCCAACTACTGTACTTTCCTCAAGATACTACCTCTAACTGAAGCTAATGTACCAGAAACTATTTAAGACCAACCCACTGTCATCACAAAGATTAAAAAAATAAAAAGTCACAGTAGACCAGATTTCATAAAACACAAAAAAACGACTACAGCAATTTTCAAAATGGGGAATGTTCCTGTTGGAGCCAGATGAGGCAAAAATGAAACAACCTCCTTTGAATTGTATCATAGCTGACAAGGGTTCTTATTACCTTCTATTGATTGGCCAGGAGTTCTGATATCTCCTCAATGGCAGTTTCTAAGGCAATCTCTGCAGAGCAGGAAGAGCCCTTAATACACTCTCTCTCTTCTACTACCCAAGGAAGTTAAGAAAATTGAAAGTCTTTTGTGATTCTTTTTCCACTGAAAGCCTGAATAGGCTCTTCAAGACAGTCTGGACAATGAGTACAATATTTAGTTTTAATTTGCAAGCCAGTCTTGTTCATCATGATTTGTACAATATGGGTCATCTTCACTCCATTTACTCTGAGTAAAAAATAACTTGCCTGAAGCAGTTCATACATATCTACTCCTCTCTCTCTAGGCTACAGTGAGACGATGAACTCAGCCTCTGAGAGTCTCTGGTACCCAGCTGGCTGTGTGGTGAGCATGCCAGAGGATAATTCTGAAGACAGAAGCTGAGTAAATAGCCATACTGCATTTTGCCATACCAGAGTGTGGTATCCATGGCTTTCTATCCACCCAAAGCCACACATACCCTCCTCCTACAGCTACAACCATATTTAATTCAGGCAAAGAGCAAAGATCACTTAGTCTCAGGGCAAGTATAGCCTTATTCCAAATCCAGGGCTAGAACACAATTAGCGCAAGCCATTGTGCATTGAGACAACCATCTCATTGGTCTAGGGGTGGATAGCAGGTAACCCAGGTCTAAAAAATAAGACAGCAGAAGTCTTCTGCATGGGGAGAGCCAAAGGAGGCTATAAAGGACTTTCTAGGAGAACTTTCCTTAAACATAAAAAGACAGAACCTTACACAGAGAAGGTTTTTAACCACTGCCCATCTCTTCCTTGGGATGCTGGTAGAAGGACATCCCGCCTGGGGCTATGGCAGCCATCAAGCAGGCACAGGAAAATAAGTCCAAAACCCAGGCATGCTGAAGATGGCAGAATGGAAAGAGAGAAGAGTATTTGCTCTAAATATTGATATTCACTCTACTTGGTTCTCTGTGCTTCCCATTCAATGTCCAGGATGCAACTCCTGTTTTTCCTCCCCTGATTTCCATTCTTAGACAGTATATAGGCTCTAATGTTTAGTCATTTTTTTTCTTAGGTGTTATCCTTGAACTTGTGGAATGTTCCCATGATTACAGAGAACTGACTGAAGACTGAGAATATCACCATGTCCCAAGGTAGTCCCATAGTATACACTGGCCCAATGCCCTGCACACACAATGAGCTGAGAAATATGTTCAAGAAAACAGGGATTTAGACCTAAAATTGCTCAACAGAATCAAAAGCATAAGGCCTCACACACAAAGTGAGTGAGTGATAGTCACTCAGTTGTGTCCAACTCTTTGTGACCCCATGGACTGGAGCCCACCAGACTCCTCTGTCTATGGAATTCCCCAGGCAAGAGTATTGGAATGGGTTGCCATTTCCTTCTCCATCACACACAAAGGGTAGGCACAACATGGCACCTCATAAAACTGATTCTACATAACAAAAATGAGGAGAGAATCAAAGAGTCCCAAATAGCATTTATGCCAGCTATTTCCTCCCAGGTTCTGCCAGGTCTCAACAGCTAAGGGGAGTCAGGAATGGTGTGCGCGCCGCTTCCAAAAGACAACCAAAATGTCTGCCAATGATAGAATCAGGATTCACATTATTTTGAGGTTCCTTCTATCCTTTTTATAATTGTTGAGTCTATCCCACATATAGCAGAAGGTAAAAAACTAAATTTTTCAGACCATTACCTGGCTTGTGGGACTTTTTCATGATGAATGGAGAAAATAATGTTCATATTTTATTTTTTTAAAGGTACATTCATTTTCTGACAAAAACACAGAATAGTGTAAGGTACAATACAAAAACAGCGCAAGGTACAATATAAAAATAAATGTTAACATGAAACATTGAATTAATAATCCTCTTTCTCAAAATTGACTAGTCTTGATAACGTGATATTAAGGCTAGATGAAAAGCTGCATAGCTGAAGGGGCAACTTCATTCTCCCAAGTGACATGTCTCCCAAATCAAGTTCAGTAAGCAAAAGAAAAAGAACTGTAGAAAAAAAGTGGGGGAGGAACTACTGGACTTATACTGTTTTGCCAATGAGAACCAAAACGGTAACGAAGAAAATCTCCCATAAGAAATGGAAAACAGAGGATACACTAACAGTAATTAGACACATTTCCTTAACCACTGACAAGGTCTTTAGCAAGCCAAATGTTAAGCTAGAAGTCAACAACATAAAACAGCAGAATGCAAAGAAATTTACCATTGTTGTCATCAATTGTCTTCACCTTGACAATACCTGATCTACTTGAGAACCAAAGCAGTAGAGGATAGTGACCAAGACATTGCAGCATTTATTCCAGTTGTGATATCCACATTCCTGAGTAACAGGTCCCTAAGGTTCAATATATAGTTAGTAAAGATGACAGGAGTACTTGGGTCCAACCAGGACAGAGAAACAGCCTAGCATCAATTTCCCTATAACAATTTCTCTAAACCAACAGGAGGAAGCCAGTGAGCACTGGAGAAATGGAAAGTCTTACATTTTAGGGCACTTCATATGTTTAAGTCCAGGGTCAGAAATAATTCCTGACCCTCTGGTATGTTAAAGGAACAGGAGTCTGCAATACTTGCCACCAGAGTACTGAGCATGGAAAGAGGGGTTCACATAAGACAGAGGAGTTGCTCAGCTTTGTAAAGGAGAAAAGGGGGTCACAGATCCTTGAGGCCACCAACCTACTATCATGACACCAATCCATGTGCCAAAGTTATGAGTCCATCCATCATTGGGGCTTTTACAAGAGTTTGGGAATTATTAATAGCAACACATGACCTTGGCAGAGGAAGATGATGGCAATTGGGTAGAAGGTAGTATCAAAGCATTCCATTCAAAAGAGAATCCACTGCATAACATTTAACTGAAATCGAAGATGAAGATCTTCCTAAATAAGGCAACATAAAATGAGGTATTTAGGGTTTTGCTGGTGATTATTAAATACAGTGACAGTAGAACATGGGATCTGATATGGCTCCATTGCTTTTGTTGCTTTCTGTGTTTCATAACTTCCTTCAAAAGTCTTGCTATTACTAGCAAGATTCTGAATAGCTACTAAGCTTCCTGGATAAGTCAGGAGAGGAGAGTATCTTAGGCAGTTGACAATTTCTTCTAGGATCCCACAGGACCAGAACCAAGGGAAAGCTTTCAATCTTCAGCAATATCTACCAGGAATACATTTCTCACAAGTTGATTTTATTAAATAGCTCACTTACCTTCACAGTAGGCAGAGTCTCCCTGGACAGAAATGTAACCATTCTTGCACTCACAAGTAGCTTTGGTATTCCAGTTTTTGCACTCTGAGTTTTCACCACATTTAGGTCCTTCAGCACAAAAGTTATGACCTAGAAGAAACAAATAAAACTTTACATCAGGAAAGAGGAGAATAAAAGACTTCCAAATAATAAAGCATGAAACATTGTTATTATATGTCAGCATACATGAGAATACACCTTGGCAATATGCAAAGGTAAATTTGCATATCCATAAGGAGAAATAAAGAACTTTGGATCATCCTATACCTGAGAATTTTCTCTCCTAATTCACAAACTTGCTGAAGTTATTCCTTTTTGAAAGCTTTTATCCATGTTGATTCTGAATTTTCTTTCCACTACCTTCTTATGTGACTAGTCTTTTAAATGGTTTTATTACAAAATTTATGGTACATAGGAAATATATAAAATGAATATATATATGAATATATCAAATAAAATTAATACAAAAAGTATTATCAGTACCTATTTATTAAACATCCCCAATGAAACCCCTTCTCAGCCATCAGAGACAACTACCCTAACAATTGTGTTAATCACTCCCTTACATATTTCTATATGCTTTACCATACATAGGTATGTATTTCTAAATAATAGGTTATTTAGTTTTGGCCATTTTGAACTTCACCTGTAAAATCATACTGTATCATATCCTCTATAGCGTATTTTTTTTTTCCTGTTCATTCATATTAATGCCTATGGCTATCATTCATCAGTGGTATATAATATTTCATAGTATAAATATTCCACAATTTATCCATTATACTAAATATTGACTTTGACTTATTTGCAGGTTTTGAGTTATTAGCACAGCTGCAAGAAACATTCGTGAACATGTTTCCTGAGGCATACTTTTTTAACCACATGTTTTACATTTCTTTGCCCTAGAGTCTTTCTTGAATCTAAACCATTCCCTCAGGGATAGTTACTTTTCCTCTTAATATATTCTTCATAAATTCCTTTTAGTGAAGATAAATTTGACAGTAACTACATGACTGAGTGACTGAACTGAACTGAAATGAAGTGAAGTCACTCAGTAGTGCCTGACTCTTTGCGACCCCATGGACAGTAGCCTGCACCAAGCTCCTCCGTCCATGGGATTTTCCAGGCAAGAGTACTGGAGTGGGTTGCCATTTCCTTCTCCAGGGAATCTTCCCGACCCAGGGATCGAACCCAGGTCTCCCGCATTGTAGCCAGAAGCTTTACCCTCTGAGCCACCAGGGAGGTCCGGAATTGAACTGAACTGATGCTCAATTTCAATTTATCTAAATATGTCCTTTGACCACCCTCCTACTTGAAAAACAGCTTTACTAGGTACATATTTTGTCTCAACATTTTGAAGATATCCCATTGTTTATAGCTTCTGTTATAACTGTTGAGAAGTCAGTTGTTAGCCTAACAGTCATTCCTTAGTATGTGACAAACCTTTTCTCTTTGACTTTTAAGATCTATTTTATTTGGTTAGTTAAGTCGATGAGCTTTGTTTTGTTTCATATGCATTCACTTTAAGGTTTTTAGGTGTGAATTTATTTTTATTTGTCCTTCCTCGGATTCCTTGGGATTCTTAAATATAAAGATTGGTTAAATCTTTTACCAGTTTGGAAAATCCTCAAGTATTTTCTCTTCAAACATTCTCTCTTCACCATTGCCACTAAGTCTCTCTTTCTAGAATTATAATGAGATTACTACTCTTTCTTAAGCGCTCCTCCATGTTACTTCTACTTGCCTTAATATTCCCATCTCTTTTTTCTATGCAGAAACTAGGTGTATCTTTCGGTCTCTTAATTCTCTCAAGTAGTGTCATATTCTCTCAGTCATCCACCTCATTTTTATTTTACTTGTATTTTCTTTTTATTTTCTAAAATTCAATTTCTTTTTAAATCTCCTTGGCCAAATTTGTAGTCTCTCCTTCTTTCCTCTTTGGATTTCCCCCTTTTAAAAACATATTAGACGTACACTTTACACATACAACTCCAACATCTTCAGTCTTCTGATTTTGGTTTGTTTCACTGAGTATCCTGCATGGTTACTATTTTGTGTTTTGAGTGATTCTTTTATGATTCTTTGTGAGCTCATGTTTTTTAGGATTTAATCTGCAGGAATTATTTGAGGTTTGGGCTTTGAAACTGTACTTCTTCAGAGAGGATCTGTGTTTGCTTTTGACAGATGCCCAAGGGAACTATCAACCCACAATCACGTTAAACTACATTTTGCCTTGGGACATATGGATTGAGCCACACAGGCAGAATAAATTTAGATTCTAAGCTTTCAGGAATGCACACTTTTCTCGGCCATACTCCCTATCTAGAGTCATGACCGACAGGCAAGTCTCCTCTTACAGAGCAGATTTTCCCTAGTCACCCACTGGGGAGTTACCCTTCAAGATTCTGTACTTATGCAAGCCTCAGGCTTCTCCTCCTGTCTACTTAAACAGTAGTCCATTAGAAGCCAGATTCTACCACCAGGGATTAAAAATTTACCCCTGGGCAAATGCCAACCCCAGTGTGCTTACTTATCTCAATGGAATCAATCTTTTTTCTGGTCTCTGGGTTTTTGTTTTTTTTTTTCGTCTTACCTCTATTACCAATTCTACCTATCTCCCAACCCTCAAAAAATTTTATATATTATGCATTTTTAGGTTATACCCACCACAGGAATTATGAAGTTTAAATGTAACGAGGTATATAAAAGGTGCTTTATCATTTTTAACTCATACATTTTAGCAAATAATAACTACACTGCTATATCACATACTGTAGTCTCATAGAAAACAAGTGATCTTGGAGAAGAGATCTAATACATAATTCAGGGTCTTTACTAATAAACACAATAAGTCATTTTGCCTGTCTAGGTACATATACCAAGAAAGGACAACATCAATGATTTTCACACTATTCCTCAGTCTTGGGTACAGCTGAGTTGTTGGTCAGAGCTCAAGTCCTCCAGCCCTGATTCAAATAGAACAGCTTTGCTTTTATACTGTTGAAACAGTGATTATATGAACAACAGTTTCTGGTTTTAAAAAAATATAAAAAGCACTGAACTATATAAACTCGAAGTTTAACTCCTTTTGGTGATAACATTGTAGAATGTTCTTCTTTTGAGACAGAATTTTAAACCAACATTCTTAGGATAAAAGATAATAACTCCTATTAAATAATAATATTCATGCACCTATGTCTGGCATTACACTAGATGTTTTAAATGGGGATAATAATATACCTTATTAATTTGTGTGGAACAAGTTAAATGGGTTAATTCATATAAAGCACTTAGAGCAAAGCTTGATACACACTCGGAGGTCACTAAATGTTAACCTCTGTGATAAGAATGATAATGATTATGATAACAGTACTGCTGACAATGATGGCTAAAGTTCAAAACAACTTGATGATAACACTGCTATCCTGAGCTTCAAGATAAGAAAAGAGAAGCTCAAGCTCAAACTCATTAATATCTAGCTAATAAGTGGACATGCCAAGATTCTAAATTATGTCTGGGGAACTCCAAGGCCTATATAATTTGTTTTTTTATATATCCTCTCACATATAAAAAATATTTTTTAAAAAAAGTGAAAGATGTAGACACTACTTGTGACATTAGAAAGTGGATCCAAGGGCTGAGGGGAGCATAATATCATATCCGGCCTCACTATCTGACCTGTTAACTGGTGACTGCCTCAGTCAAAATCAGAGTAAAAACTTAACTTGTTGAAAATGTGAAACCTCTGTCAGCCAAGAACACTTTTACAAGGACTTAAAAGGCTTATAATAACCATTAAAGTACTTGATGTTTCTGTTAGTAAAAGGACAATTTTTGAGTATCATAGCTTTCTTTGCCAGAGGAAGTGCCTGGACTTCCCTCCCCACATCACAATTGATCAATAATTAAGTTGTCACATTTTCTTTTATTATAAAGTTTGACTCAATGTTATATGAACACCCTTTGTTGCATGACTTTTTTTTCTCTAGGATATGCAACTGTCCTTCACTTTCCACAAACATTTGATAGCCCAGAACAAAGCCCCTCAAACACTGTTGACTTTCCAATGCACATCTCTCTAGCAGGCATGCCCCATGTCAATTCACAATGCAGAGAGTTGGGTCAAATGTATTTCAAAGACAATGAAGGGCCCATGAGACAGATTAATGGTATGGACAAATCCACTTTGTCTGGGCCTCACCATTGTGTCAAAAACATGTGTTATTGTTCTTTTTTTTTTTTTTTTAATTAACTCAAGCCTTCATTCAAGCAGTATTTATTTAGTACCTGCTTGCCTTTCTGCATGAGTGAACAATCACCTACTCAATATTTACAGGGCTGCAGCACTATGCAAGACCCTGGTGTTTGAGACATTCCATGACCACAAGAGAGTTAGAAACTCTAAGGTGAAGTAAGCCAAACACAGAAGTAGTTAAGTAAGATGTGAGCAGTACAAACTATCATAGTATTCCAGAGAAGAAGAAATCCCTACTAGCTGATGCCAAACTTGACCTTTGACTCATCACAGGTAGAAACTTGTGCAAGACACAGGATCTGCAAGACACAGATTCCAGTGGGAGGAATGGGACTCCAACCCTTGAGGAAGAAGAATAAGTTTGAAGAACCTCAAATAATCTGGCACAGTTGTAATAAGAATGATTAACATTTATCAAGCACAAAATATATGCTAGATGCTCAGTAAAGTGTTTCAGATGCATTATTCCACTTAATTCTATTAACAATCCTATGAAACTGGAATTATAACCCTATTTCACAGATGTGGCACTAACTCAGAGAAGTTAGGGCATGAGTGAAAATACACAGAGCCACGATCCAGGTGTCACTGATGCCGGGGTTCTTAATCAAAAAGCAACAATTTTATAAGCATCCTACACTTCAAGGGATAAAAGAGATATTCTGTTTTGCATGCCTAGATTCAAGCAGATTACATTTTAGATTTCTTTTTCATACATACACACACACACACACACACACACACACACACACACAAGCATGTACACAAGGCTGGGCAATTTAAAATATTCTTTTAAAATACTAACTCTAATCACTCCAACTTCTTTAAGTCAAGATCTATGTCTGACTCATTTCTTTCAACTCAAAGCTTTTCACACAAGGATAGCTGTCTGTGGAGAAGGATGGCTTATAGACGAATGCAAAAATTGACAGGTAGAAATACGGGTGGTTAAATTAATGAGTGAATGGAGATGTGGATGAATCTACAGTGGTATTTTAATGCCCCCTCTTGAGCAACTAGAAGGCTAATGGGACTAGTTTGCTAGTCACCATTTTTCTTTAAACATTTTTACTGAAGTACAATTTACATACCATAAAATTTACCTATTGTAAAGACAAACTGATGATTTTTAGTAAACTCACACAGTTATATACAGTAAATCACCACAATCCAGTCTTAAAACACTTTCATCACCCCAGCTGCTCATCTGCATTCTTCAAAACCACCCCAAGATAGCTGACTGCCAAGTCATAAATCCTCAATCAACTCTCCACATTTCAACATCTTTCTAAAAGTTTAGTCTTTCCTGTCTGCTGTCTGAGAGGCATGGCATTTAACTTACAGACCCGTCCCTTCAGGATATCTGTCTTCAGTTGCCACCTGTCTTTCTCTAGTCCTCTTACTAACTCTTGGTACAATATTTTCCTCAGCAGCTGGTTATCAATACAGACTGATGCATGAGATTCTTCAACGTCACCTTCTTTCTTTAATCAGTATCTTTTTCCCCCAGCATTAGAAGTTGTGGCCAGACTGTAGAATACACACACATATGCGTACATACATACTCAATATCCATGTTCTTTTACTTGAATATTTTAATAAATGAATCTGGAGTCTCTGTGGGCTTCCCTCATAGCTCAGTCAGTAAAGAATCTGCCTGCAATGCAGATGACCTGGGTTCAATTCCTGGGTCAGGAAGATCCCCTGGAGAAGGAAATGTCAACCCACTCCAGCATTCTTGCCTGGAAAATGCCATGGACAGAGGAGCCTAGCAGGCTCTAGTCCATGGGATCGCAAGAGTCAGATTCAACTTAATGACTAAATCACCATCAGAGTCTCTGTAATTATCATCCTATAATTAGAAGCACACAAAGCAACATTGTCTAAATGGCAGTGGTCCAAAGACAGAGAACACTTTTGTTATAAAAGTCACTGTTTGTTGACTTTTTCCAATTTGTCAGGCACAACAACTCTAAAGATTAGTATTATTCTCACTTTATAGATTAGGAAAATGTGGTTGGGACTATCTTATCCAAGGTAACACAGCCAGGAAGTGGCAGAGTTATGATTTAACTCAAGTTCTTGTTAAGACCACTAAGAAAATTATTATTCTATGATTTAAAAACCTCGCATAGACAACTACTAATGGCTATTCTCTGATGCTGTTTGTAGATCTCTATGCCCAATAAAGTTTTCAAAGAGGCCCATTTAGGACCCAACTGCAGGTTCTGCCAATCTGTTCTCAAGAGAAATCGAAACAAGGTCAATGTTTGTGCCCTGTCTCCTCTGGTCTCTGGTTAAGAACATTCACCTCCTCTAAGGAGCCTGGTGGGCTGCAGTCCATGGGGTCGCTAAGAGTGGGACACGACTGAGCGACTTCACTTTCACTTTTCACTTTCAGGCACTGGAGAAGGAAATGGCAACCCACTCCAGTGTCCTTGCCTGGAGAATCCCAGGGACGGGGGAGCCTGGTGGGGAGCCGTGTATGGGGTCACACAGAGTGTGACACGACTGAAGCGACTTAGCTTAGAAGCAATAATAAAGGCTCCCACAGCCCTCTACAGACAGGAAGTCACACTGTCTTGTATACCTCACTTTACATATTTTACATCATTATAGCCACGGCCCACTTGACATTCAATTTGGATGACCTCAGAGTCGTCTCATGGCTCACCCAGCTGAAACTGCACTCTTGATCTTAAATCTGATATCCATGCTCTCCAAGTTCTCCGTATCAATCTGCAGCACTTTTATTCATTTAAACCATCTTTTTTTTCCCCCCAAAGGAGTCATCTTTGTCCTCTCTCTTCAAATACTGCCCCTTCCCAAGTTCTATTCATTTTATTTCATGAATATCTCTGGAATCTCTTTTTTTCCTCCACTACACGGCAATAAGAAAAAAAAACCTACTCCGAACTATTATTTCTTAAAAAGAAAGCACCTCATTTGCCTTCCTGTTCCCCTTTTTGCTTGTCTCTAATCCATTTTCCCCACAAACAAATCCTTTTAAAACATAGATTGGATCATGTCACTCATCCCCTTAAAAGTCTTCTCCCGAAGACTTTCCAATTTCTCAAGAAAAATGCAAAATTCTTAACTCTGATTTAAAATGACAAACAAGGCTCTCCTCTCCCTCTGTCATTCCCCGCCCCACCCCGCCGCCCCCCACCCCCCACCCCCCACCGAGTTTATCAGGCTTTATTTGAATTCCTCTTGTACTCCAATCTCTTTCCTGATTCAGAGTCTTTGCAAGCTTGTCCCACCAACTCAGAACCTATGACACATCCCTGCCAGAATAATTTCTACTCAGTTGTCAAGTCCCAGCTTAAAGATCATCTATTCAGAGAAGGCTTTCTTGTCCCTCAAGTCTAAAGAAAATCCCATTACTCTCTCCTATACTACTCTCTTCTTGTTCACAGCAGGTAGCACAGTTACTAATTACATGTTCATTTCTGTGTGTATTTGTTGAATGTCTGTTTCCACATTAGAAGCTCACTGCTTCAAGGGAAAGGACCCTGCAAGTTTGTTCCCTTTGTGCCTAAGGTAATATCCAGCACACAATAAACACTCAGGAAATATTTGTAGAGTTGATGACTAAATCCTCCATCTTCCAAAAGTAAAATTAGAAGAGTGCTTTAAAATGAATAAACCAAGACTCAAAGATGTTAATTACCTTCTTGTGGTCTTGCAGCTGGTAGGCAATGCCTAAAAGATATATATAGACTCCAATATGATTCTAATGCCCAGCCTCTCTCCACCACTCTACATGACATCCCAGCCATGATTTTACTCATTAAGGGACATTCAAGGAATGCTGACCTGACCCGGAGACCACTACTCCATCACTCAGCATTTTCTAGTCCATGACATGCCTTGAATCTTTCCAAAGGAACAAACCGTGTTTCTTTCTCCAGGATACAGTCCACCATTACTTTGTTGCTTGGGGACTTAAAGTCAAGACAGAAATAACACCACACAACAGACCACCATTCTTGGATGAGATACCAAAATGAGTAATATCCATTTGGAGCTTATTTACACTTGAGTGGTGGAAATGAGCAGATGCTCAGAGGAAGACACACAATCTGCTGAAATGGAATTCCAGGTTTTACTCCAACTGCTTCCTTAATTTTAGTTCCTGGCAGAGATACCATTCATTTGTTTGACAAATATTAAGTCCCATGATGTGTGTCCAGCCACTGTCCTAGAAAATTGGGATAAAACGGAAATGCCATAAACAGCATAAACATTCCCTCATTCATTTAACACTCTAGTCAGGATGGCTATTGTTGAGTATTGGGTTACGGGAGATGTTGTGATGGAGAGAAGCAAGGTGCTTCCAAAATGTTATCACACGGAGGGGCCCTAAAGCAAGGTATCAAAAGGAGATTTGAGGGATGAGTGAGGTTGGCTGGACAAGGCACAGGATGTCCAAACACAGGAAGCAGCATGTGTCTACAACATGCTCAAAGAAACTGAAGAAGCATAAATGTTGAGGTCATATTTTCTCCTTTCATTGGGAGCCATCTACAATTTGGACTCCCCTTCATGGCTCTGAATCTAGAGTTCTATTACCAGTGAAAGACCAATAACACTTATTTGGGGGGGGGGGGGGAAACCTCTTTGGTTTCTTTAAATCCATTGTCTTAACTGCATATAAAATCCCTGCCCATCATAATGAAGGCCCCACACTGCCATTCTCCAGATCCCACTCTGTAACTTTTCAAATCACAGCAAACCTTCCACTCTTTTTGCTTTATCTAGGGCCAACGATGGATAAGCATCTGTATGATTTACTACTGTGATTTCTTCCACAGCAAGGACTGAATGGGTCACTACTCAAGAGCAGGATTGAGTTCCTCTAATATAAAGTCTGATTCCACATAGAGCATCACCGCTTGCTCTCAATCACATGCCCCTAATGTATCTGCAAGAAGGCAACCAGGTTACCTTTGAAATGATGGATGATCTGAAAACGCACCCCAGATTTCCCCACCCTAACTCAAATCCTAGAAAGCCAATACCCCTCACAGCACTGCTGCTTGCCAAACCCTGAAAGTCACAGAGAGCAAAGGTACACTGAGTACAATATATTCCAATGTACCTAGTTGGTATGGAAAGAGCTCCTCCCATGGACTGGCCCTAGAGGAGGTCTAAGGCCCAAAGGTTCTTTATGAGAACCAGATGCCCTAGTGAACTTCACAACCTACATACAGGCCACAGAAGCCTGGGCGCTGCAGGGGTGAGGACACTCCTTCAGCTTCTATGAACAGAGGGTTGTGACATCATGGCAGAGGTTGTGACCTGCTAGAGACAGAGCTCTCTGGATTCTCATAGGTTCTTAGAAAGCTCATGGTTTTTGACAGTAGTCACACTTAAGGGTCTTCCAGTCCAAGGCAGCTTGGCCTTAATTTCAAGCCTTCTCTCTGGGGTAATGTGCCTCCTTCCCCAGACTTCTTGGGCCTGGATCCACAGCAGCACTTTTAAGAGAACAGAATTCATGGGCTCCCTGAGACTCTCTCCTCCAAATGCCCTGTATTCCCAGCCTCAGTAGTTGAAAATACAGACCTGGCTTTCCAGTGCCCACCATGGTCCATGGCTGCAGCGATTTTTCTATCAGTAGGCAGAGCACCTGGCCCATCTACAAACTGCCTGCTCCTCTATCTAGGCACTAGCTTACCTTCTCATTAAGTGCCTCTTTTCCAAGTCTCTTCTTATCTCCATTACACTGCAATCCTCTAAAACCCATTTCAATTACAAATTCACCTAAGATGAAGACAAAGACTAGACAAAAAGAAAATCATGCACCGCCAAGACTCTTTGGGAGGGTTCAATTGAAGGGCATAAAGCCTTAAATAGTACAAATAATCTCAACTAATTTCAGCCCAAGCCAGATGACAAGGCAAGTGAGCATGAATTAAAATTACAGATAAACACGTTGGGAACAGATGCGAAAAGAACTTTTTCTCCAACACTGAAAATCTTCAACATGCAGCTAAACCCTCCAGAGTCATTGGCAACATTCAATGGTACAATTAGAGCTGATTATGAAAGGAATAAAACCCTGAGGAGTGTGTCAAGAATTCTGGGGTGGGCCAAATGACTGTTGTGTTTTCCTGGAGCGATCCTGAGACTATATGGTCAAGTTGGCATTTTTTTCCCCCGTTAAGTGAGAACACCAGCAATTCACGAGCAATCTTTCTGCTGGGGCTACATCCATGCTTTTATTACTTCTTCCCAGGCAGAAGCATAGATGTTATTCCAGTACACACTCCCCCTTCTCCACCCTCGTGGCCTTACACTTAGGTAGATGGACTCCTGCTATAGCCATTACCGCAAGGTAATGATGCTGCTGCTGCTGCTGCTGCTGCTGCTGTCACTTCAGTCATGTCCGACTCTTTGCAACCCCGTGGACTGCAGCCTACCAGGCTCCTCCATCCATGGGATTTGCCAGGCAAGAGTACTGGAGTGGGGTGCCATTGCCTTTTTGGTAATGATGAGGATAAACAAATTTTATGCTACTGGCACAAACTGGCCAGAGGCATCAGACAGAAACTACAGCAGTGATTGGGGCTGTTCTTGGTGGTGCTGCTGGTGACTAAGACCTTGGATCCCAGCAATTGCAAAGTGACTTCCCCCTGCCAACATCCATTACCTTGACTTTTTGTGTGCGTCTCCCTACTTGTCCTGCAGTTTTGTCCCTGAAAGCCTTCTGACTATACCAGGAGCCCTGTGGATTTAACTACATGTCAGCTGACTACTTCAATTTTTCTTTAAAGGGTAGAAAAATTATTTACAGCATTTGTCATGACCCAAGGTTTAAAGGCAATGGCACCTCACTCAAGTACTCTTGCCTGGAAAATCCCATGGATGGAGGAGCCTGGTGCACTGCAGTCCACGGGGTCGCTAAGAGTCAGACACGACTGAGCGACTTCACTTTCACACACTGGAGAAGGAAATGGCAACCTACTTCAGTGCTCTTGCCTGGAGAATCCCAGGGATGGTGGAGCCTGCTGGGCTGCCGTCTATGGGGTCGCACAGAGTCGGACACGACTGAAGCGACTTAGCAGCAGCAGCAGCAGGGTTTGAAGAGGTAAGGTGTCCATGCAACGAGTCCAGATATCAGTTCAGCTGATACAATGAACAATGTAAATCAGCCAGAGTCTGTTATTCTTAACTGGAAGGTCTTAGCTCTGATTTCCCCAAAGAGAAAAACTCCATACGAAACTATAGTCTCCTTGAACAGAAGTGAGGGGATGGGGAGAGCTGTATCATTACACTGTTATACAAAAAAATAGACATGACTCAGTTAAAGAAAAAAAGCTTCATAATCAAGCCAACAAGTTATGTGTTGAGGAACCAAGTTATAAGTCCACAGAATGAGTCTTTACACTGTTCCACAGATGAAACAAAGCCTTCAGCTGGTGTCAACTATGAACTGGCACTTGCCATCCACTTCTACAAGAACTAAATTGTGCACTCCTGCTGCTGCTGACCTTCAACCCCCTCTGAAAGGAGTTCAGGGTGGAGAGTAGAAATCAGGCACTCTGTGGCCTGGAAAGAACTGACGGGATAGGTCTCCAGATCATTAGATACTTTCAGGAGTCGATTAATGAGCCCAATTCTCGTATCTCCTCATATCTAGAAAAGCACTAAAATCCTTCATGGTGACAACTGTTTCTCATGACTAGCAAACAGCTTCATGAGGCTAGCAGAACCTTCTGGGAAAACATGTGTTTTACTCCCCCTTCACCAAAATCACATACATAGTGACCTATCCACCCTGCCTCTTTGGAACAGTTTCTCAGAGCTATCTGAGGTGCTGTATTCTGGACTGCAGTCCTCACTTTGCCCCAAATAAAACTTAAATTGAAACATTTATGTTGTACATTTTTTAAAGTTGACATTGATACTAAAAATAATTTCATTCAATGTCATTGGTGTGAAAATGACAGGATTATTCTAAATGGTATGGACATATCTTCATCCCTCCCTTTTCTCCTACAATTACAGAAACAATTCATAAAATGTGGTCATTAAAACAAGCATTATTTTTTAAAAGTTGGAGAGCTTTATGGATTTGATTTAATCAGCCAACTGAGGCTGCGGGCAGGAGGGCGGAGGGGGAAGGTCAGAAAGGAAAAGCACCCTCTCTGCCTTCTCAAATTTCAGTCCAAGCCTAATGAAAATAAACCTTAGAGAACTTCAATCCCCAAGCAGGCATGAGAAAGGTTTTGACTCAGACTTCTGAGGAATGTTACTGAGCGGTGATTTCCCTCAGACTAATGACCTGACATTCCTAGTAAGACAGAGAGAGATGATAAATATGTTAATTGAAGGGCCTTCAGTGCAGGTTTTGAAAGAGGGTATAGCCACGTCTGCGCCTGTAATCAATACCATCAGGATAGCAGAAACCACACAGCTGAAATCACACCACACCAATGTGCTCAACCCTTAAATACCAATTTCAGGTCACGGGAGTCCCAGCTCTCTGCTTGCTTGCTACCTGCCAATCAAAAGACTCTTTCAATCCACAAAGGAAATGGAACAGCCCTTCCATATGCAGGATAGAAATGACTTTACATAGAAATTGAGTGTTTCTCACCTTTTCATTACTTTCTGCTTTTGAGAGGGGCAAGCAGGAGGGGGGAGACGAGAACTGAATAACATGCCTTCGAAGAGGCCCACCAGGCTTTCCTCGTCTTGTCTGAATCAAAATTGTCCAGCCACCCCCCGCCACGCCATTTATCTTCCAAGACTCCGCACAGAAACAAGAACACAGAGGAAAAGGTAAAAGACAAGCAGAAGTCAAAGGGGAAAAATATTTCCCAGAGTATTTTGAGAGACCCTTAGTCTATTTCCAAGGATGCTCTTGGGAAATAGAAATTAAGAGGCAGAGTAAGATTCAAGGACTCTTGAGCTCATCTGGATGAATTTTTGTTCATCATATAAATTTTATATTTTTATGAAAAAGAACACCCCACTGCCCAAATATCATTTTCTGACTGTCTAATGTGCAGAACAAGCCTAAGTATGTGGACAAGTGGATGAAATGTTCTGGGTTCCTCTCTTGTAAATGGGTCGATGGGAAAGGGGGTAATGACAATAAATGGTGCTGAAAAGGGCTTCAGTCAAAAATAATGCTTTTCTTATTCCAGGGTCTGAATTCTGAGATTGGCATAAGTAGAAGAATCCTAAGAGAATCCATATGCCCAAATGGTTTCACTCAACCTGCTCCCCAGAAAAAAGGCCTGCCCACCCTATCTTTTCTGAAGAAGTGCTCTGGTTCCTTTAAAACACAGACTTGTCAAGAGACATAAATAACTCCCTCACTCACAGACGCAGACACCTCCAAAAAAACATGATCAGCTGCCAAATAAAGGAGCTGATAGTATTCTGGCTGAGAAGGAAGCAGGTGGGAGAAAGAAGAAAATCCTTAATTGTACAAACTGGCTCTGGCTATGATCTCATCTAGGAAGCCCTACTCCTGCCCCCCACTTTCCCTCAAAGCTGAGTCAGCTTTGGGAAAAAGCCATCGAGTCGCTAACAACGGGAGCCTTGAATGAGTCAACTTTTCAATGAGATATCATCTCTCTCAGCATCTTCATTGGTTCAAAAAAAAAGTATCTGCTTTTCTGAGAAGTGTGAGCAGAAGCAGCGGCACTTGTTCTATTGTAAATTAGGTCAGAGCAATGAAAATCTTCTTGACTTTCTGTGGGATAATCAATGAGCCTGTTCTAATGAAACCATAAATCAGAAAAGGATTTACATAAACTGAGTCCCACCTGGCACCTCAACAAATAGCAAGTGATGGATTTTGCATTAAATTGTAAGAGCTACCTAACAACCCAATCAGTTACCAATAAATGTATCCCTCTGCAATATCCAGTCAATCTTTAGTCTTTCTAAAGCATCTCAGCTGCAAATACACCTGTAGGCAAGAAAGCAGATAAATCAGAGGAGATCCTCTGATGGCACACTACGAAGTCTAACAGCCATTTGTGACTGTCCATGTGTTAAGTTTTTCTGGAAATTTTACCAAAAGAGAACTCTCTTATGACTAACCACAAAGAGAAATCTCAGTCTCAGCTGAAAACCTGCCATGATCAAACAGATACTTTTATATATCAGAGGGAACTAGAGGAGGGGTCAGCAAATGACGAGCTGCCACCCTGTTTCTCAAAATAGAAATTTAATGAAACACAACCACTAAACTGTGTATTTTCCTATTGCCTATGCTTCTCTGGTGGCTCAGCGGTAAAGAATCTACCTGCGATGCAGGAGTCACGGGTTAAACCCCTGGGTCAGGAAGATCCCCTAGAAGAGAGCATGGCAACCCACTCCAGTATTCTTGCCTGGAGAATCCCATGGACAAGGAGCTTGGTGAACTACAGTGCATGGAGTTGCAAAGAGTTGGACAGAACTGAAGCACCTGAGCATGCACATTGCCTATCTGCTTTGGCAATACAACAGCAGGGATGAGCGGTTGCAATGGAAACCTTCTGACCCCACCAAAAGCTGTGGCCCTTTGCAGAAATGATCTGTCAAGGCTTATGCTAGAGAAAAGATGTAAAAAAGTAAGATATGATATAACCTGAACTAAAATGCTATGCTCCTGGGTTCTTAACTCTAGATACTTCTGAGGTAAATCAAAAAGACTGTAACTCGCTGGATATGTGAGAATGTGGAAAAGACTTTGTGGTGGGTAAAAGTTCAAAATAAAAGCTATTAGCTTAACTGGACTTGTTTTGTAAAATTTGAATACATTTTAGATTCTACTAATCTATTTAATTTTCCTGGGTGAGACGTTTCAGAGAGGAAGTAATATTTGATTCAGAGGATTTGAAGAAATAAGAATAAATCTGGAAAACAGAAGAATTCCAGCAAGAGGAAAGAAAACCATTTCTGCTCAAGAATTAATTACCGGGTAAGTGC
This sequence comes from Budorcas taxicolor, assembly GCF_023091745.1. NCBI lineage: Eukaryota > Metazoa > Chordata > Mammalia > Artiodactyla > Bovidae > Budorcas > Budorcas taxicolor. Next base: position 24,403,693 of record NC_068934.1, read on the forward strand.
CTTCCCTGGTGGCTCAGACAGTAAAGCGTCTGTCTGCAATGCAGGAGACCCGGGTTCGATCTCTGGGTTGGGAAGATCCCCTGGAGAAGGAAATGGCAGCCCACTCCAGTATTCTTGCCTGGAAAATCCCATGGACGGCAGAGCCTGGTAGGCTATTGTCCATGGGGTTGCAAAGAGTCGGACATGACTGAGCAACTTCACTTCACTTTAAGTGTTACCTAGTTGAAGCCTATTTTCCTTGCAGGAAGTAAAACTGTATATAAATCTATGTGTAAGGATTCAGCATATGTCATCCTCTGGCAGAAAAGGGAATTGGCCAGTGGAAAAAGCTGAAAAGAATGCTTTCCAAACCCACTCATAAGGGAAAATGTAATAATAATGATAATAGTTATTAATATAATAATAGCCATTATTACAGGAAATGTTATCATTATTATAGGAACCATCACTTATTGAATATTTATCATGTGTTAGTCATAATGCTAGCTGCTTATGCATTATCCTAGTTAATCCCCACAACCATCCTATGAAGCACATAGATTATATCCTCCTTTTTCAACTGATAAGACTATAACCAAGGGCAATAAATAGGATAAATACATTTTTGAGTAGCAGAGTTTTGGACCCATGTTATTATTATAATCACACTATTCATTAAAACTTCCCCCCAAACCCACCTCCACCCAAAGCCCCACTGCCAAGCCCTCTTACCTCTGCAGACACTGCAGCACTGATTCTCCGGGAGAATGTGATCCTTTTCTGAGCAGTTCAAAAGAGGGCATGCTTCGGTAATTTTTACTAAAACTCCACCCTGCAAGCCAAATAATCAGGAAACAAAAAAATGTTCATATTTTGAGTTGATGATCCAAACATATAACACTCATTGTTAAAAGCCTGTGGTGATAACAACCTACAATAATTAACAGTACTCGCAGGAATTCTACCATAATGCAAAGTCACAAATTAAATTGATAAGACTCCTGGAAGAGAAGGCAACTTTCCCATTCTATATCAAAATAGCCTCAATTTCAACAAATAAGGTGTGTTTTTTTTTCTTTTTCGTTTTAACAAATGGTTGTTGAGTATCTTCTGTGTAGCAGAATGTCACTGACAATGAAGAGCTGATAAATTTTCAACAGTTGACTGTTAGATGGGGGAACCCTAAAGTTGCATTGGCTGATTTCTGTCATATAAACACCCTGACATTGTGAACCACTAACACTACATCACTGATTACAAAGTTGGGAGCTCTCATGAGCTTTTATGAGACAGTTTCAAGACTGCACTGGATCACAAGCACTGTGAACCCAAAGATAAAGAAGATATCATCTTTGCCCTTGATAAAAACAAACTAGAAACCATAATAAAATACAGTAAGTCCTAAAAAAAAAGTGCTCTAATCAAGGTATGGCAGTGTATCATTTACTCAATATTAAAGGGAATCAACCATGAATATTCATTGCAAGGACTGTAGCTGAAGCTCCAATACTTTGGCCACCCAATACAAAGAATTGACTTATTGGAAAAGACCCTGATGCTAGGAAAGATGGAAGGCAAAAGGAGAAGGGGGCAACAGAAGATGAGATGGTTAGATAGCATCACCGACTCAATGGACATGAATTTGAGCAAACTCCAGGAGATAGTGAGGGACAGAGGAGCCTGGTGTGCTACCGTCCATGGGGCAGCAAAAGTCAGACACAACTTAGTGACTGAACAGGAACAACCAATACATCATAGGAGAATAATTAGTTCTACCAAAGTGGGAAGAAATTATGAAGAAGATGCCACATTTGAAGGAAGTAAATAATGGAATAAGAAAGAAGACAGTTTCCCAGCAGAGGAAACAGACAAGAACCAAAGTATACAGGTATTGAACTGAAAGTGGGTCAGTTCGATGAACACTAGATTCTCCCTAGAAATACATAAAACCACTTACAAAATTTTCTTTTAAATATTTGGCAAGTGCATCTTGTGACCCTATTTCAACAAAGGTCCTCTTTGTTGACATCACTGGCATCTATATTTAGTTTCACACTGAATATTTAAAATTACTTCAATAATTACTCTAAAAGGCAGGATTTGAGAGTCCCTTATTTAATCTAAAATGTTCAGTTATTTCTTGTTCTCCCATTCTTAAAAGCATGGGTAGGTCAACCAAGAAGCAGCTCAAGGAGGGTGGGTCTCATTTAAGGCTGAAAGGTAATTCTCAACACAGATGGGAAGAATAAGATGGTGCTGAGCAACCAGAAAGAATGCGGGAGATTCGGAGTTTTCTATCTCCAAGAGATGACTGTCATTCCAGTGGCCCCAGAATTCCCTGGTTTGGCAGGAACACCCATTCTAGCAGGCCCATCAATTCTAAAATATGAACATAAACATAACTTTAAATGTCTAATATAATTTCCAAGTACTGATCATATGGATTACTGGCACCATGGTTTCCTCTCCTTTCCCATAAATTTCAGCCCAGCCAGTCCAACCTCTATGACTCTTTCTGGTGTCCTTTGTTCCCTTTCCCTTTTCATTTCTTGATCTGTCCCAAGGCATCTAGATCTCATGTTTTTCTCCCATCTTAAAATTGGCCCTAAGATTCTGAGAATCTATCCTGCTATTCACCCACAGTCCCCATTTCAGCTCTATTCCATTCTCACCCCTCAACCCAGGCCACACTGGATCACACCCTGGCCTCAACAGCTAGCACCAGTCTAAGGGCAGTTTGTCTGTCAGTTGTACCTCAGTTTCTACAACAGGGAATCAAATCAATTGTTACAAGCCAACATGTTAATAACCTTGCTATCAGCAGCACTGAGTTGAATGGAAGGGAAAAGACAATGCTTAATTATGTACCATTGTAGCCTCTACATCTATCCCTCAATATTAATATATTTATTCATTATCTACTCTTCCCTGGTGGCTCAATGGTAAAAACACACCTGCCAATGTAGGAGACTAGGTTTGATCCCTGGGTCAGGAAGACTCCCTGGCGGAAGAAATGGCAACCCACTCCAGTATTCTTGCCTGGGAAATCCCATGGACAGAGGAGCCTGGTGGGCTAAAGTCCATGGGGTCACAAAGAGTCAGACATGACTTAGCAACTGAGCATGGATGCACTGCCTCCTTGCACAAACAAGAATGGCAAACTCTGCTAGATCCGTTTAATCAGTTCACTGTGCCCATCCCTCACCTTGGCTCATCTCTCAACCCTCAGAGAGTCCCTGAGGGCTCTGGAGCCTCTTTGCAGGGAACCAGAAGTTACATATAAGTTCCACATCCTCAGCCCCCACAGCCCAAAGCCACTGGAGGTTCTTTACCTCAAAGGGAGACAATGGCTGGGGTAACATTTAAACTCCAGAACCCCACCAGAATCAGGGTACCTCTAACCTTTCACCTAAAATTGCACCTTTGATGAGTTTCCTGCCTGCCCTAGCCTGAATCCCCCACACCCTTACTGCTTCCTCCTAGGAGCACTGCCTTAATAAATCTCTTGTACTTAATCCTGAGCTCAGGGTCTGCTTCTGGCTTAATCTAAACTAAGACGATAAGATAAATTTCACTCTCGCTGTCAAAAAATTAAATTGTTAAAATAGATTATCTATAGGTGGTGAGATTTTGGAGTGATTTTCTTTTACTTTCTTATACTTCCTTCCTCTAGATTCCAAATTTTATATCTTGAGTATATATTTGCTTTTATTTTAGAAAGCAATATTAAAACTGCTACAGAAGGCTTTTTAAAAATAATCACTCATGAAAGGTTCTTTATGTACAAAAGTTGCTTTGACTGCTGATTAAATCAATCAACAATTCCAATCAACCTTCAATGTATTTAATGAGTAAGATCATACTTCCAAACATTCAAATAGAGATAAAAACCCTTTGCTTGAATTTGAAAATAATATGCACTGTGACTCTAGTAACATAAGTGCCACCAAATCCATTCAGTTCAGCCACACAATTTGGTACACACCTTTATTTTCATACTCATAAGCATCTGATTAATAAATAAATCATCCTGATTGTGGTAGGTTATTTTATGACCTTTGCAGCTCAGCATTGGTGGGGAAATATAATTCATCCATTCTTTCTCATTTAGAGTTACTGTCACCATGTCACTGATCAAATATAAACACTTTCAAGCTCTTTACTAATAACTATGCTTAAACTTGAATTTCTAGTAACATACAGAACTCACATCTTTAAGTAAAGAAAAAAAAAAACTGTTACTAGCCTAAAAAGTGCTTCAAGGCAGCAAAACTGCACATAACTGACCGAGACTGCTAGGAGAGTTTATTCATCTTGATTTAAAAAACAACAACAAGGGAAAACAAACAAACAAACAGTGTGTTAATTTCTGAAATCACTTGGTGAAAATCTTTAAAGCAAAACTTAGTTTCTTATCTAACTGGTAGTGCTGAAGCTTTGAAATGATCCCAGGAAAATGAAATGCATGGACTGCCAGGCAGCCTTTTGTCAACTAGGGATCTGCATTTAAACCACAGAACACAAGAAATTATTTGAGTAATTATTTGCTCAATTCTCCCAAGGATAGCAGTGACACAGTACCATTTTAGATGTCTAGGAAAGAAGTTAATTCATCACATATAACAGGTACCTTAGGGCATTAGGGCTTAAATCTTGCAAAAGGCTGCCCGAGAGAGACCGGAGGCGCTCCCCTCTTAGACCCATCACCCTCTCTCCCTGCTGACAACATCCATTAAATGTGTCCCAAAGCTCTTCTCTGGCCTTTTATAAATGCTACCCTTTATCAAGGGAATCAATGAGCCATAGCCTGACCAATCTGGTATTCTCAAATAGACTGAAAAGTGATCATTCAATCTTTCTAAATCTACTTTTTTACAATTCAAAAATGAGAATTACTTCCAAGTAAATCTAACACCATCAGGACTAGCAGTAGAGAGGCTAAGAGATGAGGCTGGAGATTCAGACCACACAGGTTGAGAAACCAGCTGGTTCCTTTACTAGCTATGGGACTTTGCTCCCATGTGCCTCAATTTCCTCATCTGTAAAGTGGGAACGACAATGCTACCCACCCCACAGGGTTATTATGAGGTTTTATTAAATAAAGTTTCAAAGGTTGTATATGGTGTTTAGAAAATACTAAGCACTCAGGAGATGTTATGTGTTATTGTCAGTGATGCTTCTCTTTGTCCATAATTATTTAGTAGATAATGATAGAAAGACAATAAATGAAGAAATCCACAGCTTTTAAATAGAGGATGAATACCTACAGTGTGCCAATAACAATGGTAAGTGCCTATCCAGTACACTGGCATTTAAATCCACACCCATCTCTTCGAAAGATCTCCAATAGTGTCTGCCCTGAGTCTCTCTGATGATAACAGAGACTGAATCACAATTATGACCTTTGTCAAGATCACCGCTACTTCTGCGTAATATGTGAAAGGGGCTGCTGGCTGTGAGTGACAGCTACAGGCTGGATACTGGGATCATTAGCTGAGTGGGTAAAATTGCTTTAGTCATCCCAGCTTCCCTTGAGGGGTAAGAAAAACGTTAAGGGTTTCATAATCTAAATCATCTTCTCTCCCCTCAACGTGAGGCAATCTACAGAGAATGTGACATATGTCTTCTAGTCAGGAAGGACATGTACGGTCATGTAGAATAAGAAGAGCTCACATGTGTTGAGGGCTTACTTTGTACCAGCCAAGTTCTTCACATGCTTTATCTCATTTAATCCACTCAACACCCCATACGGTAATGTGTCAGCTCCAGGTCGGGGACAACCCACCCATTCCTAGATCTGGAAGCTTCCATGGTTGACTGAGACACCACGGACCCTTCACTGTCACACTGCCCTTGCCTCTGCTGCAGACTAAGGAGCCCCCACAAGGAGCCCACTGTCACAGAAGGACCACAGCTGCATACCCACCAGACTGCCTCAACCCACAGAATCTCTGCCATTCCCAGAAGCAGCAAAGAAAGTGTGAATGGGCATTCCTATACACTAATAATGAGAAAATAGAAAGAGAAATTAAGGAAACAATTCCATTCACCATTACAACGAAATAATAAAATACTTAGGAATATATCTACCTAAAGAAACAAAAGACCTATATATAGAAAACAATAAAACATTGGTGAAAGAAATCAAAGAGGACACTAATAGATGGAGAAATATACTGTGTTCATGGATTGGAAGAATCAATATAGTGAAAATGAGTATACTACCCAAAGCAATCTATAGATTCAATGCAATCCCTTTCAAGCTACCAACAGAATTTTTCACAGAGCTAGAACAACTAATTTCACAATTTGTATGGAAATACAAAAAACCTCAAATAGCCAAAGTAATCTTGAGAGAGAAGAATGGAACTGGAGAAATCAACCTGCCTGACTTCAGGCTCTACTACAAAGCCACAGTCATCAAGACAGTATGGTATTGGCACAAAGACAGAAATATAGATCAATGGAATGAAATAGAAAGCCCAGAGATAAATCCACACACCTATGGACACCTTATCTTTGACAAAGGACGCAAGAATATACAATGGAGAAAAGACAATCTCTTCAACAAGTGGTGCTGGGAAAACTGGTCAACCACCTGTATAAGAATGAAACTAGAACACTTTCTAACACCACACACAAAAATAAACTCAAAATGGATTAAAGATCTAAACATAAGACCAGAAACTATAAAAATCCTAGAGGAGAACATAGGCAAAACACTCTCCGACATAAATCACAGCAGGATCCTCTATGACCCACCTCCCAGAATATTGGAAATAAAAGCAAAACTAAACAGATGGGACCTGATTAAAATTAAAAGCTTCTGCACAACAAAGGAAACTATAAGCAAGGTGAAAAGACAGCCTTCTGAATGGGAGAAAATAATAGCAAATGAAGCAACTGACAAAGAATTAATCTCAAAAATATACAAGGAACTCCTGCAGCTCAATTCCAGAAAAATAAACGACCCAATCAAAAAATGGGCCAAAGAACTAAACAGACATTTCTCCAAAGAAGACATACAGATGGCTAACAAACACATGAAAAGATGCTCAACATCACTCATTTTCAGAGAAATGCAAATCAAAACCACAGTGAGGTACCATTTCATGCCAGTCAGAATGGCTGCTATCCAAGAGTCTACAAGCAATAAATACTGGAGAGGGTGTGGAGAAAAGGGAACCCTCTTACACTGTTGGTGGGAATGCAAACTAGTACAGCCACTATGGAGAACAGTGTGGAGATTCCTTAAAAAAACTGGAAATAGAACTGCCTTATGACCCAGCAACCCCACTGCTGGGCATACACAACAAGGAAACCAGAATTGAAAGAGACACGTGTACCCCAATGTTCATCGCAGCACTGTTTATAATAGCCAGGACATGGAAGCAACCTAGATGTCCATCAGCAGACGAATGGATAAGAAAGCTGTGATACATATACACAATGGAGTATTACTTAGCCATTAAAAAGAATACATTTGAATCAGTTCTAATGAGGTGGATGAAACTGGAGCCTATTATACAGAGTGAAATAAGCCAGAAAGAAAAACATCAATACAGTATACTAATGCATATACAGGAAATTTAGAAAGATGGTAACAATAACCCTGTACACGAGACAGCAAAAGAGACACAGATATACAGAACAGTCTTTTGGACTCTGTGGGAGAGGGTGAGGGTGGGATGATTTGAGAATGGCATTGAAACATGTATAATATCATATGTGAAACAAATCGCCAGTCCAGGTTTGATGCATGATACAGGATGTTCGGGGCTGGTGCACTGGGATGACCCAGAGGGATGGTATGCGGAGGGAGGTGGGAGGGGGGTTCAGGATGGGGAACATGTGTACACCCATGGCAGATTCATGTTGATATATGGCAAAACCAATACAATATTGTAAAGTAATTAGCCTCCAATTGAAATAAATAAATTTATATTAAAAAACAAAAACAAAAAAAGAGAAAGATTTGATATTGACAGCAAAAAAAAAAAAAAAGGAAAACACAATAGGGAAGTTCAAGGGACTTAGCCGCTGAGGCAGAGTCTGGTCCGTGAGAGACAGGACATAGGAAAGAGCCTCCCCCGCACCCCCGGAAGCTCCCCATAATGAACTAGATTTGAACTCCCAAGAGTTTCCGTGGGTCTCTAAATGCTTCCTTCTCCTCACCCTTTCAAATACATTCCTTTCTTTTTGCCAGCGATGTGACAAAAAGCCAATGAAATGCCGTAAATGTGACAAAACACAAATGAAATGCTTGGAATGCAAGTCTGTTCTGAGACATGTGGTTCCAGCCAGCCTCCCTGAAGATGCCCCACAGAACCAGCCATGCCTCGCTGTGGGGCTGCAGCTGCTCTGGAAGGCACCACCTTATATCTGCTCCCCTCCCTCGCATCTTTCCCTCTGTCTCTCACTCCCACGATCCAGGACAACATCTCACCCAAGTAACTGCCTGGCTAGCTCCCACCTTCATCCAGCACTGTGCTCAATTAGGACCTCCTCAGAGAGGTCTTCCCAGACCACCTACGCCCACCTCAAAGCTCTCTCTCCCTTTAACCTGCTCTGTATTTTTATAGAATTTGACATCAGAGTTGACCCTTGAACAATGCAGGGGTTAGGACACCGACACTTCACACCATCTAAAATTGGCACATAATTTATAGTCAACTCTCTGTATCTGTGTATCCATGGTTCTGCATCCAGGAATTCAATCAAGCACAGATAGTGTAGCATCACAGTATTTACTATTGGAAAAAAAAAATCCATGTGTAAGTGGACCTGCACAATTCAAACATGTGTTTTTCAAGGCTCAGCTGTCTTGTATATCTATTTGTTTATATCTTACTGCCTATCTCCCCACCAGACTGCAAATTCTCTAAAGACAGGGCTTTGTTTTGTTCACTGTTGTTCACCCAGAATCTAACAGCATGCCGGTAAGTAGCACTTGCTCAATGCATGTTTGCTGGATGATTTACTGAATGAGATCTATGGTTCCACAAATCTAACCTCGAGGAGTGCATGAGAGGGGGCAGGCAGGAGACAGGCATTTTCTAAGACTGTCTCAGACATTGAGAACTAGAGGTGGCACTATCCACAACTTATATCACAGACTAATTGCCCCACTACCTAATCAAAACCTTTCCCCAGAGCCAGCTGACAAGCTGCCTGACTCATGGTAGCTGCTAGCTCCCTTCCCCTTCTCACTTCCTTCCCTGACCGTCTTTCCCAAGACTATGTGATCCACAGCTGACCACAAGCTAACCACACAGTGACAGTGGCTGAGAACTCCCCATCCTGGACTCCAGCCCAATGAGAGTCTTTCCCCACCTTGGGCCAATATGCTCCATTTCAGAACCCTACCTAAAGCCCACATCTCCTTCCCAACAAGTAATGGAAACTGTAAGATTGAAACTTACTCTGCATTCCTGACAGCTCTTGCTTAAAATCCGCTGGCCTTCTGCGAGGACTTTTCCTCCATAGATACATTTTGCTGTAATAAAACAGAAAAGCAGGTTAGATAGTCATACTATGTACCAAAATGACCTCCAAGGCACTGTCCAACTCCAGCATATTCCATAGAACACAAATACTCTAAGCAACACAAATCTCTGTGCATGTCTAGAGTAAGACATGGAAATAGTATGGGAATAACTGCTAAATCCCCCTATCAGACTGTCATCTTGATTATGTTTTCCATGAGTCCTTCACACCAAGATTATACAACTATTTCCTTGTTGCAGTGGCTGAAGGACTAGAGAATGAATTGCTGAGGTCGGAGTTAAAACAAGGAAGAAATGGTTGTCATCACCATGGAGTACAAAAGCAGTAGCTTTGATTCAGCTACTCCAGCCATAAAATGAATGAATGGGTGAAAAGGAACTCACATACATTCCATTCATCAGGACCTCAGTCTCAATGCAGAAAAATGTAGTTTCCCCCTTTGTAATCATACAAAGCACATGTCTCCAGCTTATCTGTTTCCAAGAAGCTCAGAAAAGTAAGAAACACAAGCCAGCACAATGCTATATCAATGCACGAGAGAGACTGCCTTTGGAAAGGTGAGTTTAACAGGCTAATAGGGAAGGAAGGGAGGAGAGATGGGTCTTGGAAAAAAGTTAACAGAGAAGCATAAATGCTGACCCACTTTTGAGCAACTGCAGAATATGTTTAATTTGATATGATCCTAATGTGTCTCTGTCAAATTCTCCAGTCACATCAACAGGAAGAAGGAAGCAACATCCTTGTGTTGTAGCAAGTGCTACTTACCAGCAGGCTGTTAGATTCTGGGTGAACAATACTCCCTCCCCTGTACAATGAGGATCCTTCCAGCCCTACTCCTCAGGAGAAGAAAAACTGAAGACGAGCACTCTAAGAGATCTCCACCACTAATTCAGTCTTATCAATACCACCCCATCTCTCAGAGCCTCCATTTCTGTATCTGTTAAAAACAGGTAAATTCAATTTGGTAGTTCCTTAGTTCTACCATCTTCAGACTCATGGAATGCTCAGGTACGTAGGGACCTTAGCAAACAACTCATGCAACACCTTCTTTTTGGCCACAGGAAGAGGAAAGCTCAGAAACATTGCTTTACTTGACATCATGATCCCACAGCAGATACTGTGGTAGGCAGCCCAGATCACCCTCCACAGTCAAAGGTCACTTTCCTGAAACTGTCATGATTGGTGATGACCGGCAGCTCTCAGCTGAACAGTGATTGCACGTGCCCTTGCGTCGAGGCCCCTTCCCAGGGCAGCCCACATCCAACAGGTGCTTGATGAAGATATTGCAAAGTTGGAAGGCCTTCCAGCTCCAGAACTTCTTGAGGAATGACTGAGGCATTTGTTGTAACTGCATTGCAGTTCAACCTCTCCTGCCCAATTCTGTCTCTTTCACTATCTCACTCCCACCCTAGACTTGATCTTGAACTTTCTAATAAAGTATAAGTGCATCTCCATTTCAGAATCTGTTTCCTCTAAGGACTTGCCCTGCAACAACACAAACCTGACTCAGATCTGTGCCTGTTTAGTATCTGCTTTCAGTGAATGGCACTAGTATCCATCCCAGCCCCCCATCCACACGCCACCACCTAAGGTCCTTCAAACTTCTCTCTTTCCTCAACTCCATGTCCAATCAGTAGTCCAATCCCAGCCATGCCTCCTCTTCAAGTTTCTCAAGTCAACCAACTTCTCTCCATTCCCATCACCTGCCCCCAGCTTTCATTTTCACTCAAGCCATCCCTCCTCTTTAGTCGAGCAGAAAACTTCCTAACTTGTCTCCCATGTTCTGGTCTAATCTTACCCAGTTCTTCCCCATGTATTAAGTACATATTTTAAGTACAAATAGGAGGCTCTGCTTCAAAATAATTATGAGTTGCTCACGCTCTCAGAATTTAATTCAAAGTCAGCATGCAAGGCCATCCCTGCAGCTCCTCCTTATCCCTTAGGTTTCACCAATTCCTGCTTGCTCACTCACCCTCTGAAACTCCCACTCACTCACACTTCCAATGAGACTCGAGCCATGCCCTCTTCTGTTTCGGGATTTGTACACACTGCTTTCTTCTCCAGAACACTCAGTCCCATGCACCTGTTGCTGGTAACCTTCTGTCCTATATACCCATCAATTTTACCTTAATCCTGACATCCCCCTGAGAAGTTTTTTAAATTTTTTAACCTCAAGCACTGGAGAACCATCCTCATCCTGTGCTTCTGTGGTGCCCTGGACCTCGTCCTAACAGAACATATATTGCATTTTATCTTTGTTGCCCCAATGAAGGTAGGATCTATGTCTATTCATAATTTTATCCCTAGCCCCTAGCTACATGCCTCTATGGGCTTAATATTAGTAACAATAATTTTAGAATTAATGAGCCTCCTAAGTAGAAAAAATAGACACATTTGCTGATTCCCAGATGAGAGTTCTTCCTGCTAGTCAATGCTATTCCAAATGTTAAAAACAGATACTAAAGTTTTCAGAGCAAAACCAACTACAAAGTAGAAAACCAATACAATTTTCTAGATAACTCCCTTCCTTGCTTCATTAAAACAAATTATCCCGGAATATCTTTTATGCCTCAATTTTCTAGATAAATCAGTTGCCTCTGACTCACTGGTCCTAATGAGGATATGGATTCCCAAATGTGCTTACATGGGGAGACCACACGTCCAAGGGCCTGAAATTCCTGCCTAATCAACTCCCACGCTCCCAAACGCAGCTGCTGCCAACTTGGCAAGATGGCTCACTCCAGAGTGACAGTTGTGCTAAATACACTGCTGTCAAACCTGCCATCTGCTCCCTGGCCCAGGCTGGGACATAAAGACGAGACCTCCCTTCTCATGTCGCACCTTGCCACCCTCACGATGCTATGATCACACTTGCTGACCTGTCTGAAGACATTCGCTTGATTTCTCTTGTCCTCTGATCGACACTCACCCCAGAGCTTCGATCTGAACACAGGAGTGTCTTACAGTTCACATTCAAACCACACGCGGGAGCACATCCATCCCTCAGATTTACAGATCCGGTGTAAAAACTAGTATCCGCTGAACTTCATGTCTTCACATACACATGTGCGTGCCTGCTAAGTTGTGTACGACTCTCTGCCACTCCACGGGCTGTAGCCTGCCAGGCTCCAATATCCGTGGGATTTTCCAGGCAAGAATACTGGAGTGGGTTGCCATTTCCTTTTCCAGGGGATCTTCCTGACCCAGGGATCAAGCCCAAGTCTCCTGCTTGGCAGGTATTTCTTCACCATTGAGCCACCATCCTCACATATAGAGGCTGCAAAAGACATCAGCATGATGGCTGATGTGCCCCAGCCATTCACAGCCTTGGCACCAAAACAAGATGTGTATGTGATTATGATATCAAAAGGTACCTATGGAATTATCTTAAGACAGTTCAGCATCACCACTGAGGTCACAAGAATTTCCCCCGCTTTCTCATCTTTGCCCACTTCTCTGATGGTCCCCCTCCTTCCGCCGCTGTATCCCTAACACCAGTCCTCACTATCCAACCTCTTGACCTACCGCCAAAAGGCTTATTTTTGATGTCTGAGGAAATTCAAACAGAAGGTGAGTCAGGCTCCAATGCCTGCTGCTGGGGCATTTGGGACTCTGTTCCAACAGCTTTTGGTGTGAGTGGAAATGTAAATGGACACCTGAAGCCCTTCACACCACACTGGGGACATGCAAACAAGACAATTTCACAGTGTCTGACCATGAAATTGAAACCCTGCACCAACACACATTTCTTCATGATGTCAGAAACAAATGTACTGGGAGTTTAGAGAAATAGACAGTTGTATCTTTTTGCAACCAGACACCTGGCCCTTCAAATTCAAACCTGATTTCCCTGGTGCAGTGGATGGACACTTTTTGCCATTTGGGTGCACACTAACTGAACGACTGACAGGCACCACATGGCACCCCTGTCAGATGTGGACGTGAGGTTGCTCTGTCTTTATTTAGATATTTGCACTCTGCGCACACTGCACCATCCCTCGGCACTCGGCAGCTAAGAACATCAAAATCAACACTCCATGTTACACTTTAAAGGAGAGCGGCAGATCAGAAAGTCTGAACACCCAAGGAGCCGACCTCACTCGTTCACAGGCCTGGCTTCAGATACTGCTTCTCGGAGCAAGACACCCACATCAAACTGGTTCTCTCTCAGGCGTCTCCCATGTTTCTGAAACCATTTCTTCCACCTGCTTTATTTCTGTTAATCACACTAGGAGTCTCCCATGCACTCTTGTTCAAAACCTGGCAAATTCTGCCTTATAGATGCTCTCTGATTCAGTTATCTCAAATGAAAACAAAATGCTTACGGAGTACCTACCATGTGCCAGGTCCTTTGGCTATTACTCACGTTGATCCCTTCCTTTCCATCTCCCCAGGCAATACCTGTCAGCCAGCTTCATCCCCTTTGCCTGCAGAATGCCTGAATCCCACACTCAACTCCCTATCTGCAGCTCTCCCCACACAGTGACTTTTGTCAAAGCATTTCTTTGATTATGCCACAACCCTGCTTCAAAATCGTGCTATTGAGCCCCCAGATAAATGCTGTGTTTAATTCATGATTCTGCATGTGCAATCCCCTTTGGCAGGTATGTTCTTACCTACCTTGTCCACATGGCAAACTCATATTCATCTGTCAACACCCTACTCAGCTGTTCCTTCCCCTACGAAGCTTTCCTACACTCATACACACACTCAAGTTTCTGATGGAATTGATCACTCCCTTCCCTGTGCCACCTCTGCATTTCACATAGCACGCATGCTGCACAATACTCTTATAATGAGATGGTACAAATATCTCCCTGGATAGCATGCAGTAGAGGCAACAGTCAGAAGCATTAGCTCTGGAGCCAGATGACCAGAGCTTTCTTTTGGTTCATCCAAGGCTAAGAGACCTTGGACAAGTTAGTTCTCCTCTCTGTGCTTCACCTGCTCATCTATAAGATGGGGATCATAGTGGAACCTATGACCGGGGGTTATTGAAAGAATTACATGAATTAATGACCATAAAAAGGCTTAACACAGTGTCTGACATAGAATGAAAGATCCACTTTTTCCCACTGTTGTGCCCCGAGGTAAGAACAGAGGTGGGAGAAGAACTTCAATAAGGATGACTGAAGGAATTAAATGAAATATGATCGCCATCATTCATCCCCTGAAACACCTTTGCAGCTTATTTCTACTTCTCACCCACAGAAACCCTCTATTATCAAAGAGACTATCTCCCTCTCCTTCTACCACTTCTTTTCCTTTCAAATACTGTCGTGGAAAGCTCAAGATTTTCTCTCCATCCTTTCCTTTCTCTCTCATCTGTGATAGCTCCCCCAAATTTATCCAAAAGTATACCAATTCTTACTTCACACTGTATGACACTGTTTAGGTCCATCCACATCTCTACCAATGATCCAATTTCATTTCTTTGTATAACTGAATAGTATTTCATTGTACATATGTACCACCTCTTCTTTGTCTGCTCCTCTGTTGATGGCTATTTAGGTTGCTTCCATGTCCTGGATATTTTAATAGTGCTGCAATAAACAGCGGGCACAGGGAACTCTACCTGATGCACTGTGGTAACCTGAATGGGAAGGAGCTCCAAAAGGGAGAAAGAAAGTGAAAGTGAAGTCGCTCAGTCGTGTCTGACTCTTTTGCGATCCCACGGACTATGTCCATGGGATTTTCCAGGCAATAGTACTGGAGTGGATTGTCATTTCCTTCTCCAGGGGATCTTCCCGACCCAGGGATTGAACCAAAAGGGAGAGGAGATATATATACAGCGGCAGCAAAAGACATCAACATGTTGGCTATACATATAAATATATGGCCGATACATTTTGCTGTATGGTAGAAACACAACACTATAAAACAACTCTACTCCAAAAAAGTTAACCACTCACACACACAAAAAAAAGATTCTAGGACACCACTGGCCAGAGATTCTAATTTAGTAGGTCATAGAGGGTCCCTAGGACCCTCAAGAAGGTATCTCAAGAAGCTCACTAGATGATTCTAATGAGTAGCTAGGTATGTTCAATTCCTTGAATAGAGCAGACACCCCAAATGTTTGAGGAATGAAACTCCTGCACCACTTTCTGGACTTCCATGCCCACAGCTAAGAAATCTAGAAGGCTCTCTGGAGTTTACCCTGATGCATTCCAAAAAGATGAAGAGCCCAGTATCAGGAATTATGAAAACTACCTTGCTCTTGGAGACGGCCTGATTTGTTGGGCCTTTTAATCACAACAAAAGGACAAAGTACTTTTTTCAGGCAATGAGTTGAGATATGAACTCTTAGACCAAGTTCTTTCCTATTTCCACATGGATGCCCTCATCTGTAAGTGCTGCAGCTCCTGAAGCCAAGACAAGAGGATGAACATTTGGTAAATGAGCAGATGAAATAGTCTGCTTTCACGTATCGGTTCTTGAATCAAACCAGTACTCTTTCTGAGACCCTAGGACACTACCCCACCAAAATCCAGAGAGGAGCTTAGGAAATTTTATCTGAAAGGGACAACCAAAAGAAGTATTTTCCATCCTTTATCTGATGTGAAGATATATGAAAACTTCTGTGTATTTTTCATCCTTTGGAAGTGAAAGTAAAGTCGCTCAGTCATGTCTGACTCTTTGCAACCCCATGGACTGCAGCCTATAAGGCTCCTCAGTCCATGGGATTTTCCAGGCAAGAGTACTGGAGTGGGTTGCCATTGCCTTCTCCACGGGATCTTCCCAACCCAGGGATCAAACCCAGGTCTCCCACATTGCGGGCAGACGCTTTACCGTCTGAGCCACCAGGGAAGCCTATATATATATATAGATAGAGATAGAGATAGAGATAAAGATAGAGATATATATAGATATTTGCACCCTGCAGTACACCCTTTATATATATATATTTGCACCCAGGAGTGGAATTGCTGAGTGCATATGATAATTGAGTAGTGTTCTTAATCATTTATTTGTATTACCATCTTATTAAACCATAAACATCTCAAACTACTGATCAGAGTTGCTGAGAAATTTTGTACTACCTAGCTAAATGGTTATCAATTCCAAACAAAGGCGAAAACCAGACTGATAGGTTAGCTAGCTCATTTATCAGCATTGTGGTAAAATCAGGTAAGCTTGCTGAAAAGCTTTTTTAAAACTTAAAACTCTACAATACATTAAAGAAAAATGACTATACCACACACTTCTAGTGAGAGGACAATTTAATGATAGGTAACAAGAACTTCGAAAATGTCAACTTCTTGGCCCAATAATTCTACTTTGGAAAATTCAAAAAAAAATGTGAAATAAAAAATATGGTCTCACAAAATATGTTAGAGTGAAAGTAAAGGTGTTAGTCATTCAATCATGTCTGATACTCTGGAACCACATGGACTGTAGCCCAGTAGGCTCCTCTGTCCATGGGATTCTCCAGGCAAGAATACTGGAGTGGGTAGCCATTTCCTTCTCCAGAAGATCTTCGTGAGCCAGGGATTGAACCCAGGTCTCCTGCACTGAAGCCAGATTCTCTACTGTCCAAGTCACCAGATTTTGAAAATGTCAGTCTCTTCGTTCAGTAATTCTACTTTACAGAATTCAAAGAAAACATAAAATACAAAAATGTGGCCTCACAAAAACACATATTATTGAATAGTGATTTATAATAATGAAAAGTAGGAAACAATCTAGTTATCCAACAATTGGGGAACAATTAAGTTATGCAACAACCAAACAGTAGAACACTATGAAGCTCTTTAAAGTAAAGTTCATACAGTTTTTAAAAGCATAAAAATATACTTGTTATAATAGCAATTATCTATACAATAAGAACTCAACTGTCCACAAAATAAAAGTTTTTAAAAAATGAAATCTACTATGATTTCAAGTGTTTGTTTTCAAGTGGTGGCATTATGGGTAATTTTCCATCTTTATCTTTACCCTTCTCTGTGATTTCACATTTTCAATGACACAGAACAGCTGAAAAGACTCACCTATGCCCATGCCCAAATAACATCTGCCAAGAGACAGCATTTATAGATCCATGAAGCTCAACATAATAGATTTAAAATGCTTCATTTTTAAAAAATCCCTTGTAGTTTCTCAACTTATTCCTCTGCTATTATATAGAATACATCAAGACAGAAAAATAATCTATACATATTATTCTAAAAACTATCTTTCCATCATGGAATCAAACTATAATCTCAACATCTGGGCCCTTGATCTATCCATGACTTCCAAAAGTGCTTGGAATAAAAACAAGAAAGTTTCTTTTAAATTAACTTGGAGTAAGCCCTCCAGAGTAGTGGATGTACCATATCAACTATAAAAAGAAGACATTTTTCAAAGTTCCTTCTGAAAGAATATAAAAAAAGACTGGGCTGGCACAACCAGACCGGCTATCTACATTCCAACTGTCGTATTAGGGGACATGCTGTTCTTGACAAAAAGTTAGTGCTTTGAAGATCGAGTAATGATGGTGTTTTCTGGCAGAGAAATGATTTTGAAAATTATCCATCAGATGGCACATTTATAACTTAAACTTTCCTTTTTCAGTGAAGAGCTTATGGTCTGATAAAAAGACTAAAGGCTCTGTAGTCAGACAGAATTTGCTTTATATTTCACCTCTGTCACTTACTAGCCTTGCAAACTTGATAAGTTGTCTTCCCTAAACTTCCTATAAATAGTGATAATAACAATCCCTCCCCCCAAATATTCCAGTGAGGACTCAATAAACTAATAGAATCAAACCACTTAACATAGCAACTGACACATACCATACCAATAATCCTAAATGACAGCTTTAACTTTTCATGCTTATCTCAGTGTTCATTTCACCATTTCATTTGAAATACTGTCCTCTGTAATATAGAGGGAAAAGGATTTTTAAATCATCGCATAATTTGGACAAGCCAATTTTCAAAGAAATTGTCCTAAAATTTTAACTGAAGTTCAATCTTGAAATTCCTAAGAAATGCCATTTAATAATAGGAAACCTGACTAAAATCTTGGATAGCCAAAACACAGAGCGTGGGCCTTACCTTGATCAATCAAAATGAGTGGACCCGGGGCTGCCTCGGTGGTGCAATGCAGGGGACAGGGGTTCAATCCCTGGTCTGGGAAGATTCCATAGGCTGCAGAGTAACTAAGCCTGTGTACCTCAGCTACTGAGGACCACGTACCAAGAGCTTGCACCCCACGAGAGAAGCCACTTTGACTCAAGAAAGCCCACACACAGGAACAAGAACCCAACACAGCCATGAATAAATGTTTAAGAAACAAAAAAAAATGAGGAGACCAAAGCACGTGGAGCCTTGGAGTCATGACTTCACAGATCAACTCCACCCACCCCCAGCTGTTTGATCCTGGGCAACTGACTTAATCCTTGTCAATGCCAGTTCCCTGTATAAAAGAATGGAAAGAATGGTAACTAAGGTTGATGTGAGGATTAAGAAAAAAAATAATATATATATAGCCTATGTAAAGTGTCTGCACATCACAAGTAATCAATTGCTAGTATTGATATTTCATCACTGTTGCTCAGTTGGGGGTCTGAAAAAAAGGGGAATAAATCAAGCTCGAAGCACTGCGGGCTGCCCTGACCCTCAGTGAGTACTTACGGCGGCAGACCTTACAGCATTCGCCGGCGATGTGCACGGGGAGGGAGTCTGGAGAGCAGTTGAGGGGGAGACAGGACATCCTTCGGCATTCTACAGACCCGCTCTGAGGAAGGAAAGGCAGGAAAAGGCATCTCAGCAGAGGTGACCTCAGCAGGACAAAGCTCACATTCCATCCCAGAAACTTCACCAGGAAAACGGAAGTAGTGCAAGGAGTTCCTGAGGCTTCCCAGATGGCTCTAGAGCTAAAGAACCCTCCTTACAGAGCAAGAGGCCTAAGAGATGCGGCTTCAGTCCTTGTCAGGAAGATCTCCTGGAGAAAGGCATGGCAATCCCCTCTACAAATAATTTTCTGCAGCCCATACGAAACCATGCCATCTCAGTTACTTTTCTGGTATACATTTTCTGCTTCATTCTGCCCATCAGACTAAACAGATAGGCAGAAAACAAAAGCCTATTTGTACAAGAAGATAAGTAACATCTTTTGCAGACCCTGAAATCACTGTTGAAATACTAACAATCATTTTGTATTTTTGCAGACAAACAATGGCATTCTTCAGGCACTTATCAAATAATTTCAGCTTGACAGGGTTTACATACTAATGTGGGGTAAGGGTGGGGGTTCTTTAATTCTCCAAAACAGATCAAATAATAGATACAATTAATACAAATAATGAATAATCTGAGAGTCAGGGGGTCCTGCAATTCTCTAAAACAGATAATGGACACCTTGTAAAATACAATGAAGACACTTAGAAACTAATTAACCTCCTTTTAAAATGTATTCTAGCATAGAAAAGCTGTGACTCAAGTGAGCCACTCAGTTCAGTTCAGTTCAGTCGCTCAGTCGTGTCCGACTCTTTGCGACCCCATGAATCATAGCACGCCAGGCCTCCCTGTCCATCAACAATTCCTGGGGTTTACTCAAAAGCATGTCCATTGAGTCGGTGATGCCATCCAACCCTCTCATCCTCTGTCATCCCCTTCTCCTCCTGCCTTCAAGCATTCCCAGCATCAGGGTCTTTTCCAAGGAGTCAGTTCTTCGCATCAGGTGGCCAAAGTATTGGAGTTTAAGTTTCAGCATCATTCCTTCCAATGTATATTCAGGACTGATTTCCTTCAGGATGGACTGGTTGGATCTCCTTGCAGTCCAGCGAACTCTCAAAAGTCTTCTCCAACACCACAGCTCGAAAGCTACAATTCTTCAGTGCTCAGCTTTCTTTATTGTCCAACTCTCACATCCATATATGACTACTGGAAAAACCATAGCCTTGACTAGATGGACCTTTGTTGACAAATGTCTCTGCTTTTTAATATGCTGTCTATGCTGGTCATAACTTTTCTTCCAAGGAGTAAGGGTCTTTTAATTGCATGGCTGCAGCCACGATCTGCAGTGATTTTGGAGCCCGGAAAACTTAAGTCAGCCCACTGTTTCCCCATCGTTTTGCCATGAAGTGATCGGACCAGATGCCATGTTCTTAGTTTTCTGAATATGGAGCTTTAAGCCAACTTTTTCACCCTGTTCTTTCACTTTCATCAAGAGACTCTTTACTTCTTTTTCACTTTCTGCCATAAGGCTGGTGTCATCTGCATATCTGAGGTTACTGATATTTCTCCTGGCAATCTTGATTCCAGCCTGTGCTTCCTTCAGCCCAGCATTTCTCGTGATGTACTCTGAAAATAAGTTAAATAAACAGGGTAACAATATATAGCCTTGATGTATTCTTTTCCCAATTTGGAACCAGTCTGTTGTTCCATGTCCAGTTCTAACTGTTGCTTTCTGACCTGCATCCAGATATCTCAAGAGGCAGGTCAGATGGTCTGGGATTCCCATCTCTTTAGGAATTTTCCACAGTTTATTGTGATCCACACAGTCAAAGGCTTTGGCATAGTCAATAAAGCAGAAATCGATGTTTTTCTGGAACTCTCTTGCTTTTTCCATGATCCAGCAGATGTTGGCAATTTGATCTCTGGTTCCTCTGCCTTTCCTAAAGCCAGCTTGAACATCTGGAAGTTCTTGGTTCATGCATTGTTGAAGCCTGGCATGGAGGATTTTGAGCATTACTTTGCTAGTGTGTGAAATGAGTACAGTTATGCAGTAGTTTGAATATTCTTTGGCATTGCCTTTCTTTGGGATTGGAATGAAAACTGAACTTTTCCAGTCCTGTGGCCACTGGTGAGTTTTCCAAATTTGCTGACATACTGAGTGCAGCACTTTTACAGCATCCTCTTTTAGGATTTGAAATCGCTCAACTGGAATTCCATCACCTCCACTAGCTTTGTTTGTAGTGATGCTTCCTGACTTGGCATTCTAGGATGTCTGGCTCTACGTTAGTGATCATACCATCATGATTATCTAGGTCATGAAGATCTTTTTTGTACAGTTCTTCTGTGTATTCTTGCTACCTCTTCTTAATATCTTCTGCTTCTGTTAGACCCATACCATTTCTGTCCTTTATTGTGCCCAGCTTTGCATGAAATGTTCTCTTGGTATCTCTAATTTTCTTGAAGAGTTGTTCCCATTCTGTTGTTTTCCTCTATTTCTTTGCATTGACCACTGAGGAAGGCTTTCTTATCTCTCCTTGCTATTCTTTGGGACTCTGCATTCAAATGGGTATATCTTTCCTTTTCTGCTTTGCTTTTCGCTTCTCTTCTTTTCACAGCTATTGTAAGGCCTCCTCAAACAACCATTTTGCTTTTTTGCATTTCTTTTTCCTGGGGATGGTCTTGATCCCTGCCCCCCGTACAATGTCACGAACCTCCATCCATAGTTCTTCAGGCACTCTGTCTATCAGATCTAATCCCTTTAATCTATTTGTTACTTCCACTGTATAAAGGGATTTGATTTAGGTCATACCTGAATGGTCTAGTGGTTTTACCTACTTTCTTCAATTTAAGCCTGAATTTGGCAACCAGGAGTTCATTATCTGTTCCCCAGTCAGCTCCCGGTCTTGTTTTTGCTGACTGCGTAGAGCTTCTCCATCTTTGGCTGCAAAGAATATAACCAACCTGATTTCAGTGTTGACTATCTGGTGATGTCCACATGTAGAGTCCTCTCGTGTTGTTGGAAGAGGGTATCTGCTATGACCAGTGCATTCTCTTGGCAAAATTCTATTAGCCTTTGCCCAGCTTCATTCTGTACTCCAAATTTGCCTGTTACTCCAGGTATCTCTTGACTTTGTACTTTTGCATTCCAGTCCTCTATGATGAAAAGGACATCTTTTTTGGGTATTAGTTCTAGAAGGTCTTGTAGGTCTTTACAGAACTGTTCAACTTCAGCTTCTTCAGCATTACTGGTCAGGGCATAGACTTGGACTACTGTGATATTGAATGGTTTGCCTTGGAAACAAGCAGAGATCATTCTGTCATTTTTGAGACTGCATCCAAGTATTGTATTTTGGACTCTTGTTGACTATGATGGCAATTCCATTTCTTCTAAGGGATTTTTCCCACAGTAGTAGATATAATGGTCATCTGAGTTAAATTCACCCACTAGGTAGTTTAAAAACCAAAGGCATTCCTTCCCCCTCTGAGATTCTGATCTCCAAACAGTAAGATTCTTAACGTTAGTTTATGTTATTAGAGTGTGTTTGCTTTCCCTTGACAAGTACTTGTAGTTATAATGACACTACAACTTACCTTTACAATTGCTGCTATTCGTAAATAGGCACTTAGTAAAAAGGTAGTACATTGTAAGTTGGCTTTATAAAGAAACAGGTTACATAATAATCAGCAGAACTGCCCTCTTTAAACTGTTAGTCTGTTTATGTACAAGGAGGCTTACTTTGCATGTGCAGTTCCTGCAATGATCACCGTCGACCCAGGAGTCTTGGTCTCTATAGAGCAGTCCACTCACTTGACAGGTCTTCTCACAGTGACAGTTTTCCAACTGACTAAGTCTTGTTTCTGCATAGTTCAGCTGCAAGCAAGAGTTGCTACATGTAATTTCTATAATTCAACTGTGTTGTCCTAACAAAGCTAATCGTAACAAGAAAAAATAAATCCAAGCAGGAGCAGGTAGGGGGTAAATGCTCAAAGCAGTTCACTGATTCTCAGCCAGATCTGTTTTTTTGGGTTTTGAAGGGGTTTGGTTTTTTTTTTTCTTTCTTTCTTTTTTTAATTTCACACAAGGTAGAAGCATTCTAAATTGGAGACATATTGGTACCCGTGGTCTAATGAGCACCAAATGAGACATTAAACTATCTCAGGGACCTCATGGGTGTTTATCAACACATGCTTTCAGCTCAAGCCCACAAGAAACCACTTGTAATGAATGTGTTCAAGGACTTGTTTCAGTGTTTACAGGTGATCTAATCAGCAACTCTGAAGCACTTACATTTATCTCCTACTATCCTGTCCCTGTTCTTCACACACTAACCAAAGCGTCATGATTCATAAGCTGGGACATCACTGCTTATTCTTTTCTGAAAAATGTTGGGGAGCTGGAGCCAGAAAAGGGGTGAGTCAGAGGCAGATCTGATTTCTCCCCAGTTCAGGATTCTCCAGGAATGCCCCAGGAATCCACTTTGGCATTCAGACAACATCAAGAGAGGCAAACAAATCCCCAGGTGAGATGAGGATTTTGAAAAATAATCTTTTTCCTTTTTCTAGCTCACTCAACTGCTCCCATTAAACATCTCTGATTTGAAAGCGTTTATGATGTTTGAATGATGTCACAAGTAATCCCTTCAAGGGATCATCCAGCCTCTCTTTGCATACCTAACAGTGATAAAACATGCATTACCTTCCAACGGAGGCTACTTCTCTTGGCTAGCTCAAGATGTCTGAAATGTCTTACTGGCTTGAGCTGTGTAGTTTCTCTCCCTTTTTCCTATTAGATCTAGTTTTGCCTTGTAGCCAGTGCTGAGCAAGTCTAATCCCTCTATAAACATTTGAGGTTTCCTTAATGCCTGCTCCAATGTCCCCAATGCCTGCCCCTAACCACATTTGGTCCCAACAGATTCCCCTAATAACTCCTCGTGATATGGTTCCAAACTTCTCTCCTGGCCATTTCCCGTGTAAGTGACTCCAGGTTGCCTTCCAAAATATGGTACAAAAGGCCTGAAATCTGGTACGATCTCTCTGTTGTCATATCCTTATTTACACTAAGGGGTAACTCAGCTGCATAGCAACCTCACTCTTCCTCTTACACAAAGATCACCAAGAACAAATACCTTTCTAAAAATTTATCAGTTTCTTTTCCTTCTCAATCATACTTATATTATACATCCCTGTCTTGAGTAGTTTCCCCATACAGGAGATCAAGTCAATTCTTGATCCAAACTAAGACTATTTCAGAGTGATATTTTAGTTACAATAGTTGAACCTGGCTAACGGCAACTTCTACCATCTTTCTATATTTTCAATGGTTCTGTCCACACATGCTCCTCTCACTCATAACAGCACTATTTTCTGGAAATAGTATCCACATGTAATTCCAACCTTAGTTTTTATCACTTATTCAATCCTCTTCCTCTACACTTTTAAAGTTTCTCAAGAAAAATTGTTTCTTGTCCGCCTGTCATGGGTAGTACCAAGAGGAAGGACAAAGATGAAAAAGGATCCTAAACAAACCACATGTAGTATAATCAACCCGGAAAAAAACTGAGGTGACTATGCCTGAAATATTAGCTTCCTAGGACACCTCTACTGTACAGAATCTTCCAAAAATTCAGGTCACATTTAAATCTTCAGCCTAGTCATGGAGCTTCCAGAAATGACGATAATTAAGTTATTTGGGAATTCTTTACAAAACACAGATAATATAGACTTCCAAAAGTCTGGTGACGCCAAGTGACCAAAACCGTATATTGGTAAGAGATAATAAGAAGGGGGGCTTCCTTTGTGGCTCAGCTGCTATAGAATCTGCCTGCAATGCAGGAGACCTGGGTTGGGAAGAACCCCTGGAGTGGGAAAGGCTAGCCACTCCAGTGTCCTGGCCTGGAGAATTCCATGGACTGTATAGTCCACGGGGTCACATAGAATCGGACATGACTGAGCAACTTTCATGAATAAGAAGGGAGTGGTGACACAGCACGTGTTATCTTGACCTCATTTCTATCACCTCAGCAGTGTCTGCATAAGGCAGTGATAGTTCTATGACCTCGGAATGAACAAGAACTGAACTAGAAGGGAATCTTTCCCAAAAGTGGTTCTGCATGAGGAATCCATGAGAGGAAACCGCCCGTCTTACTCTGAAACTCTGGAACAACTCTAGGGAGTTGTATCACTCTGAGAAGAGAACTTCTCAAGGACAAGTCCAAAAGGCAATTCTGTATCTATCCCAGTTTCCGGAAAATCCAGGAGCTTGCCTAAAGGCAATATTGTCAATTTCCAGTACTACCCACTGAAGCTGAGCTATGCTCACCTCCAAAACTCAATTCCAAGGAAGAGCCTCAGTTTTAATACAGTGGAAGCTATTCCTATGGCTGGTTTGGTTTCCCTTCTGAGCTTTCTTCATTTTTAATATACTTAGCCTTCTCTGAAAACAATGAGAAGCCCTAATCTCTGTAATAATAAGAATGCACCAGACAGACTTTCAAAGACAAAGGAACACAGTAAAGCAAAAAGCTAATTTTTCAAAGGCACTTAATATGTAGTCTTGCCTTCCTTTTCCCCCTGCGAAATCCTGAAGCAACAATAAAGGAAAAAAATAACTCTGAATCAAAAAAAAAAAAAAAGAATTACATTTTCTGTCACTGGCATTAACATGCTGAATTTCTATAAATTCATTTTCAAAAGCTATTTCTACACTACCTGCCATTTTCTCAAGGAATGCCTGCAGATCCAAAATAGATACAGTATCAAATCTGCATCTCTTTTCTGTTTTACTTTTGTTCATGCATTTATCTAAGCAAACATGGAGCGAATCATTTATTCTTAACTCGACACATTCAAAGACAGGCAGCAGAGGCCTTTTTCACAGTAAGAGGTCAATGAATGAAACTAGGTACATTAGTCATGCAATAGATTGGTTTTTTTTCCCCTTTCCTTTGAAATATTATTTATTTGGCATTTGCTATATGAAAGGTAAAAAAAGAGATCTGTTGTATTAAACCTTTAAACTTAACTGAAAAATCACTATTGAGCTCCTGGAAACAATGAAAATCTCAAAAATTAAATAGGTTACGAGTTGAAATGCCACCCCAAGTGCTGCTTGATTTCCACAAGTAGATTTGTCAAAGATTTAGACAGAAGTAATCAAGAAATTACCCATCTTCAGCATCTTTTCTACCTGAGCTTGAAGGGAGAATGGGATCACAGCACAGGTAGGGTGCAAGATCAGGACACAGCCTGACCCAATCACTGTGTACCTAGCTTAGCAGGTGTGTGGTTCTCAGTGTCAAGACTGCCTGGGACAATTTCTAGAATAAGTTAGTGGATTAGTGGTCTCTAGTGGATTACTTAGGGGAGGTGTCAAGGGAGGTGTTAGGGAAGGTACTTTGTTGCACCTTTCCCCCCTTGTAAAGGTATGGCTTTGCCACACTGTAGGGATTCTTCCCCTGGAGAAGGAGATGGCAACCCACTCCAGAATTCTTGCCTAGAGAATCCCATGGACAGTGGAGCCTGGTGGGCTACAGTCCACAGGGTCACGAAGAGTCAGACACAACTGAGCAACTAACACACACAGGGATTCTTTAAGAGGGCTCTTCTGAACCCTGGCTCCTGTTACCTGAAACTACATGTGAGCTGCTTTCCTGATCTGTCCTTTCACACATTTTCAATCATCCCTACTTTGAAAAGAGAAATGAAACAGCAAGCCCGCCTAGTCGCACCCGGGGGAAAATGCAGCTGGAAATGAGATCGGTGACTCATTCCAGGCTGCAAACACTGGAAGACATGATAAAAATGAGATTCAACATCAGATGAATCTCACTCCAAAGCCCATTTGTATCTCCACCAAGATCTGTATGACTAATGCCTATTTAATCATCAGTTCAGTTCAGTCACTCAGTCATGTCTGACTTTTTGTGACCCCATGAATCGCAGCATGCCAGGCCTCCCTGTCCATCACCAACTCCCAGAGGTCACCCAAACTCACGTCCATCGAATCGGTGATGCCATCCAGCCATCTCATCCCCTGTCGTCCCCTTCTTCTACTGCCCTCAATTCCTCCCAGCATCAGGGTCTTTTCTAATGAGTCAACTCTTCGCATGAGGTGGCCAAAGTATTGGAGTTTCAGCTTCAACATCAGTCCTTCCAATGAACACCCAGGATCTCCTTTAGGATGGACTGGCCAGATCTCCTTGCAGTCCGAGGGACTCTCAAGAGTCTTCTCCAACACCACAGTTTAAAAGCATCAGTTCTTCAGTGCTCAGCTTTCTTCACAGTCCAATTCTCACATCCATACATGACCACTGGAAAAACCATAACCTTGACTTGATGGACCTTTGTTGGCAAAGTAATGTCTCTGCTTTTTAATATGCTATCTAGTTTGGCCATAACTTTTCATACCAGGAGTAAGGGTCTTTTAATTTCTTGGCTGCAATCACCATCTGCAGTGATTTTGGAGCCCAAAAAAATGAAGTCTGACACTGTTTCCACTGTTTCCCCATCTATTTCCCATGAAGTGATGGGACCAGATGCTGTAATCTTAGTTTTCTGAATGTTGAGCTTTAAGCCAACTTTTTCACTCTCCTCTTTCACTTTCATCAAGAGGCTCTTTAGTTTTTCTTCACTTTCTGCCATAAGAGTGGTGTCATCTGCATATTTGATCTTATTGATATCTTATTGACATTTCTCCCGGCAATCTTGATTCCAGCTTGTGCTTCTTCCAGCCCAGCATCTCTCATGATGTACTCTGCATATAAGGTAAATGATCAGGGTGACAATATACAGCCTGGACGTACTTCTTTTCCTATTTGGAACCAGTCTGTTGTTCCATGTCCAGTTCTAACTGTGGCTTCCTGACCTGCATACAGGTTTCTCAAAAGGCAGGTTAGGTGGTCTGGTATTCCCATCTCTTTAGGAATTTTCCACAGTTTATTGTGATCCACATAGTCAAAAGATTTGGCATAGTCAATAAAGCAGAAATAGATGTTTTCTGGAACTCTCTTGCTTTTTCCGTGACCCAGCAGATGTTGGCAATTTGATCTCTGGTTCCTCTGCCTTTTCTAAAACCAGCTTGAACATCAGGGAGTTCACGGTTCATGTATTACTGAAGCCTGGCTTGGAGAATTTTGAGCATTACTGTACTAGCATGTGAGATGAGTGCAATTGTGAGGTAGTTTGCGCATTCTTTGGCATTGCCTTTCTTTGGGATTGGAATGAAAACTGACCTTTTCCAGTCCTGTGGCCACTGCTGAGTTTTCCAAATTTGCTGGCACACTGAGTGCACCACTTTCACAGCATCATCTTTCAGGATTTGAAATAGCTCCACTGGAATGCCATCACCTCCGCTAGCTTTGTTCGTAGTGATGCTTTCTAAGGCCCACTTGACTACACATTCCAGGATGTCTGACTCTAGGTGAGTGCTCACACCATCGTGATTATCTGGGTCATGAAGATCTTTTTTGTACAGTTCTTCCATGTATTCTTGCCACCTCTTCTTAATATCTTCTGCTTCTCTTAGGTCCATACCCTTTCTGTCCTTTATCGATCCCATCTTTGCATGAAATGTTCCCTTGCCATCTCTAATTTTCTTGAACAGATCTCTAGTCTTTCCCATTCTGTTCTTTTCCTCTATTTCTTTGCACTGATCGCTGAAGAAGGCTTTCTTATCTCTCCTTGCTTTTCTTTGGAACTCTGCATTCAGATGCTTATATCTTTCCTTTTCTCCTTTGCTTTTCACTTCTCTTCTTTTCACAGCTATTTGTAAAGCCTCCTCAGACAGCCATTTTGCTTTTTTGCATTTCTTTTCCATGGAGATGGTCTTGATCCCTGTCTCCTGTACAATGTCACGAATCTCCATCCATAGTTTATCAGGCACTCTATTAGATCCAGCCCCTTAAATCTATTTCTCACTTCCACTGTATAATCATAAGGGATTTGATTTAGGTCATTCCTGAATGGTCTAGTGGTCTTCCCTACTTTCTTCAATTTAAGTTTGAATTTGGCAATCAGGAGCTCATGATCTGAGCCACAGTCAGCTCCCGGTCTGGTTTTTGCTGACTGTATACAGCGTCTCCATCTTTGGCTGCAAAGAATATAATCAATCTGATTTCAGTGTTGAGCATCTGGTGATGTCTATGTGTAGTGTCTTCTCTTGTGTTGCTGGAAGAGGCTGTTTGCTATGACCAATGTATTCTCTTGGCAAAACTCTATGATTTTAATCATAGCTGCTGGGCAACTCAAACCAAACCTCTAATCCTATTAGCTAAATCTTGGCTCATTTAACCAAAGGCAAAGTCCAAATACAGATGAATTTAGTGCCCCAGAGTTTCCTTTGTGCCCAAGAATCCTACTTGTCTTCTGATTTGGCTGATCACCCCAGACTCCTTCTCTTTCACTCTGCTTCCAGCAAGATGGCAGACTATGCACCTTGAAAGACTTTCCTACTTGAACCAACTAAAATGCTGGGTAAAATACACAAATCAAAGCTTAAAAAAAAAATCATCACAGGAGCGAATACAAAAAGAAGAAAGCCATAGTGGCCAAAACAAACTCACAGCCAGGGATCCAGGGAGGTGAGTGAGCACCAAAGCTTCATGATGTCAGCCAAAACATGTGGCCTTTGGGCTCCCACCTTGACGGTTGCAGAGGAGGCCAGGGAGACAGATAACAGGGTCTGCCCAAGATGCGATGTCTTAAAGGAAACTGCTACATCAAAGTGGGGCTTCAAAGGGCACTCAGCTTCAGAGTGAATGAAAAAGAAACAAAGCTTATACAGGCACAGAAGGAAGACCATCCAATTCAGACTGTGGTCCTGGCTAGAGAGAAATATCTTCCTTGAGAAGTCTTAAGGAATTCTTTGCTGAGAATTCACCTGGCTGATCCCAGGTTTGCAGTCTACTTCTGAGTCATGCCCATGATCTGAAAACCCTTAAAGAGACCATGCAATAGAAGTTGCCCTTGAGTGGTCCTGGCAGAAGCACACAGAATGTGAACCCAGAACTCAGAAAACTGCCACATAAACCTAAGGACAACAAGTGGCTATAGCCAGATGGGTGACATCAGAGGCCTTGTTCTTACCTGATCTTCCTCCTTCAAAAGCCACTACAAGCTCTATGCTCACGTTTCGCTCCCAACAGATGCCATCTGAACACACACTCCTCTTTTTCCCTCCTCTTGCACGCCCATGCTTCTTCTCACTATTATTGCCATCCTCTTACGGGCAGCATCTTCCTCTCTTTCTCCATCAGTCATTCCTCCCTTATATCTTTTGATTCTCTTTCTAATCCTTTCTCCTCCAACCATAAACTTTCTCCGTCATGTTCCAACTTTCAGAATCTAAGCTTGAATTCCAGCTTTGCCATTCACTTTTCTTGGGAAAACTTACACAACCTTCTTGGAACTCCGTCTTCTCCTGGAGAGCGGGCTAATAAACCTGACTCGGGATTGCTGTAAGGATTAAAGAGAGGGAATCTAAAAATTTAAGCACTGTCACTAACTCATAGTAAATGTTCAATAAATATTACCTAGTATCTTTCCAGCTTATTCCAGATCAGGGGTTGACAAACCAAAGCCCATGGATCAAATCTGGTCCACCACTTATTTTTGTATGACCTGCGAGCTGAGAATGATTTTTATATTTTTCAGTGATTACATTTTTTAATTGAAGTATGGTTGATGTATAAGATATTATAAGTTACAGGTGTATAATATAGTAATTTACAATTTTTAAAGGTTTATACTCCATTTTTAGTTATACCACATTGACTATATGCTCCTTGCTATATAATAAGCTACCATGATATACTGTACAATAGTTTGTACCTCTTAATTCACTATCCCGATATTGTTCCTCCAGCCCTCTCCACTAGAAATTGCAATTTTGTTCTCTATGAGTCTGCTTCTTTTTTGTTATATTCACTAGTTTGTTGTATTTTTTAGATTCCACATATGAATGATATCAAACAGCATTTGTCTTTCGCTTATTTATTTCACTTAGTATAATGCCCTCCAAGTCCACTGCTGTGAATGGCACAATTTCACTCTTTTCTTATGGCTGAGTAGTATTCCATTGTGTGTGTGCATGTCACCTGAGGCTGAGTGGCATCTTTCTTGGTCCAAAAATTTGGTAACAAGCTACAATATAATATGTATATGTACACATCTTCTTTATCCATTCATCTGTTGATGGACACAAGGGTTGCTTACATAGCTTGGCAATTCTAAATAAAACTGCTATGAACACTGGAGTGCATGTATCTTTTTGAATTAGTATTTTGATTTTCTTTGGATATGTACCCAGGGATGGAACTGCTGGGTCATAAGGTAGTTCTACATTTGGTTTTTTGAGAAACCTCCATACCATCTTTCACAGTGGCTGCCTCAATTTATACTTCCACCAGTAGTTTACAAAGTTTCTACTGTAAATGAAAACAATTCAACAAAGTATTATTATAACAGTTTACATAGTTTCCCTTTACTATGGAGAAAACAGTAGCATCTGCTACTTGGGTTCTTTTTGAAGATAGCCAATCTGACAGGTGTGAGGTAATATCTCATTGTGTGGTTTTGGTTTGCATTTCCCTGATGATTAGCCGTGTTGAGTATCTTCATGTCATATTGATCAATTTCATTCACATGAAATAAATATATACATCATGTTCTCAATTTTGCTTCTTGATCTACAAAAACTAAAATTTACTAACCGGCCCTTTACAAAAAAGTTTGCCAGCTCCCCAGATTATCATGGGTTCCAAATTTTGCAGAGAAAATTGAAGTCCTCAGTTTTCTAATTATAATTCTATTCACAGTTTGAAAGAAATAGACTTATAAATCTTCCACAGGGCCGGGGGGTGTTTAGAAGGTGGATTACACCATTTTCTGCTTGTAATCACCCACAATTAAATATCTTCTGCCTCACAAATGCCCATTTTACATAATAATGTTTTGAGGACAGAGCTCAACGTGGCTGCTAGATAATGTACAGCTAAAAAGACAAAAATGACATTCCTGCAACAAAAAAGAGTGAGAACAAAAAGGGCCCATCGACTCCAGGATATGAAGAACCACAGTCACCTGAAGCTGAGCGGCATGTTTCTTGGTCCAAAAATTTGGTAGCAAGCTAAAATATAATTAACAGTATTGAGATCAAGCTGCTCCAGACAATATGAAATAATAGCTTCTACATGCCGCAAGCTGGGAAGGCAAATAATTGCCTGTGTTTCACATTTCCACTACACTCCAAAGTGAAAAGCTCTCATTTCTCAGCTTGAGTTTTTCCCTTTACGAAAGTGCTCTTTCTCTCCTTTGCAGACAAAAAAAAGACTTGCCCCCAAAAAACCTAGTTTCAAACAGAAAGGCTGTCTTCAGCAGCACAATCTTTGAGTCCAAAATACAGCCCTACCTCCCAAACACTGACCTACCCCACCAATTTTTCCCTCGTACTATGGCTGATGGTAGGAGCCGTCACAGCTGCAGGTGGACACGATTAATGTATCATTTTCACTGTTATTAAAAGTCTTCCTTTTGCAGAGTATAATGTCTCTTAGGCCCAACCTAATTCTTTCTTCGCCCTAGGCCGGAACTCATGTCCATGACGGATTGGTATCATAACAACAGCACTAGCCATGTTTTCTATTTATTCAGCACCTTTCTTCACAAGGCTCAGTGCTTTTCATTATCAATCTAAATTTTATGAATATATATTATTAAAGGCCCTAATTATCTACATTTCTGGCTCTGCCACTCAATATGACGTCTGTGGGGGTAGAAATGACTTCATCGCTGCCTCCTCTGTACCTAACACAGTGTCAAGCAAAGAGCAAATCCTCAAAAGATGTTTGTCAAGTGGATGATGGAGAAGATGGAGAGATACAGAAGTAGAAGACTGCAGTTGTTAAAAGCAAACTTGCCTCCTCAACT